>NC_048595.1:118396567-118736667 GCF_003668045.3 Cricetulus griseus
CATAGAACTTCACACACCCCACACTCACAAATAGACAGGACCATCAGACTGAAACTTAACAAAGAAATAAAAGAATTAACAGAAATTATAACCCAATTGGGATTAACAGAAATCTATAGAACATTTCACCCAAACACAAAAGAATGTATCTTTCTTTCAGCACCACATGGAACCTTCTCTAAAATCGACCACATACTCAGAAACTTAGCAAACCTCCACAGGTACAAATAAATTGGAATAACCTTTTGGAATAATCTGTATCTTATCAGACCACCATGCTTTAAAGTTAGAATTCAAAGAAAACACAAATTGCAGAAACCCTACAAACTCATGGAAATTGAATAATGTGCAATTGCACCATTCCAGGTAAAGGAAGAAATAAAATAAGAAATTGAAGACTTCCTAGAATTTAATGAGACTGAAGATAAAACATACCCAAACTTATGGGACAGTTTGAAAGCAGTGCTAAGAGGAAAATTCATAGCATAAAGTACCTACATGAAGAAACTAGAGAATAGTCACACTAGAGAAATAACAGCACTAGAACAAATGAAAACAATGCCCCCACACCTGGAGGAGTAGACACCAGGAAATAATCAAAATGAAAGCTGAAATTAATAAAGTAGAAACTAGGAAAACATTACAAAATCTCAATGACACAAAGAGACGGTTTTTTGAGAAAATGAATAAGATAGACAAACCTCAAACCAAACTAATCAAAAGGCAGAGAAAGAGCATGCTAATTAATGAGATCAGAAATGAAAAAGGGGACATAACAAGGGACACTGTGGAAATCCAGAGAATCATCAGGTCATGCTTTAAAACCTATACTCCACAAAATTCAAAAATCTAAAGGAAATGGACAATTTTCTGGATAGATATCACTTACCAAAATTAAATGAACTTAAACAGACCTGTAGGCCCTAATGAAATAGAAGTCATCATCAAAAGTCTCCCAACCAAAAAAAAAAAAATAAAATAAAATAAGCCCAGGACCAGATGGATTCAGTGCAGATTTCCACCAGAAATTCAAAGAAGATCTAATACCAGCACTCCTCAATACAATACTGCACACAATAGAAGCAAATGGGGCATTTCAAACTCTTTTTAAGAAGCTACACTGACTTGGTACCCAAGCCACATAAAGACCCAACAAAAAAAGAGAATTACAGACCAATATCCTTCATGAACATCAATGCAAAAGTATTCAACAAAATACTGGCAAATCAAATCCAAGAACACATCAGAGAAATCATCCACCATGATCAAGTAGGCTTCATCCCAATAATACAAGGATGGTTCAACATATGAAAAATCCTTCAATGGGATCCAGCATATTAACAAACTGAAAAAGAAAAAAACACATGATCATCTCACTAGATGCTGAAAATTCCTTTGACAAAGTCCAACATCCCTTAATGCAAAGGTTTTGGAGAAATAAGGAATAACAGGAACATACAAAAACATGATAAAAGCAATATACAGCAAACCAACAGCAAACATCAAACTTAATGGAGAGAAACTCAAGGCAATTCCTCTAAAATCAGGAACAAGTCACGGCTGCCCACTCTCTCCTATCTCTTCAATATTGTACTTAAAGGTCTAGCTACCGCAAAAAGAAAAGAGGATACAAATTGAAAAGGAAGAAGTCAACCTTTCACTATTTGCAGATGATATGACAGTCTACATAAGTCACCAGAAACACTCTACCAGGGAACTCCTACAGCTGATAAACAAGTTCAGCAAAGCAGTTGGATACAAGATTAACTCAAAAAAAACAGTAGCCCTACTATATACAAATGATAAACACACTGAGAAAGAAGTGAGAGAAATATCACCCTTTACAATAGACAAAAACAACATAAAATATCTTGGGGTAATGCTAACCAAACATGTGAATGACCTGTATAGTAAGAACTTTGAGTCTTTAAAGAAAGAAATTAAAGAAGATAACAGAAAATGGAAATATCTCTCATGCTCTTGGATAGATAGGATCAACATAGTAAAAATGATAATCTTGCCAAAAGCAATTTACAGATTCAATGCAATCCCCATCAAAATCCCAACACAATTTTTCACAGATCATGAAATAATACTCAACTTTATATAGAAAAACAAAACACCCAGGATAGCCACAACAACCCTGTACAATAAACAAACTTCAGCGGCATCACCAACCCTGACTTCAACTTCTATTACAGAGCCACAGTCCTGAAAACAGCTTGGTATTGGCACAAAAGTAGACAGGTTGTCCAATGGAATCAAATTGAAAACCCTGATATTAACGCTGTAAACACCTCATTTTTGACAAAGAAGCCAAACTTATACAATGGAAAACAGAAAGCATCTTCAACAAATGGTGCTGGCACAACTGGATTCTGACATGTAGAAAGAAGATTGCAGACATATCAATTGCCATGCACAAAACCTAAGTCCAAATGGATCAAAGACCTCAACATAAATCCATCCACACTGAACCTCTTAGAAGAGAAAGTGGTAGGTACACTTGAACGAATTGCTACAGGAGACTGATTCCTGAATGTACCACCAGTAGCCCAGACATTGAGATCGACAATTAATGAATGGGACCTCCTGAAAACAAAAAGCTTCTGTAAGGCAAAGGACACAATCAGCAACAAAATACAGCAGCCCACAGAATGGGAAAAGATCTTCAACATCTGACAGAGGGCTGATTTCCAAAATATACAAAGAACTCAAGAAGCCAGCCTCCAAAACACCAAACAATGCATTTAAAAAGTGGAGTGCAGAACTAAATAGAGAATTCTCAAGAGATTAATCTAAAATGGCTGAAAGATACTTTAAAAAGAGCTAAACATCCTTAGCCATCAGGGAAATGCAAATCAAAACAACTCTGAGATACAATCTTGCTCCTGTCAGAATGGCTAAAATCAAAAACACCAATGACAGTCTATGCTGGAGAGGATTTGGAGAAATAGGAACACTCCTCCATAACTGGTGGGAGTGCAAACTTGTACAACCACTTTGGAAATCAATATGGCAGTTTCTCAGGAAAATGGAAATCAGTCTACCTCAAGACCCAGCAATTTCTCTCTTGGGCATATACCCAAAAATTGCACATTCATACAGTAAGGACAACTATGTTCATAGCAGCATTATTTGCAATAGCCAGAACCTGGAAGCAACCTAGATGCCTCTCAACTGAAGAATGGATATAGAAAATGTAGTACAGTTACACAATGGAGTACTACTCAACAGAAAATGGAATCTTGAAATTCACAGGCAAATGGATGGAAATAGAAGAAACCATCCTGAGTGAGGTAACCCAGTCACAAACACACAAAGATGTTATGTACTCACTCATATATGGTTTTTAGGCATATAGCAAAGATTACCAGCCTACAATCCACACCACCAGAGGGGCTAAGAAACAAAGAGGACCCCAAAAGAAGATTGCATAGTCCCTTGAAGAAGAGGAGGGGGACAAGAAACCTTGAGCAAATTGGGAGCATGGGGGGAGAGGACGGAGGTGGGAAGGGGAGAAGGAGAGAAAGCGAGGGGGGAGGAGAACAAAAGAACTGAGACAGGCGGAATAGAGGAGGGCAAGAAATGAGATGCCTTGATAGAGGAAGATAGTACAGCTTTGGAGAGAGGTCTTGCCCAGAGGAAATGTTAGGAGATCCACAGGGATGACCACACTATGAATCTATGCAGAGGTGGAGAGTCTGCCTCTGATGCCCTTCCCCTAAAATGAGACTGATGACTACCTTGGTTACCATTCCTAGAGCCTCATCCAGTAGCTGATCGAAGCAGAAACAGGCGCCCACAGCTAGGAACTGAACCATACTACTGGAATCTTATTGTGAAGAGGGAAGAGGGATGATCAAAGGAGTCAAGACAGTGTTGGAGAAACCTGCAGAAACATTTGTCCTGACCTACCGAGAGCACAGAGACACTAGGGGAAACAGCTTTGGACCGAAACAAGCCCTCTGAATGAAGGTACCAACTAGGAGGCCAAGGCAGTCTATGGGACATCTACAGTGGAGCCAGTGTTTGTCCCTAGAGCATAAATGGACATGGGGAGCCAATTACCTATGGAGGGATACTGTTGTAGCCCAGATACAGCAAGGACGGCCTAGACCCTCCCCCAATGATATGACAGACTTTGATGGTCCCCTGTGGAGGGCTTCACTCTCCCTGGGGAGGGAGTGAGGGTGGGTTGGTGGGTCTTGATGGGGAAAATGAGAGAATGGGAGGGCAAGGGAATGGGGGTATGGATATGTAAATATGAGTGCCTCTAAAATTAAAAAAAATTCTATTCAATGAAAATGAATGATAGATTTGTTCAAGTATTTAGAGTATATAGAGTTTCTTTTGTTAATAAAATTTATTATATAAATGTGAATATTGGGATTAATATAAACAATTAAATATAGTCAAATCACTTGATATTTAATTGATACTAAATCATGGTAATGTGTATATTCTTGTTTACTTTTATGTAAACAATAGAAAGCTTAGTAAAAAGAGAGCAAGTAATAATTTGTAACTTAGAAAAATGAAAAATAATCTATCAATTAATATAATTACAATGCATGCCAATGATAAGTTGGAAATTTATTGAAATCATGTTTTGAATGAGGTCTTAGCATGGTGTTTTGTTTATATTTTTATACTTCTATTATTTATGTTTTAACATGATTTTTAAATGAGTATAATATTAAAAGAGAAGTACAAGATTCAGACTTTCCTAAGTTTTAAGAAAAATATGTGTAAACTACCTTTTCAGATAACTTGGAAAGTTAGTGAAATTTCAATATCTGAAATAAAGTTGTGTGCAGTGGTTTATGTAGGAAATTTTTTTGCATTTCTAATTGTAATTATGGGAATATACATCTCTCCAGTTATCAGCAGGGGATACAATAGCCTTGATTTAATAAGTGGTGATATTTCTGCATCTGGGTCCTTCCAGTCATTACAAATGTTTTGGGCATTATAAAGTCTATTTAGGAAAATCGGTGGCCAGAGGTGGGCTGTGGGGAGGGATAGGAGGGTGTAAGAGGAGGTTGGGAGGCAGGTGGAGGGATGGGAGGGAGAATTGTAATTGGAATATAAATGAAATTAAAAAGATAAAAATTGCAAAAAATGTTGAATATTTATAAAAGCTGGTTGTTCTTAGATGAGGCATGCCATTTCTACCAAGCTATTAGGATGTCAGTGTTTTATCTATACCTTGGATTGTATTTTGCTCTGTGATGGTCACTTGTGAGAAAGTTAATGATACTACATTTTGATCTGAATGGAGAGTGTCAAATCTATTAAACGGTATTTGCCAATCAGAAAAAAGTATTATGTATTACTGAAATATATATGCAATTATGATAATGGACACTGAGCACACATGTGTGCATAGCAACAGTTAATGAAAATTATTGGTCATGAGTTTGAAAGCGAGCCAGGAGAGGTATATGGAGTGGTTTGGAGGGAGAAAGGAGAGAAAAAACTATTTGCTTATATTATTAATAATAAAAGAAATAGATTTGGCACTATCCTGTGTAGTTTGGGGGTGTTTGTGGGGCCTCTATGGCCAACAACTCAATTAGGTGTAACCCCTTCTAGGCACTGAAGCTTTTCCATTGTGACAAAAGATGGCATGTTGGGGCTTTGTCTTCCCTTTTATTTGGTGATTTTTCTTAGATTTATTTCATATGTGTAGATATTTGAAGAAGCTGTTACTGTAGTGGGTTTCTGTAAGATCCCTCAAGTTGTCTTAGCTGTCCTCCCCATGTTCCCTTTATTAACCTTTCTTCCTGTTCCATTTCTCTCTAACTATATATACTATTTCCTATTTCTTGGGAGATCCCTTCATCCACCTCTAGCGCCTTACTTTATACGTAATCTCTGTGGTTTTTCAGATAACATATCTATTGAAGGCTTAAAAACTGTCATCCACATGTAAGAAAATACTTAATGCTATTTGCCTTTTGGAGTCTGGTTTACTTCACACAGGATGATTTTTTCTAATATAATTCCACCCATTTACCTGAGATGACATGATTTTATTTTTTAACAGCTGATTGGTATTCCATTGTGTAAAAGTGCATTACATTTTCTTGATCCATTTATCTGTTCATGGATATCGAAGCTGTTTCTAATTTCTGACTATTATGAATAGAGAAGCAATGAACACGGTTGAATGAATGTCTCTATAATGGAATATAGGATTCTTTGGACATATGACCAAGAGTGGTATAGTTTGGTTTTGACATAGACCTATTTCCAGCTTCCTGAGTTGAATATTCAAGAGTTTAGCCCATTTTAAAGTTGGATTATCAATTATGTTGCTATTGGCTTATGTAAGTTCCATATTTAAAAGTATTTAAGCATCCTCTAACCAGTCATATAAAGTGCAAGTGCTTTCTTTTAATGTATAGGATGCCTTTTTACTGTGTCAATCATTTGCAATATCTGTCAGTCTTCATTGCTACTTGTTTAGTTTATTTTAGTTTTATATATCCTATTCATTTAGTTATTCTACAAATGTTGCCCCTTGATGTCAAATACTTCTCTGGTATTCTAGTTACTAAGACATCAACTCTCAGCTCCAAATCTACCTGACCACACTCTGAGGTGTGTTGAGACATTTATTAACATTAAAATATCTCTCCTTCAAGTGGTAAATGTGTAGATCATATGCTTTGTGTTCAGTGTCAAAAAATGAGCTCTACAAATCCAAGAGGCAGCACATTAATGAGATCATGTTTTGTCTCTCAGTTGATTGAGTCTGGTACAGAAAAGCCATGTACCAAAAATGCCTACTCACTTTGATTTTCAAGATTATTCCTCCATAGGAAGTCGTTTCTGGGAGCTTTAATCATGAAATTTGCAGTCTTGATGAAGTTCCAAAGAAGTTTTAATATGTGATCACATGGTTTCTTAAGACATAGAAAGCCTTGTTTTTGAAATTTTTCAAGATTTTATCACATACACATATGACATACACATATATGTGATTTATTATTTGAGAGATGATTTGGTAGAATAAAATAACTATTTTCTATGAAAAAATAAACACATTTTGTTTTTTCAAGATGGGGTTTCTCTGTATTGCTTTGGAGGTTGTACTGGAATTTGCTCTGTAGACCAGGCTGGCCTGGAACTCACAGAGATCTGCCTGCCTCTGCCTCTCAAGTGCTGGGATTAAAGGCGTGCACCACCAATGCCCATCCTAAAACACCTTTATGATCATACACACACACAAGATTTGAAACTATTTTGAAATAGGAAAGATATGTATCTTTCTGCTTGCCTTCTGATCCTATCAGGATCTCTGTTTCCTTATCGCGCCCAATGTTTAAACTTTATTTCATACTTTACAGCCTTTTAGCTGACCTCCGGTCTTTTGAAAATATCAAAACATATGTATATATGTCCACAACTTCCATTTCTACACATAGACATAATCTCTTTGGCATTTTGAGTACAAATTCAAGTTCTATTTTGGTCTGAATGAAATTTTCCCAATCATAACTTTGTTCTAATTGTATCTTTTATAAGGAATTCATAATTCAGCTCCATATTACATTTACCTGAAGGAGGAAAGTTTTTATTCTTTCTCTAAACCTATTAAGACAGACTCTTAGAGTAAGTAAAACCATAACACTGTTTACATTTTGCTCAAAGATCCCCAGTGTTTCTAATATGAAGGCAGAGATGAGAACTACCAAATACAGCTCTGATGTAACATTTAAACTAGAGAGTTCACCATTGCTCTTTCCCAAATTCTATATACACCATTCTTGTTCTACTATTCTAATTCACTGAGAGTGGCATTAGTTCAAAGGAAAATAGTTTTGTAACAAACTTTTTAAACATATTACTTTGGTTGTGGTAATTTTCAGGACATTTTATAAAGCTAAGAACATTAAAGAGCAGTATTTTATTCACTTAATGGTATAGGTATTTCTAAGTTCTTTTGATATTTCTTTCTTCTCTGGATATATTTAAAGTTGCCTTGAGGGGGCTGGAGGTGGGTGGAGAGGATGGGAACATGAACGATCAGGTTGGAGGGGTTTGAGAAAAACTACTGGAAAGGGGGTGCATTTCTAGGTTAGGTAAAAACCTGGTACAAGAGATTTCCCAGGCTGACCTCCACTAAGACACTAGGCAATACTGGATACATAACCTGAACTGACCATCTCCTGTGACAAGATTGGTGCCTTGTCCAGTTGTCATCAAAGAGGCATCATTCAGCAATGGATGGAAGCAGATGCAGAGCCACAGCCAAACATTAGATAGATTTCAGGAATCCTGCAGAAAAGGGGGAGAAAGGATTATAGAAGACAGAGGGGTCAAGGACTCCAAAAAGAAGCTCATGGAATCAACAAACCTGGGCTCTTAGGGGCTCACAGAGAGAGAGAGAACAAACTACCAGGGAATCTGCATGGGACTGACCTAGGCACTCTGCCTATATGTGACAGTTGTGTAGCTTGGTCCTCTCATGGGACTCCAAACAGCGAGAACAAGGGCTGTCTCCAACTCTTTTACTGACTTTTGGGAACCTATGCCTCATTTTGGGTCACCTTGCCCAGCCTTAATACAGACAGAGTTTCTCAGTCTTACTGCAAATTGATATGATCCATTTTGTTGACATCCATAGGAGGCCTCCCTTTACTGATAGAAACTGAGGAGAAGTGGTTAGGGATGGGGGTAGGGGAGGGGAGAGACTGTGCTAAGAGGAGGGAGGGAAAACTACAGCTTCGAAAATAAACAAATAAATAGTGTTTTTGTAGAGTTGGGTTTGCATCCAGAACACCCTTAGACACTCATATTACACACAATATAAAAACAAACCTGTAGCATGGTTTCTTATTACAAGAATACAATTCATATGAGCTCTTGAAAATTGTGCTTACCAGGCTGGTGTTCCACATTTCTATGCCCAAAGCAGTAAAATCACTAAAATGTGTTAGGGAGGATACATGACGGTATTCTGTCTTAGCAATTGTAGAGAGCACACAGAACACAGGTCAAATTATTGCCTGGTATAGAAAACAAACAAATTTCAAAAAAAAATGAATGAAAAGACAGAAAAGGACTCATTTTATCTGCATGTTTTTTTTTCCCAAATGCTCAGATTTAAGCCTCCAGGTTCTAGTTTTCTTATTAATTCAGATCTGTGATACTGTGTAAAAGGAAGAATTAGTCTAAAATTTTCCACCATCACTAACAGGTTTTTCAGTTTGGAAAGACTTCTGCTTGAGTCTCTGTATATAACTACAAACATTTCATGTGAATTAAGCATACACAAGTTACTTAACTAGTCCAAGAATAACCTGTATTATCTCAATGTAGTTAGCAGATTCATATAATTAAATACAGAAGATTTCCCAATGAATCTAAAAGAAAGTTACTTAAATTTATAAACGATTTTATCAAGATGGCAGGATCCAAAATTAAGATCAATCTTAGTTCTACATATATATTAGCAAAAGATAACTGAAAATCAAATAACCCTATTTTGAACTGTAGATAACTAAAACATGCAAAATACACAAGCATAAGCTTACAAGACATGATAGGACCCTGCTTATTAAAATTATAGAAGGTTTATGACAGATACTTATGGTGTTTTTTATTATTTTCCTAGCAGAAATAGAGACAAACCACATATATTTCTAGGTTTAGTTTTCTGAAGCACTTACATATTGATTTCTTCAGTGGATGGACTAGTTCCCATTCTCCCCAGCATGGTAGGAGGGGTCCTTTTGTCCACATTCTCTTTTTGCTGGAATTGATTGTTATTTATTTTCTTTCTATTAAACATAGATTCTTTTCTCAGTTAGTATATACTGATTTCAGTTTCCTCTTCCTCTACTACTGCCAGTTCCTTTTCACCTTCTCTCCCACCCAGATCTACTTCCTTTCTGCCTCTCATTAGATAAGACTATGTTTCTAAGAGATAATGAAATATAAGATGAAATAAAAACTATCACATCAAAGTTTGAAAATGTAAACCAACAGAAGGAAAAGAGACCCAGAGAGGGCACAAAAGCCAGAATGCCATTCACTCACACATTCAGGGGTTCTATAAAAACACTAACTAGAAGCTATAGTGTGTGTTTTCTTAACTGTTGTGATTTTGGCTGAGTTGCAGTGCAATCTCATCAATTTAATTTGCATTTCTTTAGCTGTAGGTAAGGTAGAATATTTTTCAAAAGTGTGCTGGAGATTTTTAGTTCATGGTTTCAGAAATTTCCATTTTATTACTTATTTACTAATTGGGTTACTTGATTTATTTTTAGTTTTATTAATTATTTATTCTAGATACTGACCCCTTTTCAAATATATGGCTAGAGAAAATTTCCTCTTTACATATGGGATGTCTCCTCTCAGTTGATTATTTTCTTTGCTGGGCAGTAGACAAAGATGTCTTACATACAACATGAAGAGCACAACCATTTTAAAAATTATTTGTTACCATTTACAATCATTTGAACTTGTATGGTGAAACACACAATTATGAAACTTGAAGACAACACTGGTAAACACACTTCTGTTAAAAGACTTGCACACAGAAAATAAAGAGTTCTTGCTTCATGGAAAAAACTTGAAGACTCAATTTTACATTCTTTTCCTACATTCTTAAAGGAAGCCTAGATCTTGATCATTGTCCCCCACAAAATGGGGTCATGCAAAAAATAACCATAATAACTCATTAGTAATATAAGTTAAAACTATAGTGTGATAATACATTGTTCCAAATAGCATATCTACAATTAAGTCTGTAAGATACCAAATATACACAAATATCTGAAGCAATCTAAGCCCTTTTATGCTGATAGTGCAAAATCAAAAAGGTTTGGGAAATTTCCTGACAGGTTTACAGAGAGCTAAGCAAAAACCTACAGTGTGCTTAGACACTTATGTATGTAAGCTTTTATATAAGCGATAGTATATGTACCCTCAAAAGAAATATTGCTATGGTTGTAAATTTATTCATAATAGCAAAAATTTGAAGAAAATCATAATCAACTAGCAAATTAACACATAAATTATCATAGCTTATTGTCACAGCATGCATTGACTGTTACACCAATAAAATTCATGGAAGTTGCATGTGTAACAAGAGCACAAATTAGGAACAAATGAAATTAAACTTGTTTAAGTGTTTAATTTATAGATTTATATATAATATTAATTTATAGAGATAGAGTACATTATAATAGTAATGGGTGCATTTCCTCATGAAATATATATGAAATATATATACCTCTATATCAGTAGATGATCATGGAACACATGAAAAGAACTGACAAAACTAAAAGATTATGAATACATCAAATGTAGATATTCTGCATCCTTTCTCAGTAGGTGATAGAGGAAAAAATTACTCTGAAATATAAAGGTTCTAAGCAACTACCAACTAATATGACTCAAAAGAAACTTTAAAACACTTTCCCTGAAAGTTCAGGATGTAGCTTCTTTTGCAAATATGCATGAAATATTTGCTTATTTAGATCATATGTGATACTATACAATCAATCTCATGAAAATATAAAAACATTTCAATCACACTGGATCTGTTCTTTACTGCCTTGGAAATAAATGAGATATTTCTAAATCATTTATAAATAACAGAAGAAACAACCAGGAAATTTTTAAAAAGTATTTAGACATGTGTAATAGAGTATAGCATAACAAAATAAATGAGACAAAGTCTACATTTTGCTTGCAAAAATACAATACTCATAAACTATGTCAAAAAAGAAACGGGAATTGTCTATTTAGTTCTGTACCCCATTTTTTATTTGGATTGTTTGGTGTTTTGGAGACTAGCTTCTTGAGTTCTTTGTATATTTTGGAGATCAGCCCTCTGTCAGATGTGGGGTTGGTGAATATCTTTTCCTAGTCTGTGGGCTGTCGTTTCTCAATAGATGAATCTAAAATGGCTGAAAGACACATAAGAAAGTGTTCAACATCCTTAGCCATCAGGGAAATGCAAATCAAAACAACTCTGAGATACCATCTTACTCCTGTCAGAATGGCCAAAATCAAAACCACCAATGACAGTTCATGTTGGAGTGAATGTGGAGAAGGGGGAACACTTCTTCACTGTTGGTGGGAGTGCCAACTTGTACAGCCACTTTGGAAATCAGTATGGCGACTCCTCAAAAAAAAAAATGGGAATCAGTCTACCACAAGATCCAGCAATTCCACTCTTAGGCATATACCCAAAAGAAGAACATTCATACAACAAGGACATCTGTTCAACAATGTTCATAGCAGCACTATTTGTAATAGCCAGTAACTGGAAGCAGCCTAGATTCCCCTAAACCAAAGAAAGGATAGAGAAAATGTGGTACATTTACAGAATGGAGTACTACTCAGCAGAAAAAGACAATGGAATCTTGAAATTTGCAGGAAAATGGATCTAGAAGAAACCATTCTGAGAGAGGTAACCCAATCGCAAAAAAACAAACATGGTATTTACTCACTCATATGCAGATTTTAGACATAGAGTAAGCATTACCAGTCTACAATCCACACTGCCAAAGAAGCTAATAAACAAGGAGGACCCTAAGAGAAACATACATGGTCCCCTGGAGAAGGGGAGAGGGTCAAGATCTGCTGAGCAAATTGGGAGCATGAGAAGAGGGGGGAGGGAGCTAGGAGAATGAGAAGGGGAGAAGAAGAAGGATTCAGAGGATATGAGGGAGCAGAAAGTTTGAGTAATGGGAAGAATAGATGATAACAAGAATGGAGATATCATAATAGAGGGAGACATTTTTGGTTTACAGAGAAATCAGGCACTAGGGAAATGTGTGGAGATCTACATAGATGACACCAGTTAACAATCTAGGCAACAGTGGAGAGGCTACCTTAAATGCTAGGGATAAGTACTGAACTTCTACAGGAGGTGCTGTAGATTTCCGAGGTTTCCTCACTGACACCCATGTTCCTGGGGTCTGGATCAGTCCCATGCTGGCATTCCAGCTATCAGTCTGGGAAGCAAGAGTTCCCAGATGTTCAGGTCAGCTGTTTCTGTGGGTTTCATCACCCTGGTCTGGACCCCTGTGCTCTTTACTCTTCCTTCTCTGCATCTGGGTTCCAGTTCAGTTTGTTGATTAGTTGTGGGTATCTGCTTCTATTTCCACCAGCTGCTGGATGAAGGCTATAGGATGGCATATAAGTCAGTCTATTTGATCCTATTTAACCTGTACTCTTCCCAATCCCTAGACTTATCTAAGATTTCATGTCTAAAACCAAAACAAGTCTAGTGAGCCCTGCCTATACAATTCCCAAATGTTTTGTTTGTTGATGGTTACACATCCCATCTTCCAGGCCAGTCCATGTGATTCATCACAATCTATAGAACTTCTGTGGTTCATACAACTTTTTTACCTGCCCAGCCTGATGACCCACACCTGCATTTTATCACTCTTCAGGTTTACCCCAAGTGGCAGATGCTATACATTGACCTAACCTTCTAAGACTTCTAGACTCTAACCCCACCCATACCATATGCAAGCACCACACTTAGTACAAATATCACCTCCTGTGCCCTGATCTAGCCTGGTGAATGCACTGAACCTTAAACAGCCTGTATCAATCCAACCTCTAGAACTAGCCTGAGATATAGATTTGTGTGATGGCCTCACTTGGTCTGTGCCTGAGACCTTGTTCCACCCATGCCATCTTCACACTCTCAGGAAAAGCTCAGGTAGCACACCTTACAGCTTATGTACCAGCCCAAGTAGATCCAGGCATTTGTCCCATTCTCAAGTTTTTTTGATTCCTTACTTGAGGTCACCTCCATTCTGCTAATGAAAAAAATCAACATAAACTTCTGAAGATTGACCCACCTACTCTGTCCTGCACTACCGTCTCGCCAGCAAGAACGACACAGGACACTCGGATCCTTCTGCAGTAAAGCTTTAATGCATCTTGAGAGAGAGAGAGCATAAGCTTACAGAGCGGAGACCCCGAACTCCCAAAAACCCATCCCTTATATAGGCTGGCAACCGCGCCTCGGACGTGTCACCCCATGATTGGCTGCAGCTCATCGAACCATATGACGCCATGGGAGAGGCAGAGACCAAGGGATGGAAAGTTACCCAGAGCCTGCGCACTAACTTGTTTACATTCGGTGCCTGCCGGATGCAGGCGCCGTCTTGTAATGGAGAATGCAGGGATGGCTCCCTACATCTCCCCCTTTTTTATTAATTAATGATAAGGCTTCATATTTTTACAAGCAAATAGGTCACCCATATGTTGAGGGATAGAGGCAGAGGTTGTACCTTCCCAATCAAACATTAAGACTGTGTACGAGAGTCGCCATCAGGCTGTTAGCTTGACCCGAAGCACTCTCGACCTGTCCTCTGCTGTTTTTCTGGGAAAGGGAGACTAGGGCAGGCAACCCTTATGCAGGACAACATGCCTCCCAGAGAAGCCTGCATACTGGGCAACTCTCTGTGAGTTGCCTTGCTCGACATCCCTCATGGGCTGCTCAAGCCAGGCACTCTACCCTGTGCAATGAGCCTAGGCTCCGGGTGTGCAAGAACTGTCTGGCCGGCGGCCTATTGCTTAAGCATTTTTAACCAAATGTCAGTGGAAGCCCCTTGTTCCAAAGCTACAAGCGCTTGGGCGATAACCACCTTGTCTCTCTTAGTTTGAGCCCTGAGCCTACAGACCAGCCAGAGAAGCAATACCAATCCGCAGCAAACGGCTGCACCAAACAATCCCACCCCCACCCATTCCTTAAAATAGGAGACAGCTGAAGCGATCTATGATGGCAATCCCTCCATCAAGGACAGGTCAAGGTGCATGGAGTTAATCTGGATAATAGCGGCTCTCAACTCCCGGGGAGAAGGTGGAGTTCCGACTTTTGAGGGTCCGAAGGGGCTCTTCGGGTGAGTCTTTCCTGGATCCACAGGGGATTTTCTTCGTCCTGTGGAAAAACACATATAGCTCCCCTGGATCTTATGAGAATAGAATCGGGCCTCTCCAAAGACCAGTTAAGATATCTTTCCATTTTACCATTTCCTTTGGCCTTTCAGGTTCTGAGGTCTGGCGCTCAGCCACAGTATGGCCCTGAGCGTCAATGTTTAGAAAATTAAAGGTAAAGAGTGCCATGGATATTGCAACTCTTGGCACCGAGGGTAAGGATGTTCCCATATCTCCCTACACAACTCCCCATACCTGCTCTCAAATCAACCCACCTTGGGTAACAGCATAATCAAAATCAAGCTGCTACTCAATTCTTGTACCCTAGACTTTCACACCACATACATAATTAATGGAAGAAGTTCCTATGTCCAGGTCTCATTGAACACACACAAACAATATCAAAAGCTAAAACAGTACATCTTTCCCAGTCAATCCATCAATCCTAGACAAATATTCTCCAATGAAAGTGGAGATGAAACCTCGATGAAACCTAACGCAGAAGTTAAAGAATAATCATAAAGTTTATCAAAGAATTCAAGAAGTTAAAAAAAAAACACATGAAGAGCTCAATGAACTTAAAAAAAACAACAATAAACACATGAGGGATACCCAAGAAAACACAAGAATGAAACTCAATGAAATGATGAAAAGAATTCAGAATTTTAAAGTTGAAAGCTAATTGAAGATGGAATTGAAATTTTCAATAACAAAATAAAAAAGACAGAGGAAACTTTTAAAAGTAGAATGGATAAAATAGAAAATAGAGTGTCAGAACTTGGAGACAAATTACAGAAATCAGACTGCCCAAGCAAAGAACATACAGAGGATAGATAGATAGATAGATAGATAGATAGATAGATAGATAGATGATAGATAGATAGATAGATAGATAGAAAATAAAACATTAAAAATATAGAAAAGGAACATGCAAGAATTGTGGGACACCATGAAAGACAAAATATTTGAGGTACAGGCATAGAAGGAGGAGAATAATCTGGCAAAGGCCATCAAACAAAGGAAGGTATACCTATACAGATACAAGAAGTACAAAACAACAAATAGAGAAGACCATAAAAAAAACTCTCCATTGAATATCATACCTAAAAGAAGTAGAAAGTTTTAAGAGTCAGAGACGGTAGATGACTCCAAGAAAACTATCAAACACAACTGGGTGATACAAATATGAACTTACAAAGACTGTGACAGCATGTACAAGACTTGAACAGGTTCAAAACTGACAAAATCCCAGCCCTGAGATGTGGAAGAAGATACGAAGTCCAACCTGTAATCAGTTGTTAATTTCATGAAAATGGAAAATAGTTTTCTACAGTGAAGTGTCACTAAGTATATCAATCACATTATAGGGCAGGACCTATGTGTCAGGTTATAGGGCCAGTGAAAGAAACACACTCTGGCCCTGAAACCAGAGCCAAAGAAACACACTCTGTTCCTGGCCAACTCACCATGAAAACTAAGCAATCCCTGAGCAGGAAACCTAACCAGTCCTGAGCATGAAACTAATCAATCCTTGACCATAAAATCCAGCCAATCTCTGAATTTGTTCAACCTTAGGGTTTGAAATCTCACCCCAAAAGTCTTCACCCTGGAAAAACTTCACCCCTAAAAAATACCATATAAGCCTTGTAACTGTTTAGCTGGGAGTTTCCTTTTCCACCCTGACAGAGCTAGCCACTCTCCGGGATTCTTGCCTCCCAATAAATCTCCTAAATGGGGAAGTCTTTCTTTCACCAAAGTGCTGTGAAGCAGAGAAGTAACAACATTCACTGGAGCAGGAGAAGAATCGCTACATCTCTGCCAGGAAATTCTCTTAGTGGAGTCGAGCAGAGAAGCAATGGACATCTCTTCAGAAAAGCTCCCTTAGCCATGTGAAGCACAGCTGAGCTGTAGCAGTTCTTTTAGAGAGCAGCAGGGTTGCTATATTCATTCAGGGAAACCATTCCCCACCAGAACATAGCTATAGGTATAGCCTAGCTTCTAGTATCCAGGATACATTTCCCTCTAGATCTGTAACACTTATGATATAACCAAGAGTAGTTGGCTAGCATAAAATGGAATCCATGATTTGTTTTACTTTTGAAATGAGAAGAAATATATGCTAAATTCTGATCTGACCTCAAGATAAAACTCAGGTCACCCTGTCCCTCAGGAATTTTGCTAACCTATATCACTAGGCTTCTGTAAATGCAAGGCTTTCTACTCCTCAAAAAAAAAAAAAGACATGCCATGGTGACTCAGTTGTGCCCCATTCTTATTAAAATTTCATATGCTGTCATGCTTGCTAATTTACATTTGGGGTTAGAGTTATGGTTATGGTTAGGGGTTGGTGTTAGGTTTACAGTTAGAGTTAAGTTTAGAGTTAGGGTTAGGTTTAGGGTTAGAGTTAGCATTAGAATTTGCATTATGGTTAGGAGTCCCACAATATCCCTCAGCTAAAACCAGGTGGTGGTGCACATCTTTATTCTCAGCACTTGGGAGGCAGTGAAAGGTAGATCTCTGTGAGTCTGAGGCCAGCCTGGTCTACAGTGCAAGTTACAGGACAGCCAAGGTTATGCATTTCTCCCACTGCCCCATAGAACTAACTGTCTAATTGGAGTTACTGGGATGAAATACTAACTGCTATCTGCTGACCAGAGCTGTATCGATGGAATGTCCCAAACTTGTAGTTTTTTTTACCTACATAAGTCCCTGTTTACTCAGCTCAGTGCCACTTTGATGAGGGAAGTACTTCTGTGTATGTTTAAATTATTGATTGTTAAATAAAATACTGTTTGGCCAACGAGACAGCAAGTTAGAAGGGACTAGGAGTCAAAGAGGATTCTGGGAAATGTAATACAGAAGTGGTGATCCAGGCAGGAAGTGACATAGCAAGGAGACTCATAGTTAAGCAAAGGAAACACAAAGGGTTCCCTTTTTCCCCTTCCTCCTCCAGGGGCACCATGTTAGCCACCGGCAAGAGAGGGTGCCAGCGAAAGGCATCCTCTATAAGATAAGTCTTATAAAATATATCAGTTTATGATAATTAAGACTAAGCTAACAGATGAGAAATCCTAGTCATTGGCCAAGCAGCATTTGAACCTAATGCAAGTTTCTGTGTATTAATTTGGGCCCTAACTCAGGCGGGCAGCTGGTGTAGAGCACAAACGTGGCAGTAGGGCTTGGGTGGCTATTTGCGGAAAGATTTATCGTAACACCACGTCTACCACTGAAGTTACAGGATTTTGTGACCACAACCTGCTCTGTGTGCCTCAAAATAAAAAAACTTGAACTTCATAAAGAATTTATCCTGGTCTCCTTCTCTTAGGGAGAGAGATTGTATGAAGATGATTTAAATGAAATCAGCAAATAATAGGGGAGAGATACCCCCAACTGGCCATCTCCTGTCACCAAATGAAGCTTCCAGTATCAGAATTAGATTACATATAATTAAGCTGGTCAAAGTGGCACCATAGCAATGCCCAAACAACCCCAGCTATTGACAAAACTATAGATTACTGTACCCCACTGGCGAGGAAAACACACACCACATTGGACAAGAGGAAGTCAAGGTGGTGCCTATATAGAGACTTCACTTTTAGATTCTAGCACCTTTTGTATAAGAAAGTGCTTTGCACCTTGCCAAAAGAGAAACATAAACACCAATTTAGACACAAATTCTTTGATCTATGGTGTTGTCTTGCCTACAAGATATACTACTGCAATGGTGGCACAAAGTTAGTGGAAGTAATCAACCAATGTCTGATTTGAATGAAGTCCTATTCCATAAGAGGGAACTCATACCTGATAATGCTTGTGTGACCAAGAAGTGTGACTACATATCCCAGGGACCTAGGGTAAAACCAAATAAACACACACACACATCCTTAAGTATAGTGATACATACATATACATAACACACACACACACACACACACACACACACACACACACACATACACACACACACATATATATATATATATATATATATATATAATATATATATATATATATCTTAATGATATTATGCTATACTCATAGATGAGTACCTTGCTTAGCCCTCACTAGAGAAGCTTTCTCCTGTTGTAGATGGGAACAAATCCAGACACCCACAGCCAGATATCAACCACAGAATGAGAGGCAATGTTACATTCACCCCTAAATCTAGTATCTCCACCAAACCCCCTATCTCAAAGCTCAGGAAACCCTGTGGAAGAAGAGGCAGAAAGGTTGTAAGAGCCAATGGAGATGGAGTACTCAAAGAAAACAAGGTCCTCTAAATCAACATGATTGATACACACATGAACACACAGAGACTAGAATGTCATACAAAAGACCTGCATAGGTCTGCACTAGATAGGGTCCTAGAGCTGAAAGGAAAAGTAGACACATGGCCCCATACCTAATCCAGAAGCTATCTTCAACTGACGGTCACTTGCAAATGAAAATTTAGTTTTCACCAAGGGAGTCTCACGAGAGAAACATACTCTTAATTGTGGGCTGCATGCCCTGAATAGATGACCAACAGCAAATTAATTCAGAGGCATCTTTGGAGGTTTATTGTCTCCAGACATGTCATGGCTGGTCTCTCCATTTTTTTATTTTATCTTATTTTTATTTTATATTTATTTTATTTTAATTCTCATTTTATGCACTACAGGCCCTTTTGTACACATTGTGGCTTCCAGTTTAGAGTTTTATGAAATGTCTGCAAACCAGTAGGTCTCTGTTTCTTTTGCATTCTATTGGGCTCTTTTCCTTGTGTTGTTTTTTTCAATTCCAATGTGTTAGATTTCTATATTATCTTATTGTTATTCAATAGAAACCTGTTTTTTTCTAATGAGAGACAAAAAGGGCACGGATCTAAAAGGGAGATGAGATGGGGAGGAGTTGGAAGGAAAAAAGGGAGGGAAATCATAGAAGAAAAAATCTATTTTAAATACAGGCAGAAAATATAGATGTATAAATAGATTTCAAAGAAACTAAACTCTCAGTATAACCAAACCTAATTCAAAATATTTATAAACAGCTCAGCCAAATCTCTGTTTCTTCACAGACTTTTGAATTAGTTTTGAAGTCCTTACAATAGGATGATTTGGTTTTGTTTCAAATCTGTTATAATCATTGCATTTTTTTTTGCTTTTCTCTTTCAAATTAATTTGTACTTAAATAAAAACAATCTTATTTTATAACCCAATCCCAGTTTCCTCTCCCTCCCATCCTCACATGCCCCCCTCTGACACCATTCCACCCCCATCTACTCCCTAGGGAGAGTGAGCCATTCCATGGGGGATCATCAAAGTCTGTCACATCATTTGGACCGAGGCCCTCCTAGGCTGAGAGTATCCCTTCATGGGGGAATGGGCTCCAAAAACCCATTCATGCACTAGGGATAAATACTGGTTCCACTCTGCCAGAGGCCCCATAGACTGCCCAGGCCTCCCAACTGATACCCACATTCAGGGGTGCTAGTTCAGTACTGTGCTGGATCCCCAACTGTCAGACTGGGGTCCATGAGATCCCAGTTGCTCAGGCCAGCAGTTGCTGTGGGTTTACCCAGAAAGGTCTTGACCCCTTTGCTCACTACTTCTCCCTCTCTACAACTGGATTCCAGGAGTTTAGCTCAGTGCTTGGCTGTGAATGTCTGCTTCTGCTTCTATCAGCTACTGGATGAAGGCTCTATGATGACATTAAGGTAGTCATCAATCTTAATATAGGGGAAGGATATTTACGGCACCTCTCCACTATTGCTTAGATTCTTAGTTGGGGTCATCCTTGTGGATCCCTGGAGATTTCCCTAGTGCCAGATTTCTCTTTAAACCTATAATGGCTCCCTCTATTAAGGTATCAATTTCTTTGCTTTCCTTCTCTGTTCTTCCCCCAATTCGATCTTCCTGCTTCCTCATGTACATTTTACTTTTTTATTAATCACAGTAAAAGATAAGAACAGCTATTTCTTCAAATGGTTGATAAAATTATATGCCTATACAATGACATATGAACAAGGACAGATGAAGAAAAAATTAAAGAAAATAAATAATTCCAACACAAGACATTCAAACATATCAAAATAAATCCTAAATGCATGAATTTGGTAAGGAAACACATAAAACTTTATGTCAATAAATTCTACAATAAACAATTTGTGTAATTTACGTAAATAAACAATTTGCATAAAATAAACAAATGCCTGAGGAACATAACTTACATAGCTAGTACAGTAGATATAATATCTGAATAGATACATGTTAAAAAAATTGACCTTATAATCAAAATCTTTCCACTGAAAAGAATCTCCAAATCCCAGTAATTTCAATGGTACTTTCCATGGCGCAATGTAAAAAATGGTATAATGTCCTTATATATGTAGTTTTATTGTAGGAAATGCAGAATAAAGAAATGCTGCTAGATCCATTTTCATGTATCTAAAAATATGTGAGAGACTTATACAAATGAAATTACAAATCAACATATCTGGAAACATAGATGCTAATTTTTAAAAACATCTTTAATTTCTTTTAGCAATATTTTGCAATTTTCATTATATAAGTCTTTTGCTTCCTTGGTTAAATCCTCTCTCTCTCTCTCTCTCTCTCTATACATATACATATACATATACATATACATATACATATACATATACATATATATATATATATATATATATTATATATATATTATTTTACATACAAATCCCAGTTCTCTCTCCCTTCTGTCCTCCCATGTACCCCACCAACCACCCATCTCACCCCCATCCCCTCCCCAGGGAGGGTGAGCCTCCCATGGGGAGTCATCAGAGTCTGACACATCATTTGGGGCAGGGCCTAGCCCCTCCCTGGTGTATCTAGGCTGAGAGAGTATCCCTCCATAGGGAATGGGCTCCCAAAGTCTATTTGTGCCTTAGGGATAAATGCTGCTTCCACTCGCCAGAGGCCCCATAGACTGCCCAGGCCTCCCAACTGACACCCACACTCAGGGGACCTGATTCAGTCTTCTGCAGTTTCCTCAGCTGTCAGACAGATATCTGAGAGCTAACACTTGCTCAGGTTATCTGTTTTTATGGGTTTCACCAACATGGTCTTTACCCCTTTGCTCATCTCTCCCCCCTCTCTACATAAAAGATTAGCAAATAAAATCTAACAGCATATGCAAATATTAGCACTGAGAACAATATTATGTGTACTCAAAAATTAAAGATTTGATGCTGGAAAATAAAAATAATATACAATGTTCAGAATAAAAAGCAGTGTGAGGTGATATTCAATATATACATGTAGGAAAAATTAGAAAAACTTATGTTATAATGTTTTCAATAACTGTCATTGTTTAGTGTATATGTGAGAAAAACATTTTATGATCTGTGCAGGTGGTTAAAGGATAATCTGCATCACTTAAGTGAAAAATAAATAGAATTTGTTCAATCTATGTGGTGGAATAGCCCTGATTCTACAAACAGAAAGAAGACTTGAAGTCTTCACAATGTAAAGACTCTGTCTCCTAAATGAGTTGGCTCTAGCTTTCTTCTGCTGGCTACCTTTATTTCAAATTGACATGAACTGGAGTCTTTTGGAAAAGGGAGTTGAGGAATGGCCTGTGGGCAAACCTGCAGCATGTTTTCTTGATTGATGGTTGATGTGGCAAGGCCCAGCTGACCACATGTGGTACCACCCCAACTTGGTGTTTCTATGTACTATAAAGATAGCAGGCTAAGAAAGCCAGGTGGAGCAAGTCAGTAAGAAGTACTTCTCCATGGACTCTGGATGGGCTTCTGCCTCCCGGTCCATGCCTTGTTTGAGCCTCAGCTTTTCTTAAAGGACTTTGACCACAATTAGCCAAATAAACTCTATTCTCTACTAGTTGCTTCAGTGGTGGTGTTTTGTTACAGCAAGAGAAACCAGGACTAAGACAAATTCTCCTCTCCTTAGGGTATGTGTCACATAAAGTGCAAATTAGGTATTTCCCACAAGCAAATCCTGACTTCTCACCACTTCCTGACTAAGAGAGGTGTATTTCTTTTTTCTTTCCTTATTTTTCATTTACCCTTATTCTCCTTAAGAATATACTGTATTCAAGAAATCATTCACAGTTTTATCAAAGCCAAAGAAAACTTGAAAATTAATATATAAAAGTACAAATATTTTCAACAGTCAAAATGTAGATAATTAGGATAGATTTAATTTTAAATAATAAAATTACAAAAAAGTTTGGAAAATGATACCGTTTTAAATCCTGTACTATCAGAATGTTGCTAGGGAAAAGCCTAAGTATCTCCTAGTGGAAGAAAGCTATGTTAGTCTTAGTTAACTATTGCTAGTTTTTAATGTATAAATTCTAACAAAGTGATATAGTTTGGGTACAAACCAAATTACTCCTTTATAAGTGGCATTCCTAAGTGGCAAATTATTGAGGAGAAGATGAGGCCCTCTCAGTCTGTGATAATCAACTCTGTCACTGTCACTCCTGTGAAGAACTTTTCAGTCATCACTATTTGGTTCTTGTTCACACTGATACAGTGGAATAAAAGCACGTTGTATTTATTATAGACCTCTTGTTCTATAAAATTAAGCATATTAAAATACAACTGTGACATTGATTAATGGCTTTGCATCAATAAATTCAGCAATACTTCCTACCCCTGCACCTCAACTCATAAAATCAGTGTTAGATTTTAAGAAAGAAGCAAAATTTACAGAACATGTTCATCCCATTGAGCAGCATGTGCACTGATGTGTAGCCCCAGCTGAAGCTCAACACACCAGACATTAATTTCAAGTTTCACATAATATACCATGGATGATCTGGGAAAATAAAATGATAAAACTCTCATGTTACTTCAAACAGATTGAGAAATGTGTCAAGAGGAATTATACCTTAAAATCTTATATTTTTCCATAATAGGGCAAGAAGAAAGAAATATATATTTGGCCATAAAATTATAATGAATATTTATTCAGCACATTTCTCTGTTTGAAATTGTATACAAATTGCACTAGATTGCACTAGTAAAATCTTTCATTTTTCCAACATCACATTACATGGTACTTAGGTAAAATCTTTCATTTTCCAACATCACATTACATGATACTTAGGTTCTCTCTCTCTCTCTCTCTCTCTCTCTCTTCACACACACCGCTGTATGTGCAACTGTGCATGTGTGTTTCTTTGCATGCGCTGTCATAACCTATCTGTCTAAGCATGAACTGTCTCCAAAGATTAAGTGCACCTATTTTGAACTGGAGGCTGCATGCCATAATTTTTAGCTAACCCGTTTCCTTCTTAGTGAAAACAGAAATAAAAATATATTGTGCACACTTCATTGCTAGAGCCTTTGACCTCAGCTGCCTGTCTGGCTGGGACCGTGATGAATGCTTTGTGTCCCTTCATTTTTAATTGCTCATAAATTGTTATCCCACGAAACACAAAACTAGCCTTGTCCTCATTTTAGTTGGGGTTGGAGGTCAACCTAACAGTAATACAATTAAGGAGTGTCTTTGTGTAGGGGTGTGGGAGTGAAGAGGGCACTGGGGTTTCAGTAGTAGTTCTTTCTGAGGAAAAGACAAAGACAATTCCTACTTTTGAGGAGAAAAAAAAAAAAAAGAAACATCACACACAGAAAAAAAATGTGTTTGCCTGATGATTGTCTTCAAATGGACATTCCTAGACAGCAACTAAGAAATTCCTAGACACACATTTCAAGCCGGTGTGTTTAAGCAAAAAAGAAAAAAATGCATTTCCATGATTCATGACATTAAGAACGAAATAACTTTGTGAAAAACTCAAAGGCCAATGTCAGGAGTCTTACCTAGGCCCAGATTGCTCCCAGAGGAGGTTGTTTGTAAGGTTACCAACAGAAGTCCACCTTCTGCCAGGACCACTCTGTCACTATGAGGACACTTACATCTGATTTCAATGAGATCTACAACTTTTCTGTGGGCTTGCCAGAGTCAGTCCCTGTTTTCAATTGTATTTCTATTGCTCAGTGACCAAAGTATGCTCTTAAACAGCCCTTTTTGAGTATCAATGGATCTAAAGCTTTGAATTTCTTCCTATTGGTGAAAACAGAGATGATTATGTACTTTCTTTACTCGGCCTAAAATGTTGTCTAAAGCCCAGCTAGTGGCCTATTGACTGACATTATTATGATTAAACTAAGTCAAAACTAACATGATCTAAATGGAAACAAAATTGAACTTACAGTAAGACCTCACCTCTCCCCTCTTTTACTCCCATTCTTGAAATTCCCTTAATTTGACCCAAGTGGTTAGACTTCCCTGGATTTTAGACTTCTGTTTTAAAAATGAAATAAACTTTAAGTCCTTACCTTGTGAAAACATTATGCATTCAAGGGAAGAATTCTATATTAAATATATTTTGGTTGTTCCTAGGATTCTCATTTTCATTTTCATGACTACTTGCTTTAATTAAATTTGCCACTAGATTTTGAGCATTTCTTTAAAAGCCAGCCAAATTCTGAATAACCAATTGGTTTTCTAACATTAGATGCTCTACTCATTATTTGTTAAAGTTAAGTTCATCTATTTACACTAGTGCACAAATTGGACCAACTCCATTCTTCTATATTACTTTCTATGTGCAGTGTTTGCTACTGCAGATAAAATAATTAATAAATAGGGAAAGCAGAATAATTCTACCCTTAAGGGAAATGATAATCCATTAATTGACCAATTTTAGTAATTCATAATATCTAATAAATAAATGAAATATATATTTTGAAAATAGTGACATCAAAGAGAGCCTAATTTAAACAAAAAACAAAACAAAACAAAACAAACAACAAGGATTTGTAGGTAAAGAACTGCTCTTTTAGCCTTCAGATCACAGCCAAACAATTACATTCACAGAAGAATATGTTCATTTTTTTTCAATTCTAAAATTCTAAGAATGACTCTAAGAAAAATAATCCCCAAACCTGTTACATGGCGGGGAAGGAAGAGGGGTCTGCCTTTTGGCTGGAACAATTTCTTTTTATGTTTTAGAATATATTTTGCTGAGTTTCTTATTTCTCTAAAGATATGCTCATTGCAGTAGCTAGTGACTCTGGTATTGTGTTTCTTAGACGATGACAATGCTGGTATTTTGTCATAAGAAAGAGGCAGAACGAACTGCTTCATAAAGTTCCCAGTGGTCTGAATAACAGAGAAATCTGCTAGACTCATGAGGAGGATTTATTGGCTAAATTGAGAGCTCTCAGGTCCAAAAATGGTCATTTGTGCCCTAGCTAGTGATGGCTACTTGACAGTAAGAATTAAAGCTTTATGTGCCACCAAAAATAATGATAATTATTCAAACAGTAGGAAAGAAGGAAGATTTTCCCTTATTTGCATACCATAATATCCCTGAAAGTGAAGTAAAAGCAAAATTAGAATGAAATATTAATTGCCGAATATAAGAATTAGAGGTTTATCAAAATTTTGCCTAATGTGTTATGAATGTAATTAAGTTGTAATTTGTACTTGAGCATTTTAATTATATTAGGCATCAGTCAGAGAGTATAGTCTATATGACATTTCTGACTTTCTGACTTACAATTTTTCTTAGGACCTTAAGAATTAGGTTTTCCCAGTAACACGTATAGTGCTTTTCAAATGATCAGGGGGATCACATGAGAAAAGAATACATCATGATGTGTTAAATGGCTGCTTTCTGTTTTTATTTATTTATTGCTATCTCTTACTATAAGATCCACTCTGTCAGCACAAGGAATTTATCTGCTGGTCTATTGCCACTGCATCATCCACAGGGTCTACACAAATGACTACACCATAGTAGGTGTTTTCTTGACATTTATTGACTGAGTGAATAAATGCATATTTTGATCACTTCCTTAGACTAATTTAATTTCTGTGGATCATTGTCCTGAGGCAATGAATTCTAATCCAACTTTCCTAAAATATAATTTCTTGGGTACTTCTTTAACCATCACATCCCTCGAGAATCTTGTTTGCTTTGATAATATTTTATCTCAGATCATTTTGTCATTGAAGAATTACAGCTAACATTTGATGTTTCAGATAGGATTACAACCAATTCCCTTTCTCAAGCAAGTCATAGTTAGCATTTGACCTAGTCTATAAAGCAGGATGCAAGATCCTAATTCACAACACCCTCATTAAATTCAATAAATACATTTTGTTCACAGTTGGCTGTCAAAATAGTGTGGTATATTGGGCCTTTAAAATGTACATGATTTCATAATTTTCCAGATTTTAATATAATTATTTAAACTCATGATAAAGGTTTTCAAATTTTAGTGTACAGATTTTTGTCATTATATTGTTCTAGAGAACTTTCAGCAAAATCCTGTAGCATTTGGTATAATCCATAGATGTGTAACTTCTCAGAAGAGAACATTCGAAATTGTGCATCAAACATGGTATCCACACCAGCATGACTAACCAAAACTGTATAAGATGGATTTTTGAAACTATCATTCCTGCAATATATTTTGTACTTTCATGTGAACATTCAAATACAGGTATCTATAATTAATGTGAAACAACCTCTATAGATTAGTTGAAGTTTATAGCACTCTAAGTTAGGTATACTAGAGCATATCCAGAGGATCATGAGTTCAAAGCCAACCAGGCCTACAACATCAGTTCATGATTACTTCAGTTACATCTGAGCTAGAGCCTATCTCATAGACAAAAGAAACAAAGGGAGGGAGCGGGGAGGGAAGGAGAGAAAAAGGAAGTAGGAGAGTTAGGAGACAAGAACAAAAATAATCAAAAGAAAATGAAAATAATCCACTTGTTATATTGAGCATATTACTCATATGTGACAACACATCAAAAATATTGTTGGCAGCTATGGTCAGAGTCCCATAGTAATTTAATACTCTCTATCTGGTTGGTTAACAAAAGCAAAACAGGGAAATGGGTATATACTAAACAATTATTTCACATATGTCAACATAATGTTACCATATCATTAATTTCTTACTGAAATGAAAATCATGGTATTAATTTAACCCTATGAAAATAGTATAAAACTACGGATTTTTTGTATGATGTGATGCTTTCAATAACATGGCTTCTGATTTTTTTCTAAATAAACAGAGAGCTGCACAGCTTCTATAACTCTCTGAATCTTAAGACTTGCTATATTACAATGTTGTTTTTATTTTGGTTCTATTTTCCCCAGATCCCCCAGAATAATCTCTTCTGTCTTTAGCATCTCTCTACTCAAAACTGTCCCCAGTGTGCATTCCTTTGTTCCTAAAAACAGGGACTAAGTTTGTACATAAAACTGTACTGTGGGTTTTGTTAGGAGAATATACAAACCTTCAAACAGAAAAAGTCTCCTAAATGAATCAGATTTCTTTTTCTGTTTGCATTCTATATCCACAAAACTAAATTAGTTTAGCATCCTAGAGAGGGTCCATCATTTTTTTTCTTTTGGCTTTTCATATTCTCGAAAGGCTTAGCATTTACTATCATAGACAAGCTATCCTACCTCAGGTAGTGATGGCAAGACATTAATAAGGAACTCATTTTTTTTCTGAATGACCTTTCAAAACCCATGCAGTATTTCATGTGTTTTTTCATCTGAGAAGTACACTAAGAATAAAACCAAGCTCTATTTTTTAATTTCTTTGGGATGCTAATCAAAACCCAGACTAATTGAATGGTAGTTTATTATATCTCTACTGTCTCTGTCTCTGTCTCTCAGTCTCTCTCTGTCTCTCTCTCAAGAGTAAACAAGAAGTTACCAGATGAAGGTCTTAACCTACCCAGGAACTTGTATAGAAGTGAGGAAAACAAGACTCCTTCTCATCTCCTATACATGGAAAGGACACTGCAGCTGACCACGTTAGGATCCTACTGCTTTCTCTGATTCTGGTTTATGCTCAGTTTCAACCACTTCACATGCCCCAAGTTTTAAAAGTGTCTACAAAAAGTGACAAGGGTCCTGGGGTTGTTCACTCTATATTATAGGAATGCAGAGCTTCAGCTTTTGGCTATTCTTTATTTCTCAGCTTCTGTAGAATGGATGCCACCAATGTCACCTTTCAGTAAGATAGTCATGGACAGCAGAAGGCCTGGAAATGCCAATTGTAATTAACTTTCTCTTCAAATACGTTTGACAGTTTCATGCTGAGAAGTGCTTCCTACCTTTTGAACTTTCAGATTGCTTGGCTGGGCAAAATGTGTATCATTTTCTTTTAAAATTGCCTTACAAAGAGCTATGTACTATAGTATTCTTGCACACGTCAGCCATTTATAAGAGATTTAGATTTTTAAGCAGATTATCCTTGTTCCAAGTGAGAGACCTTGCTTTTGTCTGAGGCATGGGCTATGTTCACGTGTACATCAGAGTTCCAGGACAAGGACATTCAGAAATTCATAAATGTCAAAGAGAATGACCTGTCCTCATGGCCTCTCATCCCAGCTGCTCTACCAGGCAATATTCCACAAAACTGTGATCCAGAATGGTGATTTTTGATAACAGATAAAGATGGGCAAGGAATACTCCTTGAGTTCAGCTTCTCGTAGTATGGTTATTCATCATTTTTAAAATGATATCAAAAATCAATAAAAATCAAAAAGTTCTATAAATGCATCTTTTCCTAATTGAGAAACTTAACCTGACTTTTACAGAAAGAATAATATACATTATTGTGACCTACTTAAAAATGTAAAAAGTCATTTTATGGCTGGCTGTTTCAATCTTTCATTTGACCTTTCTACTCTTTCTTCATAACGGGAGTATTCAGGTGTTGTTGTTGTTTTAGTAGGGAAAATAACAGTCTAAATTCTCTACAGCATTTTGATCGAGGAGAAAATTTTCATACTTCAATAGTGCATGTAATAGAATTGGTCAGATTTGAAGTATGGGAGCACATTTTATCTTGGATCTTTAATTTCTAACAGTTCCGCTGACAGGAATTTAACTAAAATTCGGGTATGTGACCACTAGGCATATTTCTCAGATACAGCATTCACCTTAATTTTGTAGTACATTTCTATAAAAGGGGTAATTGATACTCTTTATTTAAAAACATTTAGATTTTTTTATTTTTACCTTTATTGTGTAAGTGTTTAGCCTTGTATGTAGGTGCATCACATATTCATCTTGTGCCTTGGATATCAGAAGACAGTGTCAGTTGATGGAACTGCAATTCCTGATGGCTGTGTGCCATCAATAGGTGCTGGTAACTGAATGTGTATCCTCTACATGAGCAAAATGTTCTCTTAACAACTGAACCATCTCTCCAGCACCATATGTTTATTAATTCCTAGGTTACTAAGAAATAATTCAAAATGATGTTTATACCAAAAGATACAAATATATTGAATAATAATGATTTCCTCATGGGTTAAAAAATACAAAACAATGGCAGCCTCAAAAACCCATCTTTACATTTCCTTATATAGACACCAGATAGATAGAAACAGTGAGATTTACACCACACTGGTATAATGACGTTTTATCCAAAAATATAAAAAAGAAATTAAATAATTTACCCTGTATTTCCTCAAAACCAAAGCGGTAATTAACTTGTAATTATCAATTTCCTTGTGGTTATACACAATACAATTTCCTTTGTAATTACAAAGATCTTGTTGTCTGAATACCAAAGAAAAAAACCAGTTTAGCTTCCTGTAACCACACTATCTGATATTCTGTTGAGCATGTTCCAAACAGGAACTATGAGAGTTGAGAATGGGTGGCTTTGTGTAGTGTTCTTTATCAGTTTCCCAGAAAGTTTCACTTCTGGTCCTTCTATGTAAGAAATGAAATCAAGGCAGCCAATTGACCTGAAGAATCTACCTACCTGTTTATTACAAATTTGCAAAAATATCCTGCATCTCTCGAAGTTTGGACTGGATGTTTCCTTTGGAAAGAGTGTTAGGGTTTAGTCTTTAGAGATCTACTCAAGTCCCATTACTAGAGAGCTAATTTTTCACAGACTGTGTCAACACAACACTCTGTTGTGATAATTGAAACTATGAAACAAGAGAGTCTTCCCCTGATACTGTAAGGGAGAAAGTAATGTAAAGAACACATTAATTGTGATTATATTTGTATTCATGAATGTAAATAATTAAGTATTGTGGTCAGTTTTGGTTGACACAAGTGGGAGTTATCTAAGAACAAGAAACCTCAAATTTTTTTAAAAAAAATGTTTCCATCAAATTTGGTTTAAAGACAAGACTGTGGACATTTTTCTTCATTGATGATTAAAATGAGAGTGTCTAGCCCACTATGGGTGGTACCACCCCTGGGCAGGTGTTTCCAGGGTGTATAAGAAAACAAACTGAGCAAGAAGAAGCAAGACAGTGGTAAGCACCTTCCACAGCCTCTGCTTCAGTTCTTGCTTTATGTTTCTACCTCAGGTTCCCTCAATGAGCTAAGACAGGGAATATGTAAGCAAAATAAACCCTTTCACTCCCAAGTTGCTTTTGTCATGGTGTCTATGACAGCAATAGAAGCCCTAGAACAATATAATATCTACTAAATTGTCTTAGCTTCTCTAATTTAATGTTGATTGTTGTTTTACACCATATTCAGTTCAATGTAAATATTAAGCATCATTTTTATAAGTCATAAAAGGAAGTGTCCAAAGCCATTCCCATATTGACTCCAATTTAAGAAGGCAAGCTGGCAAAGGTAGCTGGGATATTTCAAGTGGGATACACAAGTCTTGGTAGCACAAAAGATAGCAATTTCCTTGCTTTGTCACAAGGTAAAAAAAAATGCTTGTGTGATGCAGTGTGGAAGAACAGAATTTGTAATTACAGTTAACAAGTAATTCCTATTTAACTTCTGCTTTTAAGAGATCCTAACAGAAGGTAGCTTAGATGTGGATTTAAGTCATGAATTGAAGCCACCTCCAAAACTGGAAAGCTTCTATTGATTCTGATGTTACAAGTATCAAGCACATATATCTCTATCACATCTCAGTGACTAATTTATCCAAAATACTCACCTACTTTAGAAATCATCACAGTGCAAAATCTACATGCATAAATAAAAAAAAACAGGTAGGTTTTGTGTTGGAGGAGGAATGGAAAATAGGACAATGTTATAGTGCTGTACTCATAAGTATAACTCATTCTATCCTCTAAAACCCAGGGATACACAAACTAAATCAAATTGTCTTTTGAATACACTTTCACAATCTTTCCAGTACCTCTCCTACCATTTTTCAGATATCAAAATTATCAAACTGCTTGTAGCTACCCCAAATATCTCAGTATGGCAAATTTCTTAGTTATATCTTTATCTTTGTAACCCCAGTGATTATAAACTGGATCGTGGTCCGTAGTCACCAGTTTTTCTTCTTGTCTCCAAATTATTTCTTGAAAACTGCACTAAATATGACCTAGCATGGCTTATGGTTGGTTGGAATAATTCTTTCATACCCTACTTTAGGGCAATGAAAAAGTTGTAATTGATACTTGGGAACCCAATTCTGATAGAGATAAGAGATAGCAAGTTAATTAATATTTCCTGGGTTTTAGGGAAGACAACCCAGTAATATAGGCACCAACTGCCACATTTTTCCTCATTTGTTCATGAGCTCATCTTGCGCCCTAGGAAGTCATCTGTACATTAGTCCTAGACCTAAAAACAGTGGTATCTTGTAAAATTAATTTATAAGTCTTAGATATACACTGTTGTGATCATTTTAAAGATATTGTTAGCCATTTCTTATGATATTAAAATATTCATATATTAATATTATCAGGATACCTTTGAAAAATCCAACATGGTTCTGGAGACAGGAACTCAAGGTCAAAGTACTTGATTTATAGGATAAACTGAGGCCAGTTTCACCTGCCTCTGGATGACTACTTGTATGCAGCTCTTCAGTAGCCTTTCCTCTGTGCATGTTTTTTTCTGAGTCTTTGTTTTTTCTTAGAAGGCACCAGTCCTATTGCTTTCCACTGCACTTTAATGTCTGCATTTAACCTTAATTTGCTCTTCCATAGAATCAGTTCTAGTCAAATTGTGGGATAGGGCTTCGATGTATGATCTTTACACAGGATAAAAATCAGTCAATGATAGGTAAATTTAATTTGAAAATGTGTTTATTTTACTCAATATTTCAACATGTAAATTTCAATATGTATTTTCATACCTCTTTTCATGCTAAGCTTTCAAAATCTGATGTTCCACATTCTCCACTACATGCCATTTTGGACCAGTCATGTTTCAAACACTCTCTATGTGCTAGGGGCTATTACACCATGCAGAACAGCTGTAACAGCATCCGTGATGTTATTCCAAAGTTAAATACAGAAAGAAAAAGAATATTCCAAATGAGTTCAGGATTTTGGAAACCTTTGAGAAGTTTGTGCTATCTGTATTTTCTTTATAGTAAGATTCTTTTCCACAATGGTGTCCAAACAGAAAGTTCCCAATCCACTTCATCTATGGAAAGACTCCAAATCTACCAAACAACTTGATTATATATATTGATGATTGCAAGAAAATACTTTCATTTTTGTCACACATTAAATTGTCCTTGCCAAAATGAAGACAGATCTCATCATTATGTCAAGTATTAGTTTCCTTCTGGCTTCTCTGTGAATCTTCTAAACACATCCTCCGTTATTTCAATCATCTTGCTTTCTCTGAATGTCTGAAAATAAGAACTGAATTATCCACCCGCTCATGTGTGGGTGTGGGTGTGGATGGGTGTCTGGCTGTGTGATTTTTTTCTTGCTCTTGTATTTCTTTTCATGTTTGCCATGATTCTGATTTTGGTTGGAGTGTATCATTCAAACTTTTATACCAGCCTCCAACCTGTTCTTTTATTCATCTTTTTGACTTGTGTTACATACACCTGTTGTTTGCACTTCTTAAAGCACAGGAATGAACTGTACATTCATACTTTATATCCTTTTCCAAGATGTAGAGTTAGTTATTCCTGTCTACTTCCTTGTGGTAATTTGAATAAGAATGTCCCCCATAGTATTACATAATTATGTATTTGTTTCCCAGTTGGTAGAGTGTTTATGGAGGATTAAGAGGCATGACCTTATCAGAGGGTATGTGTCACTGTGTCACAGGCTTTGAGGTTTCAAAAGCCCACAGAGACCAAGTTTTCTCTCTCTTTATGCCTTCTGCTTAAGGATCAGATATAAACTGTTAGCTATTGTTCTAGCCCTATGCCTGCCTGACAGCCTCCTGCCATGCTCCCTTTCATGATAACCCTCTGAAACTGTAATAAAGCTTCCAATTAATTGCTTCCTTTCATAAATTGCCTTGACCATGGTGTCTCTTCACAGCAATAGAAAAGCACCTAAGACATACGTATCTGCCATCTTTAGGCTATATTATTTGCTTTCATATACTCTAGTTTACCTTAGTGAGAAATCATTGTTGCTTGTAGAATTCATTAAATCTTTTCATTTGAAACTTATTCTTACAATAATACTCATTGCTGGAAATTTTCTTTTGCTATCCATTCAGATTTAGCAAAAATGCTTTCTTCATGAGTCCTTTCAGAATCATTCCAGAAAGAAATCATCTTGATTTACTCATTTCCAAATATCTAATATTTTTATCACCATTTCATACTTATTACTAGTAAATCAAAGATGAAAGAGGTGGGGTAATTAATGTAAGAGGTATGGATGCATAGTCATCATCAACCATTTTTTATTTTGTCAATATCTGTGAACCTTCTATTATGTGCTAGACACTCTTCTAGGTTCTGAGGATATAACAATAAATAATAAAAATATGCCTTCTCTCAAATAACTTACATTCTGGTATGTAAGAGAGTGAACATTCAAAGAAAAAGATTCAAAAATATATCATGAAAAATGTGATTAATAATATTGGTTTTATGCCAATAATTATAATAGCTTAATGTGATAGTGACTTTATGTCTAACATACAGGGGAAAGAGAATGATGTTAAACCTTATAGATGGAGATAAATAGATGGAGGACATTGATGATAGATTGAAGTGGATATATTGAAGGAGAAAGAGTATTGTAGGCATAAGGTAGAGTTTCTTACCTAGACTATGAAGAGCCTGAGGGATGTCTCAGTAGGCAGAGGATTTTGTGTGCAAAACATATGACCTGAGTTCAATTCCCAGATCTCACAAGGTGACAAGAAAGAACTGTCTGTAGAGCTGTCCTCTGACCTTCACAAGCAAGTAACCACATATAAATGTCTGTACATGCTAGTACACACACACACACACACACACACACACACACACACACACACACACACACAGCACACAAAACACACACAAATAAATAAATGCATAAATATATCAATACTAAAATTTTTTAAAGACCACAAAGCAGAACTTGCTTGACACATTGAAAATATAAACATGTTGATATTGAAGACATAAGGGATTTCAGAGAAAATAGTAGATTATAAAGAACCAAGAGTGAAATACAGGGTACTAAATAAAAAGTTTTTCTATTATCAGGCAAAATCTGATAGGGTCTTGGAAAATATGCTGAAGAAACATGGATAATTTCAATATAAGATAGGAAGTTGTCAAAAGACTGATTAAGTAAGTAGGGGTGTAGACTTATAGAATACAATCATTGTAATTGGTAAAATAATAGAAGCAAATGTATGCAAAGTCTTAGCAGGGATAAATTAATCCAAATATCTGTGTTGGTATCAATCATGGACTTGCATACTCCAAATCCAGTCTCATGAGGCCCTCTCATTGTTCTAAGACTGTGTGTCATTTCTCCACATAAGACATATTCTTAAGTGGAGAAAATCTAAGGTTCTATCTCCTCTCCCTAAAGCACTCTGAATACTGATTAATGCTTAATGGTGAGCCATACATACATCTTTGGATGAATGAATGTGTGTGTGTTTGTGTGTGTGTATGTGTAAGCTGATATCACTGGCAGAAAAAAAAGGCAGAAATATTTAAGACTTGGGAAACAGAGCGATGTTCAGAAAGATTTCAAAATCAAATGTAAAGGTACAACACCAGAGGAAAAATGCTCAGTGTTATAACAAACTCTATTCCAGGAGTGGTATCCAAACAGACTACCAAGGTTGTCAAGCTTACAACTCAGTGATTTGGGGCATGTATGATTTTCAACAATCAGTAACATAGTATTATGAATTTTAATACAGGTCTAGATTATAATAACACCTGTTTTCCTGGTGAGGTATAAGAAAATTTTACCCTTTCCATCTAAGGCACTAAATAAAAAACAAGAATGAAAAAAAGATCCCCACTTTACCTTTTTTTTCTATTTTTATTTAAATTAGAAACAATCTTGTTTTACATGTCAACCTCAGTTCCCTCTCCCACCCCTCCTCCAATGCCCCCCACTAAACCCCTGTTCCATTCCCTTGCCAGGGAAGGTGAGGCTTTTCATGGGGGATCTTCAAAGTCTGTCATAATATTTGGATCAGGGTCTAGACACTCCCCTGTCTGTCTAGGCTGACAGAGTATCCCCCTATGAGGAATGTGCTCCCAAATTCCATTCGTATTGTAGGAATAAATACTGATATACTACCAGAGGCCCCAAAGATTGCCCAGGCCTCCTCACTGACACCCACATTCAGGGGGTCTGGATTAGTCCCATGCTATTAGTCTGGGGACCATGAGCTCCCCCTTGTTCAGGTCACCTGTTTCTGTGGGTTTCACCAGCCTGGTCGTTGCTCTGCCCTCCTCCCTCTCTGTAACTGGATTCCAGGAGTTCAGTGCAGTGTTAGCTGTGGGTATCTGCTTCTGCTTCCATCAGCTACTGGATGAAGGCTCTAGGATGGCATATAAGGTAGTCATCCATCTCATTATCAGGGGAGGGCATTTAAGGTAGCCTCTCCACTATTGCTTATATTCTTAGTTGGTATCAGCCTTGTAGATCTCTGGACATTTCCCTAGTACCAGATTTCTCTTTAAACCTATAATGGCTCCCTCTATTATGCTATCTCTTATCTTGCTCTCCTCTATTCTTCCCCTGACTCAACATTCCTTCTCCCTCATGTCCTCCTCACCCATCCTCTTCTCCCCTTCTTTATCTCCTAGATCCCTCTCCCCTTGCCCCATGCTCCCAATTCGCTCAGGAGATTTTGTCCTTTTCCCCACATTTCTAGGAAAGTCTAATATGGGGAATCAATATGTTTATTGGGCTTATTAATAAAACATAGGTGAGTAATTGCTTTCAGGAGAGAAGATGAACCGAAAACAGCATCACAAGAAAGTCTCAACCCTGCATGGGTGACAACTTACAAATACCAGAGCATATGGAGATTCTCTTTCTCCTCTGTATACTCTAGACCTCCAGTAGACCTTGTGCAATTGGAGCATAACTGCATACAAAGGTCTGAGAGGTACCAGAAGTAGAGGCATGTATCTCCAGTGAATGTTCAATACCTACCACCTAGTCTTTCTCTGAGAGAAGGCCAACAATCAACAGGCCCTTTTCTGAGCTTTTGATGTTCTCTTGCAAACAGGCACAGGTGGCCTAATAAACATTGCAGCTGTCATGCCCTGTGGGTAGTGTTCTATGCCACTTGTGCTAAGCATGCTGAGCAGGTGCTCCATGGCTGTTTCTACTACTCTTCGGCATTCTGTGGGACAGCTATTTGATAGATGCATAATCATAGTTTCTAATGAGATGAGTATCCTGCAGCTCAAGGTGACTACTCTGAGATCCAGTCACAATTAAACCATTGCTTGACTTTGCTTTTGAGAATACACTGCATCCTGGTGAGACCTGTGGGTTTCTACTTCAAGTTTCTTTATGAATGAAGTGGTTCTTTTTTTTTACACTAAAAGTAAAACATAATTTCCTACCAAATATATTCTCACATTTTTCTTAAATTTAAGTTCACCTGAATTTTACTTTTAATCATATATACTAAAACTATATAAGTAATAAACAAAAGTTCATTAAACAAAACTCATTCTCCAACTCAGATTTGATGAACATTGATCACTATTTTAGTGGCACCCAGTAAGTTATATGAAATATATTCTTTTGCTGTACCCCAAAACAGTGACCTAGGCTCTAAGTAAAGAGATGAGAATGAGGAATACTCTTTAATACTATACAAAAGTGCGGGGAAATCTGTCTTTCTAAACACAGAAACTATATTCAAAAATAAAATTAATGATAGAGTAATTGATTTTTAACCAAACATGGCTTCAAACCCTCTTTGTCTATATTTTCTGTTGTCATTTCAATCAATGTTGAATATTAATCTGTTTTAAAAATAAAAGGAATTTGACCTCATTTCCTGAAAGTTGGAGAACATGTTGATTAGAATGGAAAAAGGCCTATCTCTTTATCATACTAATACTAAGCAACATTGTAATAGGCTAAGAAAAGCCCTGTTGAATAGACTATGCCAAGGGAGCAGGAAGCTGACAAGGCTTAAAGCTTTAGAATTAAACTCTACTTATGAGAAAAACAGGAACAAATTCAAATTCCTTCTTCATACAAAAGTTGCAAAGCTATCTATGCCCTCTTCCTTTTCAAAATATGGAGGTCTTTTAATTTTTTTAAATGAGACTGTTGGTCTTGATAGGAATCAAATGACTGAGACAATTGCCTAGAGTGGGCTTTGAAAGGTGTCTTGGAAAAGAGTGTCCCTAAATCCTTGTGGAAAAAAGCTGCTCTATTTCCAAATGCTAGGTGTAAAAGTGTTTGGGCTTATTAATTGGGCTTATTAATCTTTCTGATACTTAGCCTTGCCCTTGTTATTAGGACAGGATTTGAAAAGAAATAAGAGAAATGTCTGGGCTTCTGGGTTGATGAAAACCTTGTCAGATGTGTTCATTAGGATATTTTTAGAATTTTTTCCATGTTAGACTTAATCTGTATGCCCAAGTGTCCCGACTCCTTTTGTGGCCCATAGCCAGGAAGGCAGCATGTCTGGAGGAAGTAGGTGTTTGGGTTCTGATGCTGCTCTCAGAGCTTGATTGCTCCATTGAGTGACTGCAGTTTTGACTGGTGTGAATTTCCTCATCAAAGAGGTGTTCTGATGCTTTACATAGTAATTTGTATAATTAATCTTCTGAGCTTCTTGAAATTGCATTTTCCTTGTTGCTGCTGTTAATAAATGCCACAGGACCATCAATCCACATTTATTCCCAGAGAAAATAACAACACACATAAAAGTAGCAGCAATGAAAAGCTAGGTCCACCAATGCTTCCTATAGGAATGGTGGGTAAGACACTGCCACCTTTTGGTTATGGACAGGAGTGAGGTGGGAGGAGGTGTGCTGAGGTAGAGGCTAGAGTGTTTTCTAAAATGTGGGTTGACAAGGCTTTTAAAACCCTGTAAGTTAATGCAGAGAATAACATTTCAGAACCATTTTCACTCACACAGCTCTCTTTTGCCTGAGAGAAACAAATGGTTTATTCCTTTGGCTTTGAAGACTGATCTGCCGAATCCAGTCAGTAGAAGTGGTTGCAATAAAACAGTAGTGGACTTGTTGTCTACAGAAGGGAACAAGTGGTATCAGGTTGATGTAAACAGTCACTTCACTGTAGCTGTGGTACACTCTCCTGCCTCGGAAATACTTGAGGGCACCTCACATTATGTGGCTTTGAAACTGTGTTTCCTGGGATAATGAATTATGTAGCATTTGTACTGCAGCCTCTTCTGAGCACTCATCTCGGAATGTTTGCATCGGTGCCAGTGAGTGTAAGGTGATCTCATTCAGGCAGGGGAGGCGGAATGCGCATGTGTAGGCATAGTGTATTTCCCCAATAGCTTAATGTCAATCCATGATTAAAATGCAAACCCAGTGCCAGTTCTTAAAAACGAAGGAGCTGTGATTTCAACACACAGTTCAAAAAGGAAAGTCCAAAATGCTACCTCAGTTGAGTCAACATCTTGCTGCTGTAAGGGAGAAAGTAACATACTCCTTAATTGTGTGAATTCTGCTGTCACTCATCTGATGAGTTGAGACTTTTCATTCTCCTTTGGTGGATGATACTGAAGTACCAATAGTTCATAACTGTCATCTCTTCAAGGACACATGTGATGATAATTCTCCAGTTCATTGCTCTCTACTTGCTAGTCACTCATCGATTATCTATTAATTTTCTGCCTTCTTTATTTCTTAAATAATTTAAGTGAGTCTGAAAGTAGTTTGAGGGGATAAAACTGCACAAGGTGTCAGGATTGTGATGACGTTAGACTGCCTCCCAGAATTCAACACAGAGGACTGCCTCTACGTGTGGTTTGATTACCTGTGTATATCTGCTATTGAGTGTATAGCATTATAGTTTTTCCTGTTTCATATGTACAACTTGCTTGAATACTATTATGTAATGGTGGACAGGCCTGAAGATATGGTTTAACAGTTAAGAGCACTTATTACTTATGCAGAGAACCTGGAATGGGTTGTCAGCACCCATATTATAGCTGACGACCACCTGCAACTCTAGTTTCAGAGGATCTACAGCCTCTTATAGGCTCCATGCACCAGGTACATATATGTTGCACATACATACATGCAGATAATTACACATAAAAATTAATAAATGGCTTTTAAAGGGGCAGATGTCTTTAAATCAACCATTTACGTCCATTTAGGAATACCATAACATAGGTTTTTATCCCTCCAACAGTAAAAGTTTTGTGTCTATATCAAAAATCTACTATATGACATAAAGAAGAAATTTTATGTTTTAACTATAGGATCTTGTAGCATGTGTGTGTGTGTGTGTGTGTGTGTGTGTGTGTGTGTGTGTGTGTGTGTGCCAACTAAATTTCTGTGTTGTATACACAGAAATTTAATAAGTCTCTATATAGTGGCACTTTGATATGACAGTAGTGAAAATGGCTTAGTAGTTGTCAACTTGAAGTGAGCATGGTTTGAGAGCACCTTCAACAAAATGCTGCTTTTGAATATATACATTTTTGTTCACTGATGTTAGAAACAGAAGTATAGTGCCTGGTTATCTACCCTTCTGCTCCTTAAAAATCAATTGTCTTATAAGAATGTACCTGGCAGCAGTGAATTTTATAAGCATTTCAAACCTCTTCTACTTGAGTCTTTTCCGTAAGTATTTATCTAAAAAGGTAGCAGAAAAAAAAACTTCCCCCACCCCCCAAAAAAAAACAAAAGTAGATATTCAATATAAATGTATTCAGATAGAAGGAAATCATCCTGAAGAAGTACCATGCCAAGGTAAGCTCATTTCAGGGCTGACTCCTGTCTCCCTGTTCTCTATTTAATCCCATGCATCTGTTCATTTGCGGTTGCCCCCCCCCAATACTATGATATGGTTCCTTTAGGTTGCTTGGCAACCATTATAATGCTGCTGCACATGCGTGCTACATAATAAATCTTATCTTGCTTTATTTTTTCCTTCTTTAAAAGAAGGAATTACAACACAAGATATTTCCTGTCCCTTTTTCTGATGGACAAAAGCCATCTGTGGGACTTTTAAAAGCATATAAAAATGACTGCAAGTATGCCGATGAGTAATTAAAATTCCTGACAAAGTGTAACTGGTCATTGCATGATGTATCTTCTTTCACTTATTATTTGAAATGACCTCCTCTTTTAAATATGTGTCCCTTAATGTACATATGTCGATATATGTTTGTGAGGGACTGTAAAGAGAAAGGGAGATGAAGTGCCAGCTGCCATGTCTCTAACAAAGGAAATGAAGGGAATTCCTTGAAATAATCTTGCTTTATATTTTCTAAAACAGTGGGTGCAGTAGTTTTGAGACAGGACCTGGACTAAATCCATCTAGTTTTTCTCTGTAAGAAATCAGACAAAGCTTATGGCCTTCCCTTCCCCTCCTTGGCAAATCCTAGGGTCCTGCTGCTTTCATTTGTTTTTGATCTGCCTCATTAAAAGACTATTGATGGCTTTAACCATTGTCCTTGTTTGGGTGCTGATTTACAAGTACTAACATCTGACTGTGCGAGATTAATGGGAGTCCAGGCAGTTTACGATTATCCTGAGGTCCCTGACCACACATGTAGGGGTTTGGGTAGGGGTCATGCACTCCTATGAAAAACTCCAAAGCAGGCTTAAACCTGGGAACGTTTTAATAGGATTGAATCTGTAATAGGATTTGGCAGCTTGGCTGAAACTTGACGGTGTGGTTTGTTTGGGGGTTTCTTTCTTTTCTCTCTTTATATGTGTATCTATTATCATATAGTCATTTTTATCATGGAACAAAAAGGTAATATTTTTTGTTGAAGCCAAAATATTGTTATCATTGTTTAAAGGATTCTTTAAGGGGAAAGACATTATTCAGTATGGAATTTCTTTATAAATGTTTGGGCATGAAATGCTATTTCTATTATGTAGTAATTTGGAAGGTAAACCATAAAAGATGGGAGGAGAATAAAATTTCTTTTGTGAATGCTGTGTATTTTTAGCTACAAAATGCTTTAAGAAATCTAAAACGCACTGGCAGTGTAGGGCTGCTTAAATTTCTTCCAGGCAGGCAAAATGCTGCCCTTCCTGGTACTTCCTTCTACTGAATAGCATAGGACTCTGAAGCAGAGGTCTCCTTAGTCAAACACCGGTGTTCTTGGAGTCACAGCAGCAGCCAGGTGCATTCTGTTTTTTGAATAACACTGAGCAAATGATTAATATTCATAGTAAGACACCACATTTTTGGTAATATCCCAGATGGAATCCTATCAATATTCCAGGTCTATTTGAAATCCAGCACATCAGACAATAAACTTTGCCAATATTTTTTCCATGTTAGTCCACTTGATCATAACATCTAAATTCAAGAACATCAGTGCTAAAATTTATACTTGAGTCATGTGTCTATCAAAAGGACACTATCATGTAAATATGCCTTTATTAATGTTTGCAGACAAGAAATAGAAAGGCAAGTGACACAGTGTTGGCCTAGAGGGTCAAACAAGTGCCCCTTTACAGGACCTAACCTGTAAATCTCAGAGAACAAAAGGAATTATGGTGGCTATAAGACCTCGTAAAAAGGTAATGAGAAAATAAATTACAGATTTTGTTTTGGGTGAATTTAAAATAGAGCTATAGCTCTATTTTTAGGAAACCTGAAATTTTAAAATCCAGAATATATTTATAGCATAAGGAGACCCTCTTGCATACCCTATTATGTAACATAGCAGATCATTGCACTGTGTTATATGCTTTCACTCTGTTTCAGAAAGCTTCAGGTGCTTTTCAGACAGAACTGTATAAATGGAATGGATGTGTTATCTCAAAAAACATTTGCCGTACAGAAACATTTCATTTTTTTCTTTCCAAATAATAACTTATAAATTATTCTTTTGTAGTGTTATGCTAAAGATCTCTCAGCTCAAAAATTTGAGGATTTTCTAGTTCTTCTTTCTAAGTATAGAATACCCACTTTGATACAAACTATAAAAAATAAACACTCATTGTACTTGTAGCTATCTTGCTACTACACAAATGTAGTATAGTAGCCCTTCCATGAATAAAGGAATTCACAGAGCTGACTTTAGGTCCATATAGAATAGACATCATAAGAATCACAAAGAGAGTTGGCAGTAAGTTTCTCAGCCATGATGCTCTGGCCACTGGTCAGGGATGAAGGAACCCAGTGCCCTGAGGACAAAGCCACAAGAGAGCTGACAGCTACTATAAAGAGTCTGAATGCAATAAATTAGAACATAACAGTGCTTCATACCCAGCACCCTCCAAAACACTTCCCAGACACAGTTCTAGTGAAGTTATGATCTCTGAGTATTGCTACTTAGTAACTAATTCTAACAACACTTCCCATTGTTCATGTTTTAGGAAAGGAAAAATATCTATTATTTAATCCAATCACCTGAAATTTTCTTTTGTAGATCAAAACTAAATTTTAGTAATACTTATATGTGAATGCCCCCCAAAAATCCAAGGAATAACCATGTTGTTTCTTCTTTCTTATAGATAGACTGAGATGATAAGATAAAGTGATTTAGAAAGGGCCAGATCAATGACAATTGAGAATTTTCCCTGAGTTCAACTCAAAACTGATTTAAACTCCATTTTGAAATGTACAGAAATGAATCACAGAAGTGATTCCCTAGATGCTAATATGTGAATGAGTTGTTTCTCTAAGTTTTGTAAGACCTTTAAAGAATAACTCAGGAAAATATTCTAAAGTCTACAAACTCATGTATTAATATCATTGTCTTAAATCATACTTATAACTTTACATACAAAAACAGAACAATTCTCTTTAATAAAACACCTGTTTCTTTGACTTTCAGAACAACAATTAAATCTAAATGTAATTATTGAAGACTCTTTTCTAGTCTTTTGTAATTTGGAAGGCAGATATGATGCTGAGATGTTGCATTCCGTACACACATACAAAGAAAAAGAGAAGAAAAGATTTCATTTGTTCAGTTATAACATTGGCACAGCTAAAATTACAGCACTGTGGGTAATCATCTTATTTGGAAAACCTCAGAGAAGTGAAACTAAATCTCCATGAAGCAACTTAATTTTCTAGATTTTTTTCTATAACATCTTTTATTGATAGCTAACTAACATGTCAACCACTACAATTTTCAATTGATATTTTTCCAAAGAAAGCCCAACATATCTCTTTAAGGAGATAGTTTTGTTTTGTTTGGCCTATCTTGTTTGCTAAAGATATATCATTATATTTTACTTTATAATTTTTGAATATAAATTGGACTCAGAACTGTGATCAGAATTATTTCTGTTTATGTTTAATTACAGTGTTCATGATGGCATGAGACAAATGTAAACACTCATCAGCATGTATGGAAACTGCCGAAGGCTCCCTGTGTGTGTTGCCTAGTCTTTTGATCACCATAGAGAATGAGTCTTTGCAAAAATGGAAGATCCTCTCTGTGTGTTGATATCAGTTTAAAATGTTATAGTGTTACTGGTAAATAATGGATGTGCTAGGTCTTCTCATACATCATTGCATATGATTGCAAGTGTAATTCTGACTAATTGATTATTTCATTTAAAATGTTCATTTTTTGTCTTATTCTTTGCCTCTTTTTGAGGCATCAGAGTAAAATGATCACTAGCGAGTGTAGTTTTGATAATGGCTCAAGAGTCTTCCACAAACTGAGAAGTTCTATTCAGATGTTCTGGGAAGGACTTGGTGACCATTTTTTTGCCAAATATACTTGTGAAATGCTTGAGTGAAATGGTTCCTTAGAGATGTGTTTATATCCTTTCTGACACCCCCTTCACAAAGTTCTTTTTCTGAGTTTACTGAGTACAGCTGCAGTACAGTGTGGGAAATGATGCAACCCAGAAAGCATTATGCAGTGTCTGCTTTAGGACTTGCCAAAGTCCCCTGAAAGCAGTGTTGGATAGAAATATCACCATTTTAAGAAGGGAGAATCACGGGAAGAAGTACATATCTAGATATCAGTTCTCTGTGCTATTTTTCAGTGCTCACTTGGACCATTGCTTAGGACAACCAACGTTTTTGGAGAGTGGGACTCAACTAAGTTACCATTTTCCTCATGGCTCTGCTTCCAGGGAATCTAAAGCAACTCTAAAAAGCTGAAGGCAAATCTTACCAAATAAGTGTCACCAAAATGTAAACACTGGCAGGAACAAATGATCATGTTCCAAATATTGGTTCTCCTGTACTTTTTAGGATGATGACTTCACACCTTAGCAAACAGCTACATGTGTTCTGATGCCACTATTGATAATGGCCATTTCTGAAAACCCACAATGCCTTGTCAACCCTAGGGATATGCATTATTCCACTTAATCCTCATGCCAATTATTGTATGCCACAGAACACCAGTTTTATAAATTTGGAACCTGAAGCTCAGAGAAAAATCACAGAGAATACAAAACCTGTGGATAGTGCAGACAGTATTTCACAGTAATGACTCCACAGTGTGTAGAATTATCTTTCCTGTTATACAGTCAGGACCTGTGTCTTGCATATCTGCCTCAATTACAGTGCAGCAAAAAGAGGCATGTCATGAACTCTGGTGACTTGCCATAACCAAGCTGTCTTCTGCAAAGGAATTAATCAAAATAAATCTTTTTGTATGCAATAATCTAGTGAAACATTTTAGTCCAATAATAAAGGTAAAACAATTTTGAGAATTTTTTCCTTAAATGAGTATTGTATTTATTATAAATGTATTAAAGAAGAAGGGATGGAGAAATAAAGAAATGAAAAGCTGCTAAAATTAGAATTAATATGCATACATGATATAAGCAGTAATTTAAAACTCAATCAGGTTCTATGTTATCATGGCTATTATTTGGCATTCAATAAAATATATGGCAGTGCTGTAATACAACCTGTACTAGGCATAGCCTAACCTTAACAAGGAATCCTTACATTCACTTCTGTATGAGAACAAATCTGTGTAATATATCAATAGACCTCATCCACATTCAAGGTACAATGCCCTGAAATTCTCACCAGGATCTTATTCATTGACCAGGACTAATCTAAGCAATAATAGTCCAACATCATAGAGCTCATTATAAATGACCCATATGTCATTAATCAAGTAGCTCTAGTGCTCATATATTCTCAAGTTATCACTCAAGAGGGAAATGATTCTCCTGAATGCATGCTTGGAAGGATTTTTTAGTTGGTAATCCCCATTAGTCAAATATGAACTAATTTGGGGAGAATATAAGATGATTAAATCAACACGATTATTATAACTGAAATAAGTATGATAAATCTGTAATAGAGTAAGATTCCTACAAAGGAGAATGATAATCTTATTTTGAATATTTGGATGCAGACTTCTGGTTCAGTTCAATTTTGTCAAGAAATTCTCCTTGGTAATAGCAGTAAGTAAATCCTCCTTCCCTGGAGCATTTCAAGAGTGCTGATTCCATATAACTTCATGAAAGAGAAGATTAAAAAATACCTGGCTGCCATGTTGGTCATCCTAACACAGAAGTACAACTATTCCTGGACTGGATACCAGGACTGTTTTAGGATAACATTGTAGGACTTCACTACATCGTGTAGTTGAATCTAACTGTCATCTAAAGAGAAGACACTACAACACAGGCAACCCATCTCAACTCCATGCTTACATGATCTGATTCAACTTCTCCTGGATCCATTCATACTGCAAAGCTGTTTCTACAAATTCCTCATCAACTGCCATCCTGAAGCCTTCACCACCTTTTCTCTCTCTCACCCATGTCCTTAGTGCTCAGATACAAGACACTGATGAATAACCAAGATTTCTGTTCCTCTCTGTGTCATTTTAGGTTAGTTACATGAAACATGGTAAGAATTGTCACCAACCTGGTGGCAAAGTTTGGGGCCCAATGATCTTAAGTAGTACCTCAAAGATAGATCCAGCTGTAAGTTGGTTATTTTCCAAATCACAGTTGCTGTGGCCCATGAGAAAACTTGTCAAGACTGCAGGGAGCAATGAAACAATGGAGGTTCACTGGGTACTATAATGGTTGCCTTTGTGTTGTACTAATTGCTTGGCCTCCATGCTGACTTGGCTCAGCAGTCAGATGAGAGGCCACGCTTTTCCTCTCCTGTTCTCTGTAAGCTCAGATACAGGACTCTCTTTTTCTTAAAATGATGCACCTCTGAACAAAATAATTCATGTGGTCACTTAAATATAAGACAGTTGTGTAGAGCAAACAGTACCATGTTTAAAAGGGTTTCTGCTTGCCTAGAACAAGATAGTTATTCAAGTGGCAAAATAAGACAAAGCACATTACTGAGGTATACAAGATTTTACATATTTATTTACTTTTGTTATTATTTTGGGGACAAGTTCTTGATATGCAGCCCAAGTTGGCCTAATATTTACATTTATCCACCTGCATCAGCTGCCCAAATGGCTGAGATTACACAATTTGCCTCCACAACCTATTACAAGATTTTAATTGCCCTTAAGATTTAGAACTTCAGTCCAAAATAAATCACATAATCATATATGTTTTCAGTGGTATGTACAATACCACACCACTCTTCTGGGACCAGAATAACCAAAGGGACCTGATTTCTCACAGTCACATTCAAACCTTGGCCTCAGGACTTCTCTGTGTTCACATATAGAGTAGAAATGGAATGCTGACAATCTTGAGACTCAGCCTGGATAATGGGTTCTGATCCAATAAACTGTGTTCAATGATTTCTCCTGCCAAGTGGCAGGGCTCTCACCAGACACTCTACACTCTTCCTTACAGCCCTACAGGGACAACTCTGACTTCTTCATTAATACTACAAGTTTAGCAGCAGTGATTCAGTTGCCTATAAAAATACACTCTATTGACAAGGATTATTTAAAGGGAAAGGAGAAGGTTTAAACGCAGGGTTGTGAAAAAACATCTGGGAACTTGCCAGAGAGCTGAAAGTATCTACTTTGCCAGAAAAACCAGGAACTACAAGCATGGGAAAGGTTAACACTTCAAGACAATATTTTCATATAGAGATTGAATGGATTTTGATAACAGAGGACATTTTCATATGTGACTGTATGGATTTTTAAACCAAAGTTATAAACCATTCTATTCAATTCCTAGAAATATGAGCACACACACAGATACACACATACACACTCTAAAATATGTCTGAGTTTAGAGTATGTTTTCCCTTAATTTTACCAGTACCTACTTTCAAGTATGGAAGAATTTGAAGGGGGAGTAATAGGGATATATAGAAGTTCATACTTTAGATTCAAAGGAAACATGTGCACTTGATTTGGTGTCAATGCCCCAAGCTGCACCGAAACCACCATATTAGTTCTTTCTTGATCATAAACTTAGTCTTTACAAAAAAAATGCCCACTTATCTTAGTAGGCATGTATCATGGAACAGTGTGACTGAGTTCTCTGCCCCTCAAAAGGCTAAAATCATCATGTTGGTCACTTGCAATTATGGCACAGAAGTCTCTGTTTCCTTGCTCATCAGTGTAAAATTTTAACTCCAAGAGTCAGCTCCCACTTCTCAAAAGCACCTTCCATCTTCAAAGACAATGACAACGAATCCTAAGTATTGAATCCCTCACACAATATTTGAGGAAAATTTCTGTACCTTTTAGTAACTTACCTGATTAAGTCAAGCCCACCCAGAGTAATCTTACTTTCTTAAAGTCAAGTAATTTGGGAAATCTCATCTGCTAATCTCTTCTGAGACTCACCAAATGTCTGGCTGGATGCTTTGTGTGGTGGCTTGAAGAACTGTCTGCAGTAATCTTGGGATTTAACATTTCATTCTGGTGGAATTTTTGAGGTGGTCTAGGTGGTGTGGCCTTGCCTTGGGAATTATTTCACCGAAGGTAAGCTTTGAAACTATTCCCATTTCTTTCTCTGTGCTTGGGAGAAAGATACGATTTCTTAGTTCCTGCCATGCCTGACTCTTGCTGACATTCTTCCAACCTGCCTTGGTGGATTCTCATCGCTTTGGAACCATAATCAAATGAGCCTTCCTTAAATTATCCCTGATATTTTAAAACAGCAAGAGAAAAGTCACTAATAGACTTGGAACAGAGGGCAAATCAGAAACTAAAGGACTTGGAGGTCATCTTTGAACTCTACTTACCACAGCACCTGAAAGGGCAGAGTGTCGTAGAATATAATAGTCTGAACATGACAGCTAATGTCAAGTCAATGTCTAGGATCTTGATCTCCACCAAATAGTAATGGATACCAACCTGCTTGCCTCCTTAGGGTTGTGTAGAAACAATTCAATAAAGTCAGTGCAGTCTCAGTGTCCTCTAGGAAGAAAATCAATGCTCCTCTGAATATACTGAGCATGTGAAAGAATCTGGGCCCCCATCTCCCAAATGAGAAAGAAGCTTTAAACCATAGAGAATAGTGTGTTTACCTGTCCTTATAGAGGGCACTAACTCCTCTATCCAGGAGCACTGGAGTGTCCTCTCTACCCTAGCACTAACTGCATGAGCTCCCTTCCTACCTGCCAGCACTTCAGGCTCTGCCCTTGTCTTGCAGGCTCTTTGTGTGATAACTCAGGTGGCTCTCACACACTCTACTAGGAAGAATCATACTTCCTAAACAAAACACAGGGCTCATTCTCAGTAAAGATTGACTAGACTGGTAAATAAATAACTAAATGAATAAATAAGTAAATAAATGAATAAATAAATAAATCTCTTCATGGCTCAAGAGTGAGCTCAAGGGATAAAAATAAAAATGAATGCCAATTTTGTATGATAGTAGGATTTTTTCTTCTAACCCCACACACCCCCTTCATTAAGCAAACCATGCTAATCAGGATTTGACAGTCTAGAGTTAGTTTTCCGCATTCTTGTCAATCTAACTACAACTTCAGTTGGATCTGCTCCTAACATTCTCTCTGGGATAACTCTTTTCTCTTTATTATGAATTTCAAAATGGCAGTCTAGCAGCTAAGCACTTCTTCCCCAAACAGAGTGAACATTGATATGTAAAAAGCTATGTGGGGATAAGACCTCCCTGCCTCATCTCCTACCCACTGCCACTGAGTAACAGACCTGGCCATGACTTGAAACAGTTACAGAGAAATCAGCTAAGATCCAGAGAATAGGGAAGAAGCCTAGGAAGCAGCAAGCAAAATGAGGGGTGGCAAGAAGGCATTGGAGCAAAAATGGAAGGGAAGGAGGGAGAGTAGGTGTAGGGCCCAGAAGTATGGGGCTCATGAGAATTAAACTCCATATATTCTGGCTACAGCAGACCAGAGCAATCACACAGTAATAAAAAGGAAACTAATCATAGAAAAAGGAAAAGTGAAATAACAAACTGTGTAAAATGAATGCATGAGGACAGGAAGAAACAACTGGTTTTGCTGTCATATCAATGAGAAAATTTCTCCTTCACTTTCAAATAATAATAATGAAAATAATTACATTGTATGTTGTTTTCTTTTATGTCTCAACTAGGTACCAAGAGAGTTGGGACCACACCATTTCTGTGAGGTTGTTTCCATCAGAGATTAGCATTTGAATCAATAAACTAAATAGAGATGATCCATCTGCATAGATGTAGATGGGCAAATTCAATCTGTCAAAAGTCCATCAGAAGCAAAAGGAGGAGCAAGGTGAATTTGCCCTTTCTTAAGACAGAATATAATTTTCCCTTCCCTCAGACATTAACATACTTGGGTTTGGGACATTCAGCCTTAGACAAGGACCTAAACTAGTTTCCCATTTGGGTCACAGGCCTTTGCCTTTGACAGAACTACACTGCTGGAGTTGCCTGGCTTCTGTCTTTCATGTCATAGCAGTTCTAAACACCCATGATTAAGGAAGCAATTTCTCTTCATAAATCACACGCTTCTCAGAGAACCTTAACACAAATTGAAAAGTTGTTGGCAACTCTTGCCTGTACCAAACATTCATTATGTGAACATTATGCGAACTCACTTAACTTCCCAATAACAACATAAAACAAGCAATATTACAACTACCGTTTACAACTTGATCAAAAATATCTACAGAATAATGCACACAGTATTGTGAAGAAGTCAGAGGAGTTACACACAGAGAGAGTACATAAAGAGAATGTGCTATGAGAACACCACAGTATCCTGCACAGCACAGTCTTTCACTCCACAACAGCTCAGCATTTTACTAGAGCTTGTAACTTACAGAGAGGAAAGCCTTAGACATGGAAACCAAGTAGGAAACATCCAATCCTTAGAATAAGTGTACCAGTCACACAAATAGTAATCTGATTAGCATCCTTCTTTGTATGGAAAGGATTGGTTATATCATTTGATTCAATTGCTAGTTAGATAGAAATCTGAGTACCTACAAAATGAGATATGAATTTTAGTTATACAGTCTAGCCACAAAAATACTAGTAAGTTCATTATTGCTTTGAGCAGCCACTATTGTTATGCAATGGATACAAGACTTAGAAAACTGAAATGAAAGATGTATATTTTTAAAGAAAAATAACAGATTCTCTAGAATAATAGTTTCTTAAAAGAAAATTCAAGGATAAAAGGGTTGGCAAAATTGCTTTACATTTACACGAGATAAAAAGAGGGAAGCTCGTGTTAGAAATAGGTCTAGAAGCTGGGGTCATGGAGATTCAGCTGAGACATGACAGGGATACCTACGTGCAGACGGACTGTCACAGGCAGAGGGCATATTGCAGGAAGCTGGAAGTCATTATTATCACATCTGTGAAACAAAATGAAACCTCAGACAGGCTTCCTATGAACCATTGAAAAATTGAATGGGGAGAAATACCTAATGCTGGTTTGTGAAGCATTTGTTAGTCATCCATGTATAAAGGAATTTGTCTGGCATGTATTCCAAAGGACTACATCTTTCTAGAGTCAACAGCAGAAGATACACTTAATCACTTTCCTAAAGATAAAATATTTACTTGTATAATGTTTCTTTCCAGTGAGAGTCAGTTATTTGGAAAGCAAAACACCTGTTTTCTAATTCTCCCTGAGTTTCTAGTCTGTCAAATAGATGTCTGTCAAACACAAACTCCCTGGCCATACCAACATTATTATCACTATATGGAAAAATGAAAATATGTTCAACTCAACAATTTTTTCTCAAATAACTGAGTATTATTAGTGTCCAGTCAGCTGAGTCAGAGAGTAAATTTCAAACCCCCCACAGAGTTTAAGAAGGGCACTAAACAGGTGCAAAAGCAATAATGGTATAAGACAAAGTTATGCAAACATGCCAGGTAAGACTGCTTTAGAATGAAGAAGACATTTGAGCTTAGCCTTTAAATCAATTTTGACTAGTTATTAGCAAAAGATAAGATGTGGATTGGAGGGATTTAATAGAGAATAAGAGCGAGAATAAAATAATGAATGCAAAACTTTAGGGTATAGATGTAGACATGCAATTTATGATAAAGTCAGATTACTAATTTTGATGAGAGATTTCATGCCATCTAGTGAAGAACTTGAAGCTGGCTGTGGTATAAATGGAGCTGTGCTTTAGGAATTTGATCTTGCACACCTGAGAACTAAGGCTGAACAGGGAGACTCTCAAACTGGTGATGTCAGAAACTACTGCACTATTGGGGGCATGTTGCAATGCAAATGAAACAAAATTGTACAAATGAGACAGAATGACATGGGAAATGCTACAAAGAACAGACAGTAGCCAGGTATAGTGGAGCACACCTGTTTTCCAAATTCTGGGAAGGTAGCAGCAGGAAGAACAAGAGTTCTAAGAAGTTTGAGGCCAGTGTGGGCTAGCTAAGATGCTGTCTCACAGACCCAAAATTTAAAAAAAATGGACAGAATTTTGTTCTTCAAATGTGAATATATGAAGTCATAATAGTGAGACTCATTTGTTTTAATTTTAGAACTTACTATAGCTCACACAAAATGCTCTGTTACAAGTAAGCATAACTTTTACATTATTGACATTCACTTTGCCAAACTGTTGCCAGTGAGGAAGATACAGTTTGAGAAAGGCAATTGGATATCTGTGAGTACCAATGTCCTTGCCTTTCAATACAAGGGACAAGACATTAAAGAGTGGCTTTGTAAGCTGAGTGACCAAGGCTTTGGAGTCAGCCACTGAGGTAATTAAATTTAGTGTGAGATTTTGGAAAATGGGGAATGAGAAACAGTATGTACGATGCAATCCATCCATGCAGGCTCATAAATAATATCTGAAGTTGATAATTGAGAAATTATACCATAAACCTGTTGTTTAGAATTGTGAATGTCATCATTGGTACTGGAGGAGAGAGAAATAGTGAGGCTGGGCAGAGGCTGGGAACTGCCATATTGTGTGACTGATTCTGTCATAACCATCAGTGTTTTAGGCATGTGCATATATTACTTTGATTAAGATGCAAATTAAAAATTAAAAAAACTAATTGAGAAGGTTTGGCAGCAGTTTCAACAAAAGGGGCAGAGTGAGAGTTTCCCTAGTTTTGCACAGTTCAATGACTGAGCATTTGGAGTGGAGCCTTTCTGTTTCCTTAGGAAATCCAAAACCAGAAATATTTAGGGCAAGGTGAGATACGGAGTTCAGTTCTACACATAAATTTAAAAGTTAAGTTACCATAGGTGTGGACTTTGGGAGCCCATTCCACATAGAGGAATACTCCCTGAGCCAAGACACACTGGGGTGGGCCTAGGCCCTCTCCCAAAGGATATGTTAGACTCTTATGACACCCCCTATGGAAGGCCCCAACCTCCCTGGGGAACAGAAAGGATATGTGATAGGTAGGATTTTTATAGTGGGAAATTACCAATACGGAGTCAGGTAGAAATATAAGGGTATTTAATAGGGAAAAGCCTTACTTACAGAGCGACCTAGCCAGCCGGCGTGGCAGCAATCTGTATAGCAAGCCAAAAGGGACCCAAAAGTAGCCACCTGAACCTCTCACTCTATGTCACCCTGGTCAGGCAGACCATAGCCAGCCCCTAAGCAGGCATGGCTACAGGTTCCCCTACAGATTTTAGTTGTGGGGGTTGGTGGTAGGGGAGCAGGGGAAGGAGAGGGAACTGGGATTGACATGTAAAACAATCTTGTTTCTAATTCAAATTAAAAAAAAACATCTGGGGGGCAGTTAATTACCCAGTATGATATATGCTACATGCACAGCTATGTAATCCAAAATTAGAACTAAGCTATAGGATATTCCTTTTGTTTACCTGAGATTAAAAAGCTGATTAAAAAGAGGGGGGAGAGAGACAAAAATGTTGTTCTCTTGGTGATCATGGAGAAAGTGAACTGCACAGCCTGTGCTGTCAGGTGTCAAACCTCAACTCATCTTTCCCTTCTAACTATAAGTAAATGCATATCTCTAAATACATCAAGTCAACTGGAATGGTTGGGTGCTTGCTCTTCCCTACCTTGTAAACCTTGTGGAGTTCACGCTTGGTTTTCTCATGTTCCTTTGGTTGGCTCACTTAAGTAATTCAAATTACCAAAAGCTAAATTTGTATATACACAGAAGCCATCTAGCAAAATCAATTTGAAGTAAAAAGTTGATCTTGCCCTCCTCTGAACACCTACAAAACAAAACTCCTATCTCCCTTAAGAAAAAAGCAAAGTTATGGAGCATATAGAAGATGTTGTGTTTATGAGACTGTCCTAGGAATTTGTATTTATATAATATTTTAACTATATGAAATATCTATGAGAAATTATGCTCAATCCATTTATAAAACACAAGATAAAAAGATATCAGAAAGAGTGAGGAGTGTGCCCAATGTCCCATAAATGGGAAGACGTACCATGGGTTGAAATCCTGGCTGTAGAATCAATGATTTTACACACTTCCCTGTAATGTTGCAACTTTGATGCTAAAACAATGGATGTGGGAAGACCAGAACTTCTGAGCTTATCTATACTTTCCACATGCTTGCTGGTGCTCACCCTACTCCACCTACACAGCCTTGCCTCTGCTCTTTCATCTTCCCTTGGCCAATGCTTGTGTTACTCAGTTAATGTCTTCTTCATTCGGCTGCTGACTGCCTGCTCCCTTTCCATGTCCTGAGTGCTTCAGACTTTACTACACTCTTATCAGGGTTCACATTTGCCTTTATTTGCATGATGATTTGCTTTTCTCTTTAGTAAACTGCAAGTTGGGTTGCAATAGAAAATTTGTTTACTAATTGTTACACTTTGGTAGTGCCTCACACTGGGATAGGTCCTCTAAAACTGTTATATTGGTCGAGTAACTAACCAAGTATTACACAGACATTTGTATTTCAGACATTGCCTGTACACAGAATAACCCCTTTTACAGAAATTTATAGCAAATGGACTTTGTGGAGTGATCCATGTTCTATTTACTTTAGAATTAAATTTCTTATAGCCACTTTGGGTTTTTCTAGAGAATTAGAAGCCATCTGCTTCCTCTCTTAGTTCCCATTAGTTTCCTTTTAGGTGACTCCACACTCTAGTAGTTACCCTTATTTGGTCTGTAGGGCATCACCCAGTAGATGAGAAAAGTACTAGGCTAACCTGTGTATCATCCACATAGAGTTAAGACAAAGACAGGCTCATGTATGTGCATAAAGATGTTACTACACAGTCCTGTGATCTCTTCTCTTTGCTCTCACAGTGACTGTGTAGGATTTCACTCCTTCGGGGACTGAACAACCTAGAAACTGCCAGAGGTAAAAATAGACAATAAATTCAAAGGAGAGTTATGTTTCAAGCATTTTTCACAACTTTTATATGTAATGTTTATTCTTTAATGATGAAAAGTAGTAAAAACTAGTTTCTGTGCCTATTAAATCTCAGAGGTTACTGGAGAATGGAACTCAGACCAGAAAAGCTCAAAAGCACATGTTTTCTCTGCTGCATGATGATGATTTTACCTTGTCTCCTGTATCCAAAATATACCACAGTAGCATATAAGAGGTCAGGTCCTGAAAAAACATACCTTAAAAATATAGGAAGCAATTTTCAGGCTCCGCTAACAAATTCATGTGAAGTGTCACTTTAAAATTCTGGAAGTGATATTTTTACCTATTTAAAAACAAATTTTGCTGTTAACTTGAAATTTTTCATTTTAAAGTTTGCTAAATAAGATGACAGATGGCCTAATTACTCACGCTCCTTTTGCAGATGAATAGGAAAATATATAAATAAATAAGCAAGCAACTCTCTCTTTAAATAAAGTGATGCTAGGAAGTCCATAGTTAACTATTATTGGTAGGGAGGACACAGACATCCAATGGGGAAAATGGAAATAAAAGTATATTAAGTTCATCAATAGACACCGTGATAACAACTTGACCTAGAACATTCACAAAATGCTACAGAGAAACAAAGACCTAAAAGTAAAGATAGCACTAAGTTAAATTCCTAAATTATAAAAGCAATGCCTAGATTGAGATTTATAACAGGCATGAAGTCAACAGAAATTGGTATGTATTTTAACAGGTAGGCAAGAGGAGGTCAATCAGATCATTGCCAGTGGGAGGCCTAGGTTATTTCTGATGATCTGGTAAGGATGGGTGTTTGGCCTGTGAGATGGCTTGGCAGGAAAAGGCCATCAAACCTGATATCCTGAGTTACATCCTACATTGTTGAAGGGGAGAACTGATTTCTGCAAATTATCCATTGTCTTCCACCTTTGTCTCGTGGTTGACAAATAAGCACTTGACATGTAGATAATACAGAGAGAGAGATAGATGATAGATAGATAGATAGATAGATAGATAGATAGATAGATAGATAGATGATAAATAGAATGCATACATACATAGATACATGGGTACCTAGATAGATGTAAGAAATTAAAATAGCAGGTCTTTGAGGTACTAGTGTCGTAATATCTTGAAGGCAAGAAAGAAATGAGAAGTATCAATTCCAACACTCTTCAATGCTCAAAAGTACAGTAACACTGAGAGACACCTACCTGCTGGTGCCTACATGGCAGATGCCTACATGTTCTCTGAATAGATCTCACTCAATCATTTTCCTTCTCAAGAATATAAAACTAAATGAGAGAAAATAGAAACTAAGCTAAGCACAGCACATCTCACCATTCTCGCCTTGGCATGACAGATGAATTTAATGACTGACAAATGACAGTATTCTATTTGTTAGAAAAGCAGTGCTTACTTCAGTCTGAGTGTAAATCCAGCCATATCCAAGGGGGTAATCGGTGCCAGTCCATCCATGTAGTGTCTGAGTCTTTGCTTCTGTTTAAATCTTTTTGTTCTCCTAAACTCATTTTTTTGTATTTGCCCATCAAAAACAAAGGTAATTTTATCACTGAATTTGAGGAAGTGCTAGTTCATAACATGTCTCTAGATATTTACTCAATATCAGGTAAACTAGAAACAAAAGGTGTGTTCATGAAACAAAGTTCATAAATGGTTGTAAAGGCTTTATAACCACGAAGAGTGAAGGGAATCCAAATATGATTTAGAATAACAAATGTAAGTTTTCACACTCCAACATTACAGCCACAAGGAAACAAGACACTCTAGTTTTCTAGCAACATCTAGAGATTCATGCTAGATTTTATGGAAAATGCCTTTGCTTTATACCCTGCAATTCCAGGAGTGGGGCCACCTAAAAACTATATTTTAATGATGTTCACGGCCATGGACAATCATGAACCAAAACACTGCAGAGACTGATACCCACACATAGACGTTATTTGCTCAGGAGTCTGGGGAGAAAGTCCCAGGTGGAATCAGGAGAGGAACATATTGGCCCTCCTTCACACAGCTGACATTTTAATGAATGCCTACAAGGAAATAACTGTGATAATGAAACCCGCTTGTCAAAAGCCCTTCAGCTGCCCTTTTCACCTGGCTCTGGCCATCTTCATTCACTCACATTGTCTTTCTCAGTTCTCACTATTAATTTGTGCTATTTATGTTTTCTCCTTGGAAGTGTGGTGTAAAAAATAGCAGACACAAGGGGAAAGACTAAGTGGAAAGTTTACCTTTAAATTAGCATAATACTGGATGATGATAAATGAGTTTATGTAAAAAGTTGCCTACTCAAGAAACTGACATTTGTGCAATTAATATGTGGAGTGTGTGCAAGTGGTCTCCAGCACCTCCAAAGTGCAAGGGTGGTATTTTCATAAATGTCAGTTCTTTCTGTGCTATGAACTCTTAGGGTTTTGGAATCTGATAGTTTGCAGAAAAATAAACTGGACAGACACAGTTAAGTCACTTAGAAGACAACAAGACTGCAGAACTAATGTCTCCAAGCAGTGGACAATTTTGATTACATATGGGTTGAAAGGATCCACAATTCTGCCTTAATAATCCCCCCTATGTGTGAAAACTGCAGCTGTCCCTGACACCATCTCACCTCTGTGACTCTGACCTTTCCAACGTCCAGTTTTTACTCATTATGAAGAACTCAGTCTTTACGTTTTCCTTGGCAGTGCTCTTTTGATAACATTGCCCCCAAATTAAGGCTAGCCCTAAAGTTTCTGATGCAGAGAAGTTCCACAAATCATGAAGTAATTTGCCTTAAAGGCACTTTTAATAAAATGAAGTACGTGTTACTTCAAGAGACATTCATCATCTGCATGAGCTGAGTAAAAAATGTTTTCAGGTTGGCTTGAAGGAAAAACAAAAATGCCTCATCCAAAAATGTATATTCAAAGTGATCACAAGTTGGCATCTTTTCTTGTAGGCCCAAGAAGTAGGCTAAGAGGCCACAAATCATCTCTCAGGAGCTTGAGCTGACTGTTGAAGCAGAACAGGCATATGGCAACAACCAAGGCTTGATACAGAAGTGAGGTTCCTGCAGACCTGGCCAAAGAGCACAGAACTTTACCAAGATATTCCCTACTTTTTAAAGTCTCAACTGCTTTAATTTAGCAAGATATAAAAAATTTAATTGTGATGAACTTGAAACTGTTCAGTAGGATGCAGATTTCCATTTAGCATATTATAGAAAAGTTACTGAAGGAAACTTCTAGTTCTTTCCTTTCTGAGGTAGTAAAGCTTTTATTACTTTTTTTGCATACTGATCCCAGTTACCCCTCTCTCTCCTCCTCCTGCCTCCCCAGCTTCCCCTCACCCCATTCCCCCTTTATCCCTTGTTCATGAACTGACTTTTTGGAGCCCATTTCCTATGGAGAGATAGTTCTTTCTCCATAAATAAATAAAATATGTTCTCTATCTCTCAGGAAGCTGATATTCTGATAGTGCAGATTAAAGGACTAATTATATACCAAAGAGCAGGACATAATTCAATGTAGAATTCCCTACAGAAACATTAGAAATTTTCCATGCATCGATTGCTAGTTAGCACTAGAAAGACATTGACGAGGTGACTCTACCAAAGCCACAAATGTTTGCATTAGCAAGATGGGAACATAAGCTAGTGATAAGAATGTAGTGGTATAATGCAATTAATACAGTTATGTCTGTTAATTAGTGTTTTCCAACTGTCAAAAGAAGATGTCCTTTAGAAGGCAAACTTATTTTACTGATGAAAAATTAGAATCCATCTTGTGAAACTGTGATGGACCTTCCTTTGATCTAATTAAAGGGAGAGTTTGCATACTCAAAACTTGTGCCTCTCCGACATAAATTAACATATTCATAAGTGAGATAGATGGATCTTTTGCAATTAACATGGGACAAGGAGAATGAAGCTAATTAGTAAACATGCTTTCTTTATTAACTTGCAGGTCAAGCTCTGTTTTATTATAACTAATAGTGATAGAACAGAGTGATTTTTTTTTTCAAAGTGAAATCACCGGCTCCAAATGGTATGGCAATCTATCATAGAAATAAAGCTCACTGTTTATTTCCAGACACCTGTTAGCCCATAACCAAAAGTATGCCCAGCTGAAAAACTGAAGCCTTAGGCAGGTATAGTGGTTTCCTGAAAATGCTCAATTTTTCACTCATAACCCCCAAAACCTCTTTAAACTGTCTAGAGAATTTAGAAGTTTTCTTAATTCTTCTATTGATTACTCTTCTTTCAATTTATTTGTCCACAGTCCTTGCTTCTGTTGCTTTTCATGCTAAAAGTAACAGAGACAGGTGGACTATACACTGGGCACATATGTCATTCTTTCAAACCTGGCTCTTGATTAGGTTCCTATTATGGTTGCATTAGTTAATTCAAATAGTTCCTAAAAGGCAGTTTCTGTAATCGCTTCCACAAACCCACTGGCACTACACCTGACCCTACCCTAGTTCTCTATAAATCAGAGAACTTGGTGCGAATCCCACAAAAGTCAGTGCACAGAGGCATATAGGATGCCTCCCAGTCTAAGAACTTTTAAGCTCTTGACATCAAGAGATGCCAGGTCAGAACACTCAAGGGGCTAGGAGAGTATCAGGCTGAAATAAATACCCAGTTTTTAGATCACCATGGCAAACAATTTAGTGTCTAATTGCCAATATCATCCCAAAATTACACAGTCTTTTACAGATGATATGGTGCACACTAGACAAGTCCTTCAATTGTTTAAATATGTTAATTGGACAAATTTTCTCCTTCATCTGCTGTTTATCCAAGACATTGTTGCCCTTGTCTGCACTATACTCCCAGAGTACATCCGTCCTTCCTATTTGTTCAAACAGCTACCGTTTTCTAAATTCTTCAGAATGGTCCAAGATTCACATTTACTTATCTGTTTTTCTTTTATATATGAGATTTCTGCCATACAAATACCCTATCTCAGCTGCTTTTTTTTTCTTGCTATCATTGACTTTTCCACTAGAATGTGTAAATAGGACATCTGGCGTCCTGGGTTTCAATTGGCTATCAACTGTATGATCCCAGAAATTCCTGGGCATCTGTGTATGTCCCAGTTGCCTCATTAGTACATCAAGAATGATGGTGGGATCTACTTAGTAAGCACAATATGTTGGGGAAATTTAATGTAAATCTTGGCAGATATTAAATAGCACCTATTGACAACATTTTTGAAGTTTGGGTAGCTTGACATTTTCTTTTATGTTTCTCAATAAGTTACTGTTTGTTGACAAAATTTCTGGTTTAGTAAAAACCCATGTATCTTGGAAGAGAAAGAACACAAATTCAATTAATTAGACAAGTGCTTACTGAGTAGTTATCAATACTTTGTACAGAAGATTGGGATTCACACACCTCCTCTTAGTCCTCTTCCTGATTTCAAGGCAACACAGTTACTCTCAGAGGAACTAGTACTCCAAACCCTGAAGGAGATGATAGACTAATATAGATGTTTGAACCTGTAGGGAGAGTCAGGCTTATGCTTCAAGAATATGGGCATTTGGTTCAGTTAATCTGGGTAGCAACTTTAAGCAAAGACAGCTGTTTTATAATTTAATTATCCTACTTAATGAGAAAAATTCCCTGTCTGAAGTCATCAGATGCTGCGCAGAATATACTTTTGAAAGTATTGTAAAACAAGGGTTAGGGTAATATCATGCCAAGTTTCCAATCCCTTATATAGCATGAAATATTATTCAGTTGTGCTCCTCCCATGGATTCTTCTCCCATGGATTCAATTCTTCTCTTTACATTCCAAATCCAACATAAAAGTTTATCTTCCAGTAGCCAACCTTTATTAAGGAGTAAATGTCAATTATTACTGTGTTTTACTAACAGTTATCACTATCATCCAGGATGCATTTAATGTGCAATCAATACTACACTGTGAATAAATGTGGCCAAAAAACACCCACTGGTAAAATTTAAATGCAAAATAAGAAGAATGAATCAACTTTTCCCTCCTGATATCTTTATTATTTATTTGAACAAATGAAACAAAAGAAAAGAATCTTAGACTTAATCTCCCTCAGTCAGTGTCAAATGCAGTACAATTTAAAGAAGTTTACACTGCATAATATTATTTTCTTTGTATGAGTCATTTTCTGACGCCTTACTTTAGTTAAATGATTTATCCATGTGCATTTTACTTGAGGATAAATATGAGAAATAATTTCTGCTTATAATCAGTATGATGATTAAGTAAGTATAGAACAGGAAGTCACCTAACTAAACCACTAGGCTCTGATGGCAACAGGTGTGGCATGTGCACACAAAGCAACCCTGAGTAGCAATAGTGACAGGAGGAAGAAAACACATATGAATTATTTCCAACTTGTAGGAGTTCAGAATATTCTAGCCTTGAAAGGTCTACTTATCATAACTTCTTCCTTCAGACTTTAGGCATACTGCAATAGAATAATTACTCTGTCCATCTTTGTAGGTGATAACCCTAGGTTAAAGTATTGTTATACTGGTAAATTTAGTCAAGGAAGGAGATTTCACTTAGTAAAGTGTAAAAAAATGTTGTGTTCCATAGAAATATTTTCACATCATGTATAATTCTTCTATTTTCTAAAATTTGGAGCAATTTGTGCTGTGATGTTCTTTTTATGGTGTTTAACTAAAAATTCACTTACTTCAAGTTAAGAATTGTAAACATGGTGGCTACCAAGAAACTCAAAAAATGTGGAATGCATCTTAGTTCTTTCTCAAAAATCAGGTGTCAATAGATATGCATACTTGCATCTGGGTCTTCGGTTTGATTCCATTGATACACCTGTGTGTTCTGGAAAAACCATGAAGTTTTTATGACAATACCTCTGTAGTTAAGCTTAAGATCAGGGATGGTGATCCCTCCAGCAGTTCATTTCCTGTACAGGATTACTGTATATACCCTGAGATTCTTGGATTTTTCCATTTGAAGTTAAGTATTGTTTTATCAAGGTTTGTAAAGAATTGTGTTGGGATTTTGATGAGGATTGTATATAATCTGCAGATTGCTTTTGGTAAAATGGGCATTTTTACATGGGAGAGACTTCCATTTTCTGATATTTTCTCCAATTATTAAATTAGTTTGTTTAGAATTTTTTGCTTTTGTTTTTCGAGACAGGGTTTCTCTGTGTAGCGTTGGAGCCTATCCTGGCACTTGCTCTGATGACCAGGCTGGCCTCGAACTTACAGAGATCTGCCTGCCTCTGCCTCCTGAGTGCTGGGATTAAAGGCAAAACTGATTTCTTCTTTTCCTAATTGTATCCCCTTTATCTCTTTTTATTATCTTATTGCTCTAACTAGAACTTTGAATATTATATTGAATAGATATGGAGAATTGACAGCCTTGTCCTGTTCCTGAATTTAGTGGAATTACATTGAGTTTCTCCTCATTTACTGTGATGTTTACTGTCACCTTATTGTATATTGCTTTTTATTATGTTATCTATGTTCCTCATATCTCTAATCACTCCAAAACTTTTAGCCTAAAGCAGTGTTGGACTTTTTCAAGGAGATTTTCAGTATCTAATGATGTGATCATGTGTTTTTTTTCCTTCAGTTTGTTTATATGGTAGAATATATTGACAGAATTTCATATATTGAAACATCCCTGTATCTCTAGAAAGAACCCCACTTGATCATGTTGAATGATCTTTTTGAAATTATATAGATGCTCTCTTTTGTATATGTTCTCATTTCTCACCCTGCACAAAACTCACGTCCAAGTGGATCAAAGGCCTCAATATAATTCCTGCTACACTGAAACTGATAGAAGAGACCATAAAAAGTAGCCTTGAAAGCACTGGGACAAGATATAGCTTCTTGAATAGAACACTAGTAGCATAGACATTAAGGTTGACAATTAGTAAATGGGACCTTTTAAAACTGAAAAACTTCTGTAAGGCAAGGTCACTGTCAGTAGGATAAAAGGGTAGACTAACCCCACATCTGACATAGGTCTGATTTCTAAAATATATAAATGACTCAAAAATAAGAAATCAGAAAACCAAATAATTCAATTAAAATGGAATACATAATTAAAGAATTCTCAACAGAAGAATCTCAAATGGAAAAGAAATATTCAATATCCTTATCTATCAAAGAAATGCAACCTATCTAGAAGAGAAATGAAAATCAAAATAACTCCAGGATTCTACCTTTCAGAATGGCTAAGATCAAAAACACAAATGGCAGCTTATGCTGGAAGGATATGGAGCAAAGGGAACACTACTCCATTGCAGGTAGGAGTGCAAATTTCTACAGCCATTTGGAAAGCAATATGGTGGTTTCTTAGATAATTGGAAATCAATCTAATTAAAGACAAAGCTATACCACCTTTGGGCATGCTTTGGGCAACCCAAAAGATGTTCAATCATACCACAATGACACTTGCTAAACTATGTTCATAGCACCTTTATTGTCAGAATCTGGAAACAACCTAGATGCCCCTCAACCAAATAATGGATAAAGGAAATGTGGTACAATGGAGTATTATTCAACTGTTAAGGGCAATGACATCAGGAAATCTGAAGGCAAATGCATAGAACTAGAAAAAATCATCCTGATCGAGGTAACCAAGACCCAGAAAGACAAACATGGTATGTACTTAATCCTAAGTGGATATTAGCTGTAAAGTAATGGGTAACCAGACTGCAATCCAAAAGACCCAGAACATCTAGGTAAAAAGAAGGGCCTGAGGGGGAACACAAGGATCTCCTTGAGAAGAGGAAGTAGAAGAGATTCTGCTGAATGGACTGAGGGACTGGTGGGGATGGGAATTTGAAGGATCACATGGAGGAGGCTGGAGGAGAAGAGTACTGAAAGAGATGATTGAAAAGGAATGGCATTTCAGTGGCATTAGAAACCTAATGCAAGAAAAACTCCCATGAATCTGCAAACATGATCCCAGTCCCAGTGATGATTCCTACCAATAGTGGGTATGTAGCCTGAACTGGCCATCTCCTGTGATCACATTGATGACTACCCCAATTGTCACCAGAGACCTTTCATCCAGTGACTGATGAAAACAGATACAAAAACCCACAGTCAAACTTGAGGCCGAGTTTGGGGAATCCTGCTGAAGAAAGACAGGAAGGATTGTAGGAGCCAGAAGAGTCAAGGACATCACAGCAAAACCCACATTAAAAACTAACCTGGCTCATAGGAACTCACAGAGTCTGACTGGAGCCCACATGAAGCCTGCATGTGACTCGCCTTAGGTCCTCTACATATACATGACAGTTGTGTAGCTTGGCCCAATTGTGGGATTCCTAAAAATGGGAGCAGCGACTGTCCCTAATGCTTTGGCTGGCACTTGGGAACTTATTCCTCATACTGGATTTTGTTGTGTAGCATTAATAGAAAAGGAGGTACTTAGTCTTACTGCAACTTCATATGCCATGCTTTATTGATACCCATGGGAGTCCTGGCAGTTTTTGAACAGAAACAGGGGAGGAGTGCATTGAGGGGGACATGAGGGATGTGGGAATGGGAGAAGAGGAGGGAGAGGAAACTATGACGAGGATGTAAAAACAAATTTTTAAAAGTGTGAAGTGTTATATATATTGTGATTGGTGATAATTAGTTATTTATAGGGAATTGTTGAGAGAGATATAGAGACATAAAAAATTAAAAGTATTCATTTGAATAATAAGTAGTAATTCTTTGTAAACTAAGCTTCTATGTGCTGAAACAAGAAGAGCACACAATCCAACCAGCATCCCCATACTATTTGGTCAACTGCAGTCACATCAACTTGGCCACATTTTCCTCTCCTCCTCTGCCTCCTCCTCATTCTCCTTCCCCTACTCTTCCTCTAGCTCCTTCATCTCTTCTTTCTTATCTTCCTGCTCTTTCTCCCCCTTCTCCTCCTTTTTTTGACACATCTGCTATTTTTGATCATTTGTATGGCTTCATACTCTGTCCTGTTGGGCATACTATGATCTGGAACAAGTGAAGATGCTGCAAGAACTAGCACAACATTGACTAAGCCGAATTATATTTGTAAATTATTATATGTTTGTTTAGAATGAAAATGTATCTTTAAAAAATTCTTTATTGAAAGTGCTTCCAGTAGACCTAAGAGCTAGTGGGACAAGCCTAAGTTAATGGCCAAGTTTTCAAAATTAATGTCTCTGTTACACAGAGACTAATCCAAAAATAATACAGGCAGCTCTCCCAGGACTTACCCATTTTCTCAATTTCCCCAGGGTACTCTAAAGAGGCAGTCACCCTTCAACCAGTAGTATGCAATTTTAAGACTATGATACCCACATTCAAAGAGGTGGGGTGAGTGTGAGTGGTTTGGGGCCATTCAGTGGATTATGAGTGTTTGTTATCATTTAGGGGGGTTGGTTACAAATTATTACTAGTGATAGTAAAGAAGGCAACTAAACAAGGAAGGCTGGATTTAAGAATCTTTTTCTAAAGAGAGAAAAGGTGGATATAAGAATGATAGTCTAAAAGCATAGATTATTGAATCTATTTTAAACTAAAAAGCAACTATTAATCACACATATTTTATATTGGTATAGACTTTTGTATACGATTCAAATTTAAGGTTATTTTTGTTTTAAAATATTGTATATATTTTTTCTGCTCCTTTTAAAGGTATTGTACCTATGTATTTTAAAATATAATGTAAAGTTCTTGCCCTTAAAGGCTATTATTACAAAGTGTTTAAGATAATTAAGAAATGTAGGTTAGTAATAAAATTTGTAGTCATATTTGGTACATTTTCAAGGTCAAAAAGAGATATATTTCAGATAGACACATGGTCTTCAAATATTTCAGAGACCTACAGAATGTGTCATTTAAGTTGTTTTAATAACATAAGTCTTTTCATGATGGTGAGACATGTCTGCTCCCAGCAGCACCAATTTAAAGAATAATGGGCATTGAAGAATTGCTATATGGAGTTCGCATTCATGTGGCAAAGTTCGCCACTGAATGAGAGACTTCCCTTGCCTCAACTGCTGACAGCATGCTGTCCAGATTGAACAATCAGGCCACAAAAGAAGGTGACTGCCAAAATTTGCCATGACATGTTAGGACAGTCTTTCAATATTCCTGTGTCACAGAAAAGTCTGTCAGATATTCTCGGCCTGTAGCTTGAGGATGGAGCCCCAACATTGCAGAGAAAACTTGGGTGATTTTCCAGGCAACCAGCTGTTTCAGTCATTTCTATAGTTTTTGTAAGTTTCTTTGCTCTGCACTTCCTGTTTACTCAGGTAATGTTATAATCTTCTCATGTCTTTGATAGAGTTGAAGACCAGATAGTTATACTTACAGTTTTCCTTGTTACCAAATTCAAACAAAATAAATGAGAAAAAGCTCATAAAATTGGCATAAAGTATGTAGGGCTGAGAGACCTAAAAGTTTAAATTGTTTATCTAAGAAAATATTTCTATGTCTAAAAAGATATATTCATGTTGGTGATGCAAGTTATGATAAAAAGTAGTTTAGGTATAAAACTTTGAACTCACCAAGACAGTATAGATTATGGAATAATTTCCCCAAATTTGTCAAATACAAATGGACTGGATATTGTGGATGTAATTCTTTTTGATAATTGTTTGAATTCTCTACAGATTTACTGTGTTAGAGTTAAAACTTTTTCTTTTTATTTTAGATAAAAAGGGGGGGTAATGTTGAGGGATATTTGTACATTGTGTGAAGATGTGTTGCTGTGATTGGTATAATGAAAAGCTGAATGGTCAATAGCTAGGCAGGAGAGACAGGCAGGATTTCTGAGCAGAGAGAGAAAGAGCAGATTCAATTGCAGGATGTGCAATTGAGATGTAGAAGGAATCTGACACACAAAATGGGAGAGAGGTAAGAACCCCAAGGTAGAATGTGTTTTAATAAAAATATGGGTTAATTTAAGTTACAAGAGCTACTGAGACAAACCTAAGCTAATGGTCAAGCTTTCATAATTAAGAGGTCTCCATGTCATTATTTATGAGCTAGCAACCAAAATGAAAATTTCTGACTACAAAACCTTAAAGATTCACCCCTCAATATGTATGTCATAGATATCCAACCCAATCCTCAAATACAAGCAAGCAACAGAAGAGAAGAATCCCACACATTCAGAGAGTAAAACCCATTGTTTAATGAATTTTCTATCGCTTACAGCTTGCTAGAACCCAAAAAGAGGCTTCAGCTATATTTCAATCCCTAGTACATAATGAGTATTTCACTGACTCATGAACACCACCAAACCTTGCCTTTTTCCTGGTACAAGTCTTTTAAGTTAGTGTTTATTCACTTTCTGTCTATGAAATTCCTGAAGAGCCTCTTTCTAGAGTCATGAAACCCTAACTCCTGAGCAGAACTCTGATTCTTTTGTAGACCCTCCAAGTTGGTTGTCTGCATATGTAAGGCAAAGCTTCCCACCTCTTCTGCAGGCAGAAGTTTCTCCTCCCTCTTCCTCCCACCAGGATCTCCTCAGCACCAGTAACACATGCTTAACAATGAGATCATCTGTGCTATTCTACTGTAAGAAATGCAAGAACGTTATTTTCAAGGATGAAAAAAAGGGCAGACTATATGCGACTGAGTCTACATGAAAATCACTCTCATTTCACGGCGCAGGAGTATTTTAGAATAAACCCAGAGCTGTCTATATAGCACCATCCCAGCTGAGGAAACCAGGTAGCATAGAGTTAAAGCACTTGCTCATTGGTTTTTTCCCAGATCCTATTTTAATTTGCTCCCTCTTTTTGGACAGCTCTGTGAAGGCAGTCTGGTTCGCTGCCTCGCCATACTAATGAGACTCATCCATCTGCCTCTGTCATTGCCAGCCTCTCCTTTCTGCTGGAAGTCAGAGATGAACGCTCAGGACAGGTCCTTTCTAGGCTGCAGTACTTAATCATTTCTAAACACGCTAGATGGCCTCAGGCAGTGAAGGCAACAAGCATTTAACCCAGGCTTGGCAGCTCCAGCTTGCCCACACTCTGCCTGGGAGCTCTGATAATGAAAAGTTGCTGCGTTTTTCCTCTCCACTTAACCAGATGCTCTTTGCTTCTTGGGGCAAAAGGTTAAATAGATATAAGAACCCATGCTAGTTTTGAAGGCTTTTATTAGCAGTCCTTCTAGGAGAGAGAGAAGAGGATGTTGTTGTCCCTGATCCATTTGTCCCTTGGGATTCATATTTAGGCTGTGTCCTTGTCTTTTACTGAAGGGACGATGCCTTTCCTCACAGTGCTTTTGTTGTAGTCTTTCAGCACAGGAGTTAACACAGGCAGGCTGGATGCCTGTTGTTTAATTATTTAACATTAAGTTCTTACAAAAATATTAAAGCAAGAGTACCAATACCTTTATTAACAATGTAGATAAAACATTTTTTCCAGAGTAACTACTCTCAGATTCATTTTTCCACTCCATCTACTGCTCCATATGTCTGTAGAATATGCCTTTTTCCCAGAGCTCATGTTAGTATAAAGCAATTGTCTGGGATGTGTAAGAATTAAGTATCCCATCATTCAGGCTAGACATGCAATTAGAAGAGTTGCACTAATTTCTATTGCTGAGATCCTGTCACTTTAATTTATTCTTACTTTCCTGCATTTAGGCCTCTTCTGGTAGGAGGCCAAAGATTTTATACAGTTTTGGTCATGGGTTTTTGGTGTAAGAACTTGAGTATACATAAGGTTTGCAAGAAAGCATTGGGAGGTTTTACCTAGAACTGTATAAGAAACAAAAGCCTGTGTAAATAGGTACACATCTCCATGATTTTACTACGACAGCAAAGTAGCTAAAGTGTGTTCACAGCCAGGAAAAAGGACTGGAGTATAACCTGAATTCTGAAATGTTTCTGTGTGAATCTCTGATATTATTATTTTGAAAACATTGTTCTCTGTTTTCCTTGACACATGTGTTACAAGATGTTTAACTAGCAACTTAAACCAGGTCAAAAGAAGCACTGAAATATGACCCAAGGTTTGATAGTGTGATCACAAAACTGGTGGCAGTACAGGTTGGTGGAGGCAGGAGATTCTCCTTTTGGAGATGGCACCTGAGTTACATATCAAGATTCAGGAGACAGACTGAGAGAGAGAGAGAGAGAGAGAGAGAGAGAGAGAGAGAGAGAGAGAGAGAGAGAGATGCAAAAAATTAATTACTGTGTTTTGTGATCTATAAGGAAAATAACTGGATTGTGCACTTGCCTTTATAGCTATCATAAAATTCTCTTAAGATAAGTTGCATACAGAAAATCGTAACTGAAAAAACTGCATGAAATGTTACCTCAAAGATGGAAGAACCCTTCCTTCCAAAGCACTTCTACATGGGAACATGATAAACCATATGTGTGCCAGTTACTGAGATTTCTGGTAGTTGCCATGATTTGAGCCAGTCTCTGGCTCAGGAAAAAATGCCCACAGCCCTTTCTGATTTCACCTGGAGGTGATGGTAGAATTCGATCCTTCTGCAGTTCTTGATTCAAGTTTGGAGAGGGAGTAAAGTCATCATGATTTGGAAATTTAAAAAATTCATTTAAAACAATTTTACATGAGAGGAAATAATGGAGAATGATTTCCACTAATTGTTTTCACAAACTGAAATTTAGATGATGAGCATTCATATGTACCCTGCTTCTTTAGCATAAAAACCTAGAAGAGTTGAGAGCTTGAAGTCCATATTCCTTGATCACATGATGAGACATCATTACTTTCCATTAAATTCTAATTGTGAGGACCTAGCATTCTCTTTTTCTGAATCTCAATTCCAAGCTTCACTTATCCTTCCTAAAAAACTCAGTATTGAAATTTTTCTGTACATGTTGATCAAAATGGACCCAGATTTGCTCCATATCTTATTAGAAAACTTCTGGACACTGCATGAACCAGAGAGCAAATTGAATAAGTGAGTCTTCAAACAATTGCAAAAATAAGTCATGAAATAACTGTTTAATGCAGGACTATATGTGTTGAATACAAAAGTACTTCTGACTCTTAAAATTTCGACCTTTTCCTGAGGATCAAGAATTTGTTGCTATTGATGATATAGGATGCCTCCTGAAAAAGGTTAACAATATACTTGCAAATCAATGTCAAATATTTTAGGGCACATACAAGAAATGTTCAAAACATGTTAATAATTTCTCTGTAATATTATATTAAAGGTGACTGCTAAGCATTTTAATACATATGTATAATATATATATATATATAGTGTCATTTCTGTAATAAATGTAATCATTATCTTTTTTTCTTTAAATGACTGATTTATTTTTCATTTTACACACCAACCCCAGTTACCATTCCCTCCCCTTCTCCATCCCCCCTCTCTAACCCCTTCCACCCCTCCTATCTACTCCCCAGATGGGTTAAGGCCTTCCTTGAGTAGTAATCAAAGTCTGGCATGTCAAGTTGTGGCAGGATCAAGCCCCTCCCCCTGTATCAAGATAGAGCAAGGTATCCCATGGGTATGAACTGACTTTTTAGAGCCCACAAATATCTTCCTTATCTTTAATTCTATTCCTTCTCTTAAAACTAGAGGAATGAGGAAATGGTGCATTGGGCAAGAACATTTCCAATGCAAGCATGATAATCTGTGTTTGGAGTCCCCAGCTCCTAAAAATTAGGAAGGGCTACATATACCTGTAACTCCAGTACTAGAGGAGGCAAAGACTATCAAGCTTGCTGACCACAGTTTAGATCTAGTAAGATACCCAGACTCAAGGAGATAAGGCAGAGAGTCAAAGAACAGAATATCTGATGTCTTCTTATAAACTTATGCATATATGCATACCATCACCACATGAACATACACCATGCATATATCCCACATACACAAAAATATAGTAGATAAAATGTTAATATGTAACATGAGTGTGCAGAAATATTTATTGAAGTTTTACTAAGTCACAATCTTTTATAAAGACCCAATAATTGGTGATCATACTTTGAGAGTGAGCAACAATGTAAAGAAAGTTTCCCTTGGCTTCAGTGATATTTATGGATAGCAAATCCTCTTCAGCAAAATATGCTCTGTATAAAAATAATGTACTCATGACTTTTAAAAGGGAAACACATCAAATTTTGTCAGGAACACCTCTTATCAAATATGATATAGGCAGTGGAAAGTCTAGAAGATGTTATTTGGGGTAGCACCACATGTAAATTGATTTAGAATTTAAAAGAATGAGAATAGAGGACACTAATGAGGCACAAAAGAAAATGATTCAAGGAAAGATATATTGTTTTCCTCTAAGGTAGTTATAATCTTTGAAAAATCAACAAACTAATTAAAATGTGAAAAACATGGAAGCAGAAAGAAATATAAACATTAAATTCAGAAATTTTATATATCTGTAAGTAATCTCACAGCCAATGAAGAATTAAAAATTCAAAACAGGCATAAAAAAAGAATATATGGCTTGATTTGCTGTCCAGCAACTCAAGTATAGGTTTGACCTGGGGAGAGTCTCTCTTGAAATGACTGCTTCTCAAACTGCCTTTGTGTTAGTCTTGGCTGTTATAGCCCTGGATCAACCCAATTTATGTACTTGAACATAAAACTTCTGCTCTCAACTCTGTCACTACAAAATCTTGTAATCAAGACCATCATGTTACAACAGAGGTTTTAGGCATTTCCACAAGTTAAGGAGAAACAGGGGTGCCAGGTTTTACATAAGTCCAATTAGTGATTTTGGGAGATTGAGTTCCCTTGTTTATCTTCTGTCACCCACAACTTTTTTTATAGATTTTGTCAAATTTTCAAAGAGGAGAACTCACCCTGGCCATGTGTCAAATGAGCTGGAAAACATGGTGAGAATCCATCTAGTTGATCAGCAGAGTATCACAGGGTACAGGCCTTAGTATGAGCAAGAATCTTCTCTCCTTGATGCAAGACTACACATGCATCTTAGAAAGCACACAAAGTTCAATTGGCACCATCTTCTGATTGTATTGATTCAATGGCTTTTTAGTGTCTAATGGACCAAACAAACATCACAATATAATCTGATATAATTCTATATGATACTTGCACATGTATATCTATATGTGTGTATGCATGGTGAAATATATAAACTTGGCATCTCTTCCAGGAGATATGCCAAGTTATATTCACAGCTTTATATACACATGTAATTCATGTATTTCTGTGCATATGGCAGTCAGGGGGATAGATCTAATCGACTGAACATGTTTTATTCCAGATGTTTTTATCATATTTTTTCACTATCACTAATAAAAAAGTCCCCATACCGGTTCCACTTGGACAGTTTGATTGGTCTTTAATCCCAAACCTCATTGAGAGTAGGAACACAAAGCATTTTATGTCCTATAGAATGAGACAACAATGTTGGCAAGTCAGCCACTCCTGAGGCTCTGTAAACAGAAAGTCCATCTCAACAGAGAGCAAGCTATAAAGCAATATGAGATGTTTTATTTTGAATCTCTTGCACTTCTGTCTTTCAGATATACTTTCCAAGATTCATCTCTACATACGTACTCAAGGCTATGTCTTCTGTCTTGCACATAGAGCTGAGAATCCCCTTTCCTCCAGCTGCTCTCTGGGTGAATTCTCTCCTTTTCATCATCACCATGCCCTTGCCCTCAGAACTAGAATCAATACCACTGTACACACATGTGTCACTTTGGCAGGTAGCCAAGTGACCCTCAAATTCTGCCTTTTTTTTTTTACAGAAGTGTGTCCAAAAGCCAGACTTATTTTCACTAACAATTTACCTTTAATGAAGATCACTTCATCAATATGTTTATGTATACCCTTTATATTCTTTCATCTAAGTAAACTTTTAATGACTATTTTTTTCTGACAACCTCTGTGTTTAGACACCTTTATTTTACAAAAGAAAAAGATCAGATTGGTCTCAACAAATTTGAAAATTTCTCACATCAGTTAGGCAAGTCCTCCTACTTTATAGGCCAGACTGCACCCTTAGGCACACTCTCCTATGTACAAAGGCTGTCACTTCTCCATTATTATTTTCACTGCAGATGACCTCATCAATCCAGGAATGAGTTGTAAGGCTTTCAACTTGTCCTGGAGAGTTTTGTGTCAACTGGAAACAAGGTAGAATCATCTGAAAGGAGGGTGTCTCAATTTAGCAAATGACTCTATATGAATAATATGTAGGGCATTTTCTTAATTAATGATTGATATGGGAGGGTCAAGTCCGTGATGGGTGGTATGATTCCTGGTCTTGTAGCTCCAAGTTCTGTCAGAAAGTAGACTAAGCAAGCTATGAGTAGCAAGCCAGTAAACAGCATCTTCCATAGTATCTGCATCGGCTCCTGTCTCTAGATCCCTGCACTGTTAGAGTCCATGTCTTGACTTGCTTTGATGATAAACAGTGATTTAAAAAAGTGTATGCCAAATAAACTCTCATCAAGTTGCCTTGGTCATGGTTTTGCATCACAGCAATAGTAACCCTAATTAAGATACATGCTCAAAATCTTCATTTCAACTGTTCTCCAGTGGCTTTCCCTTTGTCTTTAAAGATTTTCTTCTGAGCAAACAGTAGCACAGGTTGAAGGTAACTCTCAGGAAGTTAACTTTGATGATGAGGAACAATATGCTGCCATGCTGTGTGCAAGTGCCTAAAACACCTTAAAATCAGAAACTATGCCATAGTTTTATTACCTAGTTTGAACACTGTAACAAATGTTAAGCTACCACACCTATATTTAATTGCACCCCAGGGTGAAGAAAGTTGCTATTTGAAGGCTACTATGAAGCTGCTATACCTATAAAGGAAACACTATTTTCTGGTTCACTTTAAATAAGCTTTGCTATTTAACACATGCTGACAGAGTGGTGGTGTAACAGCGACTGTTGCTGAGAAAGCCATCAAAGCAATGTGCAATGGATCATTCATGTTAAGACAAGAACTAGCCTGTTCTTTAGAGTAGGCAGAAACTGTGTCCCCCAAATTGTGCCCACCAAATTTACTACTTACTTAATTCATCTCTGTCTTACTAATTCCAAGTTCTGATATTGGATGTTCTTCTGTATGCATTGCTTTTATTGGTTGATGAATAAAGCTGTTAGTCCAATGGCCAGGCAAAATATAGCAGGGTGGGAAATCCAAACAAAGATGCAGAGAGAAGGATGGCAGAGTCAGGGGGATACCACATAACTGCCGAAGGAGTAATGCTAGAACATTACCAGTAAGCCCCAGTGTCACGGCAATACATAAATTAATAGAAATGGGTTATGAGAGAGCTAGCCAGTAATATGTCTGAGCCATTGGCCAAACAATTTTAATTATATTATGCCTCAGAGTGTTATTTCATAAGAAGCTACAGGAATTTATAGGAAGGACAGAAACTTCTAACTACAAAGTTTCTTACATTAAAAAGTGACATAATTACTGAATGATAAATGTTAATGTATTTAAAGGCTGCCACAGAGTGCTTGACCCAGAAAAGGTGCTAAGTAAGTAGTGGCTCTTAGGAGAAAATGATAATGTTAGCAAATTTAAGATAAATGAGGTGGTTTCTTTCTTACAAGTCACAGAAGTTGAACTGCATGCTTTCAAAAGAAAACAATATATATCTTAAAGTAAAATAACAATGCATTCAAGTCTATATTCTAAGGAGGGACATATGAATGGTCTCATGGAGAAATAAGAGCAAAGTTAAGAAACAGCACAAAACTTATTAGGCTATTTACAGCATTACACTTAAAGTTAAGACATCCTATTTTTTTAGCTTCAGCAATCCAAGAAGGGTGATAGTTTACCGATAAGATTAAGAGTAGTCATCTGTGTCCTGAGAGAAAAATAACTGTGTCCCTAGATCCCTTCAAATACAAGGCTGCCAAGCCAGAAGAGCATTAGAACTGAGTTAAGATGAGATAGGTGAATTGAAAAGAAAAGAAATCCATCAGGATCTGCATATTTTGAAGAGTAGAAATTCATCAACAGTGCAAATGATAGTATTGGGGAGGTAGATTGGAGGCTTATCTGCTAGTTGATGATAACATTTGACTTTAAAGTTTTGACATTGCTTAATTGCAGTGTCTCTTCATCTTAAGAGAGGTATATTTGGATAACAAAAATGGTGATTCACCTTTCAATGCAGTAATTCTAACTCATCAAAGATGCTATAAAAACAAATTTTTAAAAAATATCCTTAATATAATTATTCATTTTTCTTTTATAATGAGGCTGAATTTAAGGAATCAAATTGACAAAAGAAAGCAAATAGAGTCAGTTTGATTAATACTTTGAAGCCCCTGCAAACACACAGGCCACTCCAGCCAGGGAAGCAGGTAGGCTAATTGCAGATTTTCCCTCTCATCTGCTCCTCCAAATCCAATCCCCCAGCCTCATACCCAGCTCTTCAAGAGAACATCTTTTGCATCCTCCAGCCCCCATCTCCAGTAGAAAACTTTGCTTTCTCCTTCTCTTGAGCCCTCCCTTGAAGCTCTTCAACTACCTCTACTACTTTACCATTTTTAAGTCTCAAACAACAATACCCCCCAAAAAATTTTACCTGGAACCCCCAATGCCCACACCTATCAGGATACCAGGATATTTTTCTACAGGCCACACACAGCCACCACACTATCCTAAGAAACAGAAAGGAAGCAGAAACAAAGAAACAAAAACCCCAATAACAAACTCAGGACCAGATAACAACAAGTAGAAGTACAGTCATCCCAACTCCAAACGCCTAGACCCCAGTATACAACTGCAACATCCCATCAACCCTTCCACACCAGGACCTGAGTATTCCAGGATAGTTGAAACACAAATAAAAGACATTAAAACAGCCTTTATGTATAAGATAGAGGTCCTTAAATAATGAAGAAAAACAACGAAGAAATCCCTTAGATAGATCTATGAAAAGAGAAGTAGTAGAACACAATAAATAAAACCATTCAAAACCTAAAAGTAGAAACAGAATAAAGAAAACACAAACTGAGGAAAATTTTGAAATAAAAATTTAAGAACTTGTGCAGAAACAACAGAGGCAAGCTTCAACAACATAAAAGGCCATTCCACAAGATGAAACCCAGACCGAACACTGCTTGGGTGACCAGGATGGGATGTTAGAGAGCCTAGGGACCATACTACAAGTCAAAAAAAACAAAGAAAAGAAATACATAGTGATAAAATTACTCTTAATGATATTCTGCTATACTCATAGATAGATCAGTGCATTGATCAGGTATCATTAGAGAAACTTAATCCTATACCAGAGGGATACAAATACAGAGCCCCAAGACAAACTTAACACAGAGAATGAGAGACCTTGGACTACTCAGTCCTGCATAGGATGTGTTCAATTCCCTCCCTCAGAGCTCAGGAAGGTGAAGCAGAAAGAGAGCAAGAGCCAAAGGGGGTGGAGGACACCAAGGAAACAAGACCCTGTACATGAGCATGAACAAAGCTCATTTGAACTCACAGAGACTGAAACAGCCGCACAGGGCCTGCATGGGTCTACACCAGGTCCTTTGCACTTATATTATGGCTTTCAGTTTAATGATTTTATAGGATTCCTAAGTGTCAGTTGAACAATTCCTTGAGTTTTGCTCCCGCTCTTTGGTTCCTTTCCTTTTGTTGTATTGTCTTCTCCAACTTCTAAGTGACACTTTTTGTTTTATATTATTACATATTATTTTGGCATATTTTAAAATATGAATGAATAAGAACCTAACCACTAGGGTAAAGGTTAATAACAGAACTGTCACTTATACCTGCCAGCAAAGGGAAAATTTGTTTTCCCCAATATCAACCACTCCATGAGAAACAGCACAAAACTTATTAGGCTATTTACAGCATTACCCTTAAAGTTAAGACATCCTTTTTGTTAGCTTCAGCAATCCAAGAAGTGTGATAGTTTGTGGATAAGATCCTGATATTGACTCACGCACCTATGAATACCTTATTTTTGACAAAGGTGCTAAATCTATACAATGGAAAAAAGATAGCATCTTCAACAAATGGTGCTGGTACAATTGGATTCGGACATGCAGAAAATTGCAGATAGATCCATACCTGTCACCATGCACAAAACTTAAGTGCAAATGGATCAAAGATCTCAGCATAAATCCAGCCACACTGAATCTTCTAGAAGAGAAAGTGGGAATTACCCTTGAACAAATTGGCACAGAAGACCTCTTCCTGAACATTACGCCAGTAGCACAGACACTGAGGTCTGCAATTAATAAATGGGACCTCCTGAAACTGAGAAGTTTCTGCAAGGCAAAGGAAACAGTCAGTAGGACAAAACGACCACCCACAAAATGGGAAAAGATCTTCACCGATCCCACATCTGACAGAGGACTGATTTCCAAAATATATAAGGAGCTCAAGAAGCTAGCCACCAAAACACCAAACAATGAAATTAAAAAGTGGGGTGCAGAACTAAATAGAGAATTCTCAACAGAGGAATCTGAAATGGCTGAAAGACACTTAAGAAAGTGTTCAAAATTATTGGCCATCAGAGAAATGCAACTCAAAACAACTCTGAGATACCACCTCATGCTGGTCAGAATGGCTAAAATAAAAAATACCAATGACAATCTATGCTGGAGAGGATGCGGAGAAAAAGGAACACTCCTCCATTGCTGGTGGGAGTGCGAACTTGTAAGACCACTCTGGAAATCAGTATGGTGGCTGCTCAGAAAAATGGAATCAGTCTACCTCAAGATCCAGCCATTCCTCTCTTGGGTATATACCCAAATAGTGCATGTTCATACAAGGACATATGTTCAACCATGTTCATAGCAGCATTGTTTGTAATAGCCAGAACCTGGAAGCAACCTAGATGCCCCTCAACTGAAGAATGGATTGAGAAAATGTGGTACATTTATACAATGGAGTACTACTCAGCAGAAAAAAGCAATGGAATCTTGAAATTTGCAGGCAAATGGATGGAACTAGAGGAAACCATCGTGAGTGAGGTAACCCAGTCACAAAAAGACAAACATGGTATGTACTCACTGATATATGAATTTTAGACATAGAGCAAAGGATTACCAGCCTATAATGCTCTTCACCAAAGAAACTAAGAAACATGAAGGACTCTAAGGGATAAATGGTCCCCAGGAATGGAAGTGGCATGAACTCCTGAACTAATTGGGGGCATGAGGGTAGGGGGGGGAAGGAACTGCTACAATAAGAGCAAGAGAAGAGGAGCAGAGGAGAGGAAATGGAGGGGCAGAAATATTGAGTTGGGGGAAGAATAGAGGAAAGAGAGCAGGATGAAAGATACCATATCAGAGGGAGCCACTATAGGTCTGAGAAGAGATCTGGAACCAGGGAGATCTCCAGAAACGTACAAGGATGACACGATCTGACAATCCAGGCAATGGTGGACAGGATAACCTAAAAGCTCCCCTAAAATGAGATTGATGACTTCTCTTTATGCCATCCTAGAGCCCTCATCCAGTGGCTGATGGAAGCAGAGACAGACATCCACAGATATACACTGAGCTGAAATCTGGAATTTAGTTGAAGAGAGGGAGGAATGAAGAGCAAAGGGGTCTGTACCAGGTTGGAGAAACCCACAGGAACAGTTGGCCTGAACAAGGGAGAGCACATGGACCCCAGATGCTGTTGGGGAGGCCAGTACAAGACTGATCCAGACCCCTGAACATGGATATCAATAAGGAGGCCTCTGTACTTGAGGGAGCCTCTGGTTGTGGATTAGTATTTTTCCCTGGTGCAAGAAGGGACTTTGAGAGCCCATCCCACGTAAAGGGTTACACTCTGGCCCTGGACACATGGGGAAGGGCCCAGGACCAGCATAGGAAGACTTGGTGGACTTTGCAGAGCCCCCGTTGAGGGCCCTACCCTGCCTGGGGAGTGGTGGGTGGAGGGGTGGAGGGTGGGCTGGGGTTGGGGGAGGAGAGTTGGGGGTGAAGGGAGGGAAAGGGAGAAGGGACTTGAAACAAGCTTGTTCCCTAACTAGAACTAATAAATAAATTTTAAAAAAAAGACTAGTCATCTGTGACCTCATGCTCTGGGGTGTTTGACTCCAAGGGTTTTTTGGTTGTTTGTTTTGTTTTGTTTGTATGTGTGCATGCTTTGACAACTACAGTTTTGTGTGGATTTTCTTTTGCATTGTTTTCTTCTGGGGCATGATTTTTTTTTCTCAGTTTTAGACGATTGTTGCTGTGTTGTGGATTTTCTTTGTTTTGTTTTGTTTTTGAGAAAGAATAGAAAGTTGGGATGTTAGGGAATGGGGGAGTATCTGGAAGAACTAGGGGGAGGGGACAATTTTTGAAAATATATTCAAATTTTTTAATTACAAAAATATAATTAAAAACCACTTCGAAGTGACAAGAGAATATGTAAAAATTTAATATGCAAAGTTCATCTACTAGGCAAAAATGCTGTTGTCGAGTTTCCCTTTTTGCTGTTTTGTTCATTGTTTGCTTGATATTTGCTATAGACTGGGGTATGCCAATATTAAGCATTTAATTTCAAGTTTCCACTAAACTTCTCCTTGGGACCAGCAAGATGGCTCAATAGGTATAGGTGCTTATGTCAAGCCTGATAACCTGAGAAGCAACATAGTTGATGGAGAGGAATGACCCCTAAAAGTTGTCTTCTAACCTCCAAATGCATACCATACCATTTACACATCACCCTTCTTAATAAATTCAGTGCATTTTTAAAGTTGCTATTACAGTATTTTAGAATATGGGAATTTATATTGTGGCACAGACATGGCAGGGGGCTCTGCTTTAGAATGACAATATTAGGTGTATGTTTGTGGACTAATAGTTTATGTATTTGTTTTATAGTGTAAAATTTCAAACAAATAAAAAACACAGCAGAATGAATTTCCAGTAGTTATTAAGAGCTATAGAGATTTATAGCTAATCATGATTTATCTATACTCCCAATTAGCTGTAACTTTATATGTGACAACAAACCACAAACCAGGCATGGTGATGCATGTCTGTACTCCTTCTGCTACATAATGTATATGAGGCCATCTTTGTTTTTTTGTTGTTGTTTTGCTTTACTTTAATACTTTCATTTTGAAACTCAGCATTTAGGAATTACATATTTTCTCCCAGAACATGTTTTCTTTTAAAGCCATTTACTTCTAACAAATCAGAAGAAAATATATAAAAATTCAGATATCACAAACAAAATTTATGATGGCCTCAAATACAAGTTGTTTATATGCAGTGAGATATGATTGTCTATATGTGGGTGAATGATTGTCTATATTTAGTGAGGTACGGTTTTCCATATGCAAGTGAGGTATGGTTGTCTATTTTCAATGAGATATGGTTTGCTATATTAAGTGAAGTATGGTTGTCCATATGTGGTGAAGTAGGTTGTTGATATGCAGTGAGTTATTGTTGTCCATATGAGGCTATCTTTGATTACATGAGAAGCTGTCTGAAAACAACAAAAACAAAATACAGAAAATGGTGTCTCCTGCTGTGGCCCATGCTCACCCCTTGAGCACATTCCTCTGTGCTCTGTAGTAAGCTGCATGCTATGTTAGTTATCTCTTCTCTGAATGCTTTTGGCTGAGATAATAGCAAGGACTGAGAAGATATGAGGGGAACAGATCCTTGTAACAGCTTCGGTGGGTTTTAGTGGTTACAACTGGAGTTTCTCCATATTTGTTGTGATAAAGGGTAGTCTCCCTCCCTTAGAATGAGATTGCAGGATTTTCTACTCCCTCAAGCATGCTACTTCCCTATGTGTTTCTTTTCCTGCCTGGTATATCTCCTTTGCTAATGCTCACCTCATAGTTCTGCTTCCTTGTGAATCCATGCTAACCTAACTCAGGTACCATTTGGAAAAGCCTGGTGACCATGTTCATGTGGCATTTTCTTGATGTTCTGCTTGACACCATGATAATGTCTATATGTTTCCTGTGTGTTTGTATGTTGGAAGTAATACCAGCCCTCAAACAGTGGATTTTTCTATTTGTGGCCACATGATTTGCATAATGTACCAAGTGGGTTTTGAAAGAAACTAAATATCTTCTTATAACTTCCAATTCACTATGGCCAGAATCAGATTTTTGTTTGAGACTTCCTCCTGATCTCTCTTCATCCTTATAAGAAGGGATTCATAATATATATGAAAGAGAAAAGAATCATTCCTTCACCCTGCATTAAAACCAAGTGTGTGTGTGTGTGTGTGTGTGTGTGTGTGAGAGAGAGAGAGAGAGAGAGAGAGAGAGAGAGAGAGAGAGAGAGAGAGAGAGAGAGAGAGAGAGGCACATACCTTTAATTCCAGCACTCAGGAGGCAGAGGCAGGTGGATCTCTGTGAGTTCTCTGGTCTACAGAGTGAGTTCCAGAACAACCAGGGCTATACAGAGAAACCCTTTCTCAAATGAATAAATGAAGAAAGGAAGGAAGGAGAAAAGAAGGGATGAAAGAAGGAAAGAAAAGAAGAAAGAAAGAAAGAAAGAAAGAAAGAAAGAAAGAAAGAAAGAAAGAAAAGGAGTAAAACTTGTAGAACTTGGTCTCTGATGCCTAAGGCAACTCCAAAATGGGATAAACAGAGGGCATACTGCCCAGGCTTGTAAAGAATCCACCCTCATCAATTATTGGTAGAACTGAAGTTTGAGAGATGCCTTCTGAAGGACTTCATTGCAGTTTTTTTCCTATTTTTGGCCTCTTGGATATACACATCATAATTTGGACATCTTTATAGCCAAAAACTTGAAAATAAATGCACTTGTCTAGTCTGACTGATGAGTTGAATGTTTAAACCTCTTTTGTAAATGACTGGGCAATTGGTAGGAAGTAAAAGATTCCAAGTAATGGGAAGAGTGGCAGATGTTTAAGTTGAATGGTAATGAGGTGTGAGCAGTGACTGTAAAGTTATACTGTAATACATGTTCTAAGTGATGTTTTCTGCAAAAGATAAGAATGGACATATGTGTCCCTGTTGAGGTTTTTCTGGCTTTAACAGAAAAGTTTAAGTTATATCAAGAATACTTAAAAGAAAAGCAAGATAGAAAGTGCCAGCAAATGTAAGAAAGAGATACAGAAGATCATATGTATAGAAATGTTTTTCTGGTTAAAAGAAAAGTGGAAATGATTGTACTTGAAAGATACAGTTTTGTAATAGGAATAAAATTTTATTCCAAAATGGGACTAGAAAGAGTTCAGAATAAAACAAAAATTAAAATGTGTGCCAAGAAGTTATTTTGAAGTTAAAAATTAAAGAAATGTGATATGGGTGTAATTAAATATTCCTAAAATTTCCTAAAGTAAAACTTCAATACACTTGTGTAAAACTAAAACTGAATGATTTGATTAAAAGGAAAAGGTTTTAAAATTTTGATCTTTTAGTAATATTTATAGAAAATTGATTTGAATAAAAATGATTTAATATTTACCAAAGGTAATTGCTTATAGTTTCTGATGTTTGTCAGGCTTTTAATTATTTAGGAAACTGAGTCTTAACAGAAGCAAGATTCCTCTAAAATTCTTCTTTTGTCAAGTTTTATATAAATGTTACTCACAAAAATCTTAAGCCATTATTCAATTTTCACTATTCTTCTGGACATTCAACAGCTAACTTGGAGGCCAAAACCATGAACATGGGAGGCTAAGGGAGCAGCCAGTGTTTTGGCCACTACCTCAAGTCATCTGGGCCTCAATGAGTCTTTCTCCCATTTCTGTTTGCAACACACATACAATGGCTCATTCACCACCCTCTTCTGACTTCCAAGAGCACCAGGCACACACATGTTACATACACATACCTGCAGCCAAAACACTCATAAACATAAAATAAGTAAATTCCGGTAAGCCACTCACCTTCTTATGGGAAAGGCTATGAGACCCAGAAGGTAGACTATAATTTGTGTATATTTTGCAGAGAAGGTTCATCATAGGGTCACACCCTCAATACTTCCAAGAAAGTAATGTGGTCAGCAAGGTTCTGCCACATTTCCGAAGGTAGCACCATTTTGAGAAGAAAAGCTAATGGAGTTCTGGGCCTTCTCCCAAGGCCCCAGCAGTAACCACAAAGGAAACTCAACTGACCTTGATAGATTAGTTTTTGGTCACAGACATGTTCTTAACCACAAAGCAGGAAAACATACTCGGAGGGTGAAATAACCAGTAGCACCACAGAGCAGAAAGGGCTAAATTCTATGTTTTCAACACTTCTTACCATGAGTGAGTCCCTATAAGGCTCCACAGTGACCTCTAAGTAAGAGCCACTGACAACAAACCGTCCAACAGAGAAATCCTATACAGACAAATGGAAGGACTCTTTCAGGAATAATCAATAAATTTTCTCCAGCCTTCTGGGCCAAAGTAGCTTCAATCTGAAATCAGTAAAGTCCCATACTATGAGCTTTTAACTGACTGCCAGTTATCTAATGGGGCATTAAAATTATTCTTCAACTTTGCCTTCTTGGATCTTTTCAAAACAACAATGGACCTTCTTCTGCTTTCCTGATCACTCTGTTTGTAATTAGCTCTCTAAGAATCAGATGTTGTCTTCATTCCTCTTGGAGAGCTCAGGCCTCTGGAAAGGCAGAATGTACCAATCAGTTCCTAATGAGCCAGGGAACTCAGCCTACCTTGAAGGTGATATTACCACTCCCCGTCTTTGAAGTCCATGAAAGCTGACCTTCAGCTCCTGACCTAAGCCCTTTGGAATGCTTTATAGGCACGTTTTCTATATTCACATCTGTTCTGAGAGGACAGACCCAACATTTCAGATAATTTACCACTAGACTCAATTAATTCCAAAACCTGTTTTAAAAATGGGTTCTAGAAACTACCTGACCCATGAGGAAAGGCAGATAAACCTCCTTGGTTATCAGGAGAATGAGTTAGCAAATGTACTCTAGAATTTTCTTTGATGTAAGTAAGCAAGTAACAACTCCACTTCGCTCTGCTAATTTACCTGGAACAAATTTGTTTTCCATTAGTTTGATCATCCATAAAACTTCCATTTTCATTCTTTTTGTCGGACTAGGCAATACCACTTGGCATATTTAAAATCTTGCTAAATATCTATAATCCAGGTTGGAGAGATGACTTAGTGATTATGACTGAGTCATGCTCTGGCAGAGGAGCCAGACTCAGTCCCTCAGCAACTACATTTAGAGATTATATCCATTTGCATCTCAAGGGGAAACTGATACTTCTGGCCTCTGTGGGCACCTGTGCTTATCCCCACATAAAATGAATATCCCCACATAAAAATACAAATATAGATGAATAAGTTTGAAAATAAATATATTCAAAAGGCTTTAAGTGACAAAACTGATGGAATTTCTCTTTTAATTCTAAAGTCCAGAAAATAATAATAGTACTAATAACATACTTAAATAAAGCCATAGGACTTCAAATTTTCTTATGGTTATTAAATGGAGCAGTGTAATTATCATAGCTACATGATATAAAATAAATTTTATATAAATTCCCGATAATTTCACTAAAATCTCATTTGCTTTATGTGATCTGCAAAATCAGATTCAAATTGTGATAGATACCATCATGTCTTTTGGCAAACATCTTTACAATGAGAACTCTAGGGCTCACGATGGAAATGGCTCATATCTATTATAATCTTAACAGGTATTTTATGATTCTTTGAACCTTGTGTGCTTAATGGCTGTCTTAATCTTACCTCTTCTACTTTATTATCTATCCAACCACAACTGGTTTTGAAGTTGCCAAACTCCGTGGACTGGGATGCCCAGTCTTCCTATGGGGCCTGAAAGTCAGCAAGACTGAAGACACTAGACCCGTCTACAGCCAATTTTAGCCATAAGTAGTCATATCAACTCAATGTCTACCTCCTGGTAGCATTTTTCCTCTCCTAAGAGTGGTCTAGTTAATCACCTGGGAAGGAAAATTTTCAGAACAAACTTCTAGTTCTACAGTTTAAAACTACTAGAAAGCCTGTTGAAAATAAAATTTGACACAATGGCTTCTTTAGCTACTATTCATTCTTATTGCCCAGGAATCAGGAATGCTTTGTTTTACTGTATCATAAACTGTCTTCTATACATGTGTAAGTACACACACACACACACACACACACACACACACACACACTTGCATAGAACATATATTTTAATCTCTAAATACTTGATATCAATATGACTCAAAGATAGGAAAGTGCTTAAACATACCACAATACTTATACTATAAAAATACTTTAATATTTTTTCTTACCCTTTTTTATTTTCCATGCTATGGCTGGTACCAGTCACGTCCCTCATATGTTCAGTCTGTGTCTAAAACTTATTTTGATTTGATTAATTTTCTTGCTTTCTTGGTGGGGGTTTCAAGTTTAAGGTTCCGAGCTACACAGGGTTTCTCTGTGTAGCTTTGGAGCCTGTCTTGGAATGCACTCTGTAGACTAGAATGACCTTGGACACACAGAGATCTGTTAGTCTTTACTTCCTGAATGCTGGGATTAAAGATGTGCAACACCACTCCCTGGCTATTAATTTTCAATCTAGTAAATCTAGTAGCCCTTCCCTCTATAATTTGTCTAGCCTGCAGAGAATCTGTAAAATAAACAGCTCATTTGTTCATCTGAACCTGTAACTGGGAACTAAGGTCTATTAAACACATCAACTTTCCCTCTCAATTTATCTGGCCAGAGTACAAGAACCTATAGCTTGCTTGATGGCCTTAACATCATCCCAGCTTAGTTTTGTTCCACAAAATAAAATACTACTTATGTTTATTTCAAAGCCTCAAATTTCATAGCATGTCAGGGGAAAGTATTTAGTAAACATAATGAAGGGATAGACCATGGAAGCAGTTCAATGCACCAGTAAATATCATGGGCTCTACATCAAGCAAAGACAGCTTCAAATGCTATTCCTATCACTCATCTGCTTGTATGTGCTTGGGAGTGATATGTTGACATATGCTTACTAACTGGTTTTAAATGATAGAATTTGTCCATATTCACTGTGTAAAAGTTCCTACCTTGGCTAAGCCATTGCCATGATGTCACTAAATAGGGGAGCTGAGAAAAGATGAGCATAATTGGCTCTCTTTAGCTAATAATGACCTTCTCCAATTACCCCTGGATCTTGGACAATACCTAAAAACTTCATAACCCCTAGTTTTATAAATTATAAAAAAGAGAAGATAATATAGTATGCCTAATTAAATGACATACTTCATAAAAAGTTGTGATAATAATATATGGAATGTATAGTGCATTCAAAATGAATAGCCTTTTCTATTATTAAACTTTATGAAAGCAGAATACCAACAAAGATTGTTTTTTATAAAGCAATTTTTGAGAGAACCTTTGACTACCTCTGTGTATTTTTATTAAATAGGACTCCTGTATGTTTATATGTATTATTTATAAACATTAAGGCAGGAATGCACCATGAAATTACCCAGAATATGACTGTATTCAACATATTGGCGTTAAAAATGAATTGAGCCACAATAGTCCATGGTTAAGGGGATTGACATCTCAATAAAAATCCACAATTCACTCTGATTTCCATGTCCTCAAAAATATTGCCATCAATGCACTAGAATTTCTTTCTTTCCCCTTCTCTACTGTTTGTCATGCCTTGCATAAAGCAGCACTGGGGGACAGCACTGAGGATAGATATTGATCCTCTGTAAACAGGTGAGAAGCCTATATGAACACTGTGACCAAACTACTACAATAGTTTCAAAATATATGCAAAGTGAAATATCAAGAATACAAAGTTGACAATGAGGAAAGGAAATTTCTATTTACTAATTATAGTTTAGAAAAGTACCGTCTCTAACCAATTTATTGATGTATACAACAGAAGTAGGTAGATCATGGGTTCAAATCTAGCCTAGGCTGTACAGAGAGTTCTGTTTCAAAAAGACAAACAGAGACAGAGCAAGTGAGATAAAAACAGACAATTAATCAAATATTAAATAAAATAATCTTGTTTAAAGTACTGTTAAAAGTACTGTTTCAAAAAGTAGTAATTTTAGGTCCTTACTACTTACTAAAAATAGCATTTTCCTGACTCAAACATTGAGTCCAAAACTCTTCCTTCTGCTGAAACCTCAGAATTTGTTTCATTTGTTGTAACACATAAAAGTTCCACTTCCCTAAAGTTCAGAATGACCCAAGTTTGGAGATATCTGATTTTGAAGCCACAGCTCTACCAGGCCAAGGAGGGTAGAAAATTATATATGAAGTCAACTCAGCAGCCTGCCTCTAATCTATAGAATAGAGTCCACTAAAACTGAGAGAGATTAATTTTTACCACAGGTACAACTTCAGTGACTCAAATCAATAGATTAAGGCTAGAAACATGAATGTGAGCACCTTACCCATGAGATGAAAGGTTTTGAAGAAGATAGTCCTCATGAATTTAAGAGAAATTTATCAAATGAGGATAAACCCTAACATATGTCTCATGATTTAGAGATAGGATAGGAAGTCTTAGAAGTGAAACCCACACAGACATGGACATATAATTTTGGGCAGTGGTATCAAAATAAAAAAAAATGAGGGATGGCCCATTCATTCAGCAAATGGTGCCAGAAAAGTCATATATTGATCAACAGAGGAGTAAATACATGGAAGATACTATGTTGATCCTACCTATCTAAGAGCATGGGAGATCTTTCCACTTTCTGCTATCTTCTTTAATTTCTATCTTTAGAGACTCAAAGTTCTTACTATACAGGTCTTTCACATTTTTGGATAGCATTACTCCAAGATATTTTATATTGTTACTTACTATTTTAAAGAGTGATTTTTCACTTACTTCTTTTTCAGCACATTTATTATCTGTATACAGCAGGGCTACTGATTTTTTTAAGTTAATCTTGTATCCTGGCACCTTGCTGAAAGTGTTTTTCAGCTGTTGGCATTCCCTAGTAGATTTTTTTGGGTCAATTATGTAAACTATCATATCATCTGCAAATAGTGAAAGTTTGACTTCTTCCTTTCCAATTTGTATCCCCTAGATCTCCTTTTGTTGTCTCATTGCTCTAGGTAGAATTTCAAGTACAATATTGAAGAGATATGGAGAAGGTGGTCAGCCTTTTCTTGTTCCTGATTTTAGAGGAATCACATTGAGTTTCTCTCCATTTAGGTTGTTTGATGTTGGCTGTTCATTTGATGTATATTGCTTTTATCATGTTCCTGAGAGATCAGGAACGTTACTGTTCCTGATCTCTCCAAGACCTTTTTTCATGAAGGGATGTTGGATTTTGTCAAAGGTTTTTTCAGCATCTAGTGAGATGATCACATGATTTTTCTTTTTCATTTTGTTTATATGGTGGATTACATTGATAGATTTTCATATTGAACCATCCCTGTAATCTTGGGATGAAGCAAACTGGGTCATGGTGGATGAGTTCTCTGATGTGTTCTTGGATTCAATTTGCTAGTATTTTGTTGAATATTTTTGCATTGATGTTTATGAGGGATATTGGTCTGTAATTCTCTTTGTTAGTTGTTTCTTTGTGAGGCTTGGCTACCAAGGTAATTGTAGCCTCATAAAAAGAGCTTGACAATGCCCCTTCTGCTGTTATTGTGTGGAACAATTTGAGGAGTACTGATATTAGCTCTTCTTTGAATTTCTGGTAGAATTCTGCGCAGAAACCATCTGGCCCTGGGATATTTTTGATTGGTAGACTTTTGATGACTACTTCTATTTCATTAGGTGTTATAGGTCTGCTTAAGTTGCTTATCTGTTCTTGATTCCATTTTGGTAAGTGATATATATCCAGAAAATAGTAAATTTCCTTTAGATTTTCAAATTTTGTGGAGTACAGGTTTTCAAAGTATGACCTGATGATTCTCTGTATTTCCTCAGTTTCACTTGTTATGTCCCCTTTTCATTCCTGATTTTGTTAATTAGCGTGCTTTCTCTCCCGGCCTTTTGGTTAGCTTGGATAAAGGTTTGTCTATCTTGTTGACTTCCTCAAAGAACAAATTCTTTGTTTAAAGGACACAGTCAACAAGACAAAACAGCAGCCCACAGCATGGGAAAAGATATTCACTAACCCCACATCTGACAGAGGGCTGATCACCAAAATGTATAATGAAATCAAGAAGCTACCCACCAAAACACAAAACCATTCAATTAAAAACTGGAGTGCAGAACTAAATAGAGAATTCTCAACAGAGGAATCTAAAATGACTGAAAGACACTTGAGAAAGTGCTCACCATCCTTAGCCATCAGGGAAATGCAACTCAAAATAACTCTGAGATACCATCTTACTCCTGTCAGAATGGCTAAAATTGTAATTCTCACTTGTGTGTATGTACCACATTTTTAAATCTATTCTTCTGTTGGTGGGCCTCTAGGTTGTTTCCAGTTGTGACTATTACAAATAATTCTCCTATGAACATAGTTGAGAAAAGGTCTTGTGGTATGATTGTGCATCCTTTGGGTATATAACCAAGATTGGTATTGCTGGGTCTTGAGGTGGACTGATACCCAATTTTTGAGAAACCACCACACTGTTTTCCAAAGTGACTATATAAGTTTGCACATCCAGCAGCAATGGAGAAGTGTTTCCCTTTCTCCACATTCTCTCCAGCATAAACTGTCACCAGTGTTTTTGATGTTAGCCATTTTGATTTTTTTTTCAATTAGGTTCTCAGTCATCATCTGGGAGGAAACCATTCTGAGCAACATCATTAAAAACAGCATTTTGATAGGTGTAAGATGGTCTCAGAGTCATTTTGATTTGCATTTGCATTTCCCTGATTGCTAAGCATGTTGAGCAATTACTGAAATGTCTTTCAGCCATATGAGTTAACTCTGGTGAGAATTCTCTGTTTAGGTTTGTATCTCATTTTTAATTGGATTATTTGGTATTTTGGTGTCTTGTTTTTTGAGTTCTTTATATATTTTGGAGGTGAACTCTCTGTCAGATGTGAGGTTGGTAAAGATCTTTTCCCATTCTGAAGGGAGCTATTTTGTCTTCTTGACCATGTCTTTTGCCTTATAGAAGCTTCTCAGTTTCAGGAGGTGCCATTTGTTGATTGTTGCTCTGGTGTTATATTTAGGAAGTCGTCTACTGTACCATTGCATTCAAGGCTACATCCCACTCTCCTATCAGGTTCAATGTAACTGGATTCATATTGAGGTCTTTCATCCTCTTGAACTTGAGTTTTGTGCATGGGGATAGATAAGGATCTATTTGCAATATTCTACATGTTGATATTGACATCCAGTTATTCTAGCACCAATTGTGGAAGATGCTTTCTTTTTTCAATTTTGGCTTCTTTGTCAAAAGTCAGATGTTCATAGGTGTGTGAATTAGTCACATTATTCAGCATGATTTCATTGATCAATGTGTTTGTTTTTATGCAAATGCCAAACTGTTTTTACTACTGTAGCTCTATAGTAGAGTTTAAAGTCAGGTAACACAGACCCAAGAAAGACAAACATTGTATGGACTTACTTATAAGTGAATATAAGATGTAAAGCAAAGGATTAATCAGGCTACAATCTACAACCCCAGAGAATGTAGGTAAAAAGGGTAACCCTAGAGGAATGCATATAGAGGGCCCTAGGAAGTTAAAATAGTAAAGCTCTCATGGGTATTGGGAGGAAGAGTAGAAAGGAGGGGATGGAGAAACATGAGGGATCAGGGACAGAATTTGGGGAGAAATAAAGGGGGAAAAAAGAGATATCTTGATATAGAGAACCATTATGGAGTTAGGAAGAAACCTGATGCTAGAGAATTTCTCAGGAATCTACAACGAAGACTCCAGCTAAGACTCCTCACATTAGTGGAGGGGGTATCTTAATGCGTCTTCCTCTTTAATCAGATTAGTGACTACCCTAATAATCATCATAGGACCTACATTCAGTAGCTGCTAGAAGCAGATGCAGTGACCCACAACCAAGCACTGGCCTGAGCTCCTTGAGTTCAGTTGAAGAGAGGGAGAAGCTATCATATGAACAAGGGGTCAAGAGCTTGATGGGGAAAACCACAGAGACAGCTGACCCGAGCTACTGGGAGCTCATGGATTATGGACTGACAGCTGGGGAACCTGTATGAGACTGAAATATGACCTCTAAATGTGGGTAACAGTTATGTGGATTGATTTGTCATGGGGGGTTGGCAGTGGCACCAAGGCCTATCCCAGGTACATGAAGTGCCTTTTGCAACCCATCCCCTATGGTGGGATACCTGTCTCAGCCTTGATGCAGTGGGGAGGGGTTTGGTTCTGCCCTTAGTTTGGTATGCCAGACTTTGTTGACTACCCAAGGAAGGTCATACCCTCTATGAGGAATGGATGGGGGCAAGAAGGGAGGGAGATGAGGAGGCTAGAGAAGGGGAAGGAGGGGGAATTGGGGTTGGTACATAAAATGAAAAATAATTTTTAATAAGAAAAAAAGAAATTGCTATACCAGATTAAAAAGACAAATATTGAATGTTCTCCCTCATATGTAAATGCTGTTTTTACATATGTGTATTTATGTGGGACTAAGCAAAGGTACAGGTCATAAAAGTAGAGAGGGGGCAATAAGAGAGGGAAAGAGGTTTATGACAGAAAAGTGGAAAGCAAATTCATGAGGATATCAGACACAAGTTAGAAGTGGGAGAAACATACCAAGTGAGGGGAGTGAATCAAAATAAAATGTGTATGAAATAAAAAAAGAAATAAGATTATCTTATATATCTCCTTCTGAAATAGTTCAGGTGATGACATAATACCTGTAAAAAGGGATTCCCTTTTCTTTCCTCAAGAAGAGGGATGGAATCCTCTCTGATCCACAAATAATCTCATTTATGAAGAATTAAACCATGCAAGCTATTCCAAAAGCAACCAAACAATCAAAAAGACAAACCATTTACCAGCTATGGAGCAGCTTAAAAGCAGTGTAAACAACGCCAGCACACAAGCACCAAGGGCCATGGCTAAGCGCCCTCTGTGGAAAGGACAGTCTAAGACCCACTTCTATATCACTCCCTGCTATTTTCCCCAGGACATCCCTAGACCTAGGAGTCACAGGCATGAGTTTTTTAGAATGACCTCAAATATTATTTAAAGATGCAATCTGTGCCCCTTACTTTAGTGATTTTTGTTTTCTCTTGTCAAGAAAGAAAATGCATTGATCACTCTTCTAACCACACATAGTCAGCCAGATTTCTCTGAAGCCAAATAATTTTGCTGGCTCTCATGTCATTAGCACTTTGAAAGTTGGATCTTAAAATCTGGCACCTGAATATCAACACTTGAACATTCTCATTTTTCTCACTAGACATAAATCTTCTAGGACCATGATTAGCAGTGAGTTAAGTCTTGGCCTATAATGTGACAAAGAGAGGGGACAAAAATGAGACACCCCACCCCTACTTTAATTTTGCTTTATGCAGTGAGAGTTTGAAAGTACAGTCTGCATCAGAAGTGTGTGCTTGGATCACCGCTGAGATGTGCATTTCCATACAGAGAGACAAAGGATTTGGTTTTTACTCCCAAGCCTTTTCCTACTTAAATAAAGTTATTGGCTGCCTAATGAATGTTAGCTGCAGTGCTCCCTGTGGTCAGCGGGGCTGTTGTTTAATGAATTGCTTAATGTGCTTGATTACTGTTACAATGTTGAATGAAGAAAAGGCAAGAGAGATTTGAAAGATTCACTGGAGGATATGATGAAAATGAATTGGATCAATAGGAACTTTTTGCTCATCTCCGAAAGGCACATTATGGGCTATATTGTTAGAGTTGGATGATAATGCAATTTTGTGGCTTGTTGTCTTTTTATAATTCACATATATAAATCTCCTTCGACAGTAAGTTTTAGGGCTGGCCTTCCTGGAGTTATAAATGATCCCCAGACTCTAGCCCTGGTTACTTACATGGACAGATAAATTAATTAGGAAAACTTTTATGCCAATTACTTTATGCCCTTGGCTTTCATATGTTTCTGAAGAGCAGCAGCTAATTAAAGATATGATTCATAATTACTGGTCGATTGAGTAGTTGAGTAATGGAATCAGGAACTTTTCCAAAGAAAATTATCCATCACATCCTTACTAATTGTTACATAATACACAAGGATGTAGAATTCAAATACAGAGTCACTGTCTCTCTCTCTGAAAGGTTCCTTTGATTCTTTAAAAATGTTATAATTATAAACATGAATATGAATTCTTGCAATACTGAAGGATATACGTAAAGCTTTCATCCTTTCTTTTTAAGTAAATACTTGTACAAATTTCAAATGATCTCAACATTTAAAAATGATGTTAAGTATTTATCTTTCTTATAAGCAGTGCCAAAATATGTTGTGCATTCTTCTAGTCCCACTGTTTTACCCAAACTTAAGAGGAAGAGTGCTGAAACCCTGTGTCTAGATGTGGAAGTCTGGACTACTAGGGACCACCCACTGGCATGCATTGGATTAGGAAAGTTCCCAGGCTCCGAAAAGCTCTGAATGTTAATACTTGAGGAAAACTGAAAGCCCCCAAGAGAGGCAGTTGTCAAAGGTTGTGTACATCCCAGCTCTATTCTAGCTTAGGGTGATTGTGGGCTTTTGTTTAAGGGAAACAGGGGACCAGAAGGGCAGAGATGATCTCATACAGAGCAAATGCTTGTGAGTCAGGAGTCCCCAGCCATGAATTCTGACATGCCACCTGGAGGCTGTCTCAGAAAATGTCCTTCTCCTTCTATCTTCTCTAAGATTGCCCTTCCTTCCATCATCTTTGTTTCTAATATTTGAATTCAGTCCTAAGAACAAATATGTTGGCCTTAAAAAGCACAAAATACAAAGTTAGGCAAGAGAAGATTGAGCCAAAAGTCACATGGGTTATGGATTATTTCTCTCTCATCCAAGTGATCAGTCTTGCTATAGGAACCCCCAGGATCAGTTCCAACCACCACTCAGCCTAGACACATTGATTCAATATCCAAAACACACAAAAAAATATTTTGTTGTCTTCATCTTGTCAAGAAATATGTAATGCCAAGCATGTTCAATGCCAGACATTGTGCAGGATCCTAAAGAGAAAGAGACAGGAGTATAATCACCATCATCATGTCTCTCCTAGTATTCCAGGGCTGCAGGACAAGAAGCACTCTGGGGAGCTGACAGGATTCAGCTGGGTAACAAGAGGAGGCAGCATTCTGAGCTGTAGTGACTTCATCACTCTACTGGTGAAACAGATTACCTAAATCTGAGGAGATTTTCATTACTGGAAGCTAATTTTAATTTGCATGTTGTTGAAAGCATATATCCAGAGAGTCAGGGCATTTCATCTCTAAGAGTTCAGTTGTATTGAAGATTGAGGTGAGTCTAGGGATGGATCCAGGCTGGGTTCAGTCTAGGGAAGGGAAAGCAAGTTGCTCAAAAACAGAAGGCAAAGGTTCTGGCTAGGATGTATGAAGAGCTGTAAGCTACAAGAACCAAACACTCAGACAAGTTTGAAACTTCAGCCAACCAGCAGGTAGTTGTAAGCTAGCAAAAGAAAACAAGAAGATGCCATATGAGCTGCCATGATAGGCACTGAAGATGACCTTAAGTTGGACTCCTGCAAGGAAAAAAGATTCTGACAGGAGTGTGAACATGGATCTCAGGCTTGTTTAACTAAATCTCTATCATGAAGATGCACTACTTAGAGAGTAAATATCTTGGGTCTCAAGGGTTACTTCTTCAGCAGAAGTATCTCTGTTTTCAGACAATAGATTTGTCCAAGGAACTCCAATTGTCTTTGTGTCATTTTCAAAGTATCAGGCCTTGGCAGCAAGAGCAACAAGGGTAAAGTAGAAAAAAAGAAAACAATATATGTATGATTGTATATCACCACTTCTTAGGCTCTCCCAATATCGGGAAATACAGTACATGGAAGATCTGGAGAGACAAGATTTGTGGGGCTTTTAGTTTTTGGTGTTTGGTTTTCTTTGAGTTTGTTTTTCTAAAAAGTCAGACCAAACCAACCCTTTCACTTGGTTGCAGTTTCAAAGAATGCTGTTCCCAGTGATACCCAAGAGGGCCAAGGGGCTCCTGTGTGCCCAGGAAGGAAAAGTCATACACAGCTGGTTATAGTCAAACATAGCATAAGTAAAGTATAAAGCAGGTGTCCTTGGTTCTTGAACAATTTTTCAGCAATCTGCAAAGAAAATGGCATTTCACTGCAATGGAAGCATCAGCAATCAAACCAAGACACAAGGTTTCCCACTTTCTGGCTAAAGCCTTTGAAAAAATGTTAAAGTGATTCAACTAAAAATTGCTGCCTAACTCCTCTACAAACTAAACAACTGAGCTGAAAAAGGAACGTTGGTCAGTTTCCTGAATTAACACCCTTCCTTTCTCCTCCACCCCTCTAGCTGGTAAAAGCAGATGTCTAGCCAACTTACAGACAGAATCTGTAGCTCCTCCACTCTCCCCCATGTAAATGAGAAAAGTTCCTACCAGATTGTGCTCTCAGAAGAACAGATCTCCAGCTCACCACAGCTCACTGTCAAGGAAAGAATGGGTGTGGTGAAAGCTGAGTGGGAATGGCCAATCTGCCAACATTAAGCCTGAGTCTTTTCTGCTCAGGGCCATGAGCAAAAGCCCAGATGGAGGGATGTTGAAAAAACAGGGGAGAAAGAAAGCCACAATGTGGACATCTACATATAAGAGGTCTCTTCTCACCTTCCTCGTGGAGTCACACATCAGGTAACTTTCAAGTTGTCTACCTCCACCTGGATAAGATGCTGAGTGTGATACTTGTCTATCTGCAGTGATTGTGAAGTCTCTTTGAACAGTGAAATAACTTCATGGGGGAATATTTCATGACCATTTTTAGGGACTTTTCTTCAAGAAAAATTAAGGTCACATTTAGGTTTGAAAAAATCAAGTTTATGCATTTATTTTTATAAAAAATAGCATTCCCTGCTGAAGGGCACCAAAAACTCCTAAACATTTGCAAATCTCCTGGTAGTGACCACTCTCAAGAGTAATTATATTCTATGAGTCTGGGTTAGGATGGTAAATCATAGAGGAAGTCATACTCACAACATAAGAACTGTTGTCATTAACTCTTGACCTGTAACCTGTGTCAGGAAAACCTAATTGAGAGAAGAGCAGCAGAGACTTTTGCCTTCTCCCTTCTTTCACTCATCTCCCATGAATTCTAAAGATAGTTCACCTTTCCATTTTGAGACTTTGAGACATAAGTGTTTCCAGTATCCATTGGAATGGCTGTTTAGCACTCTCGTCTCTAAATAGTGAACTGACTCAGAAAGCCTTGTGTACATGATTATTTTGAGCCAAACTCTCCCAGTGTGGAAACTGTTCAGGATTACATAAGGCTCTGAAGGAAGGACAGACTTCCAGCCCCACAGAACAGCATCAAATACCTACTTTCATACAATGAATAAATGAGTGATTAAAACAGAGTGCATGCTGTCCTCTTCAAAAATTTTATTCCCAACCTAACAGCCCTACTGGTACTATTACACAAAGTCATGTATTGTTCTTCTGTCAGTTCCCTCAGTTGAGTTATATTGCTAGGAACATCACCAGCAATACACTTGCAAGCTGAGAGGCACCACTGTCACCCTTGGGTTTCTTTTTGATCCCATTTCCTAAGTCCCTCTTTGATATCCTCTCTCCTCACCGTCTTCTTTCTCTTCCTTTGGTCACACTTGCCTTCTTCCTGTTCCTCCTACACATGGAGCTCTAACACAGGACCTTTGCAATGGCAAAACCCTTTACTAGGAATGATTTTCTTACATATCCACATTGCTGGCTTCCTAACCTAATTTAATGTCTTAGTTCAAATAGCTTTTAAATGAAACTTATTCTTAATTTAAATTGCAATTCATACTCAATCATCCTTACTCAGTTCTTTTTATTCTCCCTCAAACTTCTCATTTTCAAAACTACTAAGATGGTTATTGGCTGTTCATAATCTGTCTCTCTGTGTTCCCTATCATTAGATTATAAGTGATCTTGAGGAAAATATTCTTAGATTTGGACCTATATTTACAAAGATGTAACCCCAAAATTCCAAAAAGTAATAAACAAACTCATATTGCTTTCTCAAAAGATCCAGTGAACACAGAAAAGTTCTCTTTAAAAAAATAAATTGCAACTCTTCCTTCCTCCTCAGCCTACCTGACCTCTCCTGATCCGTACTCCTGCCCAAGGTCCCCGTCACCCCAAGATCTCTCTGGGCCTGCAGCTGCAGACAGTGAACCCACATGCATAGTATGGGCCCTCCCAGACAGTAAGGACCCCTCTGAGTCTGGAAATACCTCACTCTTCCTCCCCCACAGCCGCCCTGACCTATTCTGAGCCCTAATCCTGCCCAAGTTCCCCATCACCCCAGGATCTCTCTGGGCCTGAAGCTGCAGAGAGTGAACCTGCATGCATATATTAGACCCACCCAGACAGGAAGGACCTCTCTGAGTCTGAGAATACCTCACTCTTCCTTCCACCTCTGCTGCCCCAACCTCTCCTGAGTGAGGAGACTACCAGGAGAGGCAAGACCATCCATATCTACAGACATTGAAGTCTTGACCCACACACACCACCAGGTGACAAGAGGAGATAGAGAGACCCCACCTGCACCCACTGGAAGAAGAGATGGAAAGAAGGCAGAATAAGAACACACTCAACAGAAAACCAATAAGACACCACCAGAATCTAGGGATTCCACACCAGCAAGATCTGAAAAGCACAACACAGAGGAAGAAGAAGAGACAGACATAAAAACTACTCATGAAGATGTTCAAGACCCTTAAAGAGGCAGCAAGAAAATCCCTTAAAGAAATAGAAGAAAAAACAAAAAAAAATCAAGAAATAAGTAATTCTCTTAAATAATCTAAAGAAAAAAAAAAAAAAAACAACCAAACAAGTGAAGGAAGCACAGGAAACAGTTCAAGACATGAAAGCTGAAATAGAAACAATAAAGAAAACTCAGAATGAGGAGACCCTGGAAATTAAAAGCTGGATAAAGGATCAGGATCTAAAAATGTGAGTATAACCAATAGAATAAAAGAGATGGAAGAGAGAATCTCATTTTTGAAGACTTGCTAGAAGATATACAATCATCGACCAAAGAAAATCTCAAATCCAGCAAATATCTAACACAAAATATCCAGGGAATATGGATATTTTAAACCTTAAAATATGGTTATTTAAACCTTAAAATATGGATATTTTAAACCTTAAAAAGGCTGAATCTAAGAATAATAGGTAAAGAAGAAGGTGAAGAAATACAGCTCAAAGGTACAGAAAGCATATTCATAGAATCATAGAAGAAAACTTCCCCAACCTACAGAAGGATATGCTTATGAAAGTACAAGAAGCTTACAGAACACCAAATAGACTGGAACACAAAAGAACTCCCCTTGACACATAATAATCAAAACACCAAACTTACAGAATGAAAAGAAAATATTAAGAACAGAAAAAGCAAAAGGTCAAGTAACATATAAAGGCAGACCTATCAGAATCACACCTTACTACTCAATGGAAACTTTGAAAGCCAAAAAGTCCTGGATAGATGTCCTACAAACACTAAGGGAACATGGGTGCCATCCCAGACTACTGTACCCAGCAAAACTTTCAATCACTATAGATGGATAAACCAAGATATTGCATGAAAAACCAGATTTAAATAATACATATTCACAAATCTAGCACTACAGAAAGTCCTAGAGGGAAAACTCCAACCTAACAAAGAAAACTAAACTCACAAAAATATAGGTAATAGATAATTCAACTTTATCAAACAGGAAAAGAAACAGGAGGGTGAAATCCACACACAATGCCACTGCAAACAATAAATCCAAAACAAACAAGAACCAACAATCAATGGACATTAATATCGCTCAATGTCAATGGTCTTAACCTGCCCATAAAAAGATACAGGTTAACAGAATGGATACGAAGACAGAATCTATCCTTCTGCTGTATACAAGAAACACACCTCAACTTCAGAGACAGGAGTTACCTCAGAGTAAAGGGTTGGGAAAAGATCTTCCATTCAAATGGACCCAAGAAACAAGCTGGTATAGCAATCTTAATACCTAACAAATTAGACTTTAAACTAAAATCAATCAAAAGAGAAGAAGGTCATTTAAAACTCATCACAAGAAAAGTACATCAAGATGAAGTCTCAGTCCTAAACATCTATGCCCCAAATAGGAAGGCACCCACATTTCTGAAAGAAACATTACTAAAGCCCAAACCACCCATAAAACCACACACACTTATAATAGGAGCCTTCGTCACCCCTCTTTCACCACTACACTGGACCACCAGACAGAAATTTAACAAAGAAACATAGTATCTAACAGAAGATATGACCCAATTGGGATTAACAGACATCTATAAACATTCCATCCAAGCACAAAAGAATATACCTTCTTCTCAGCGCCACATGGAACCTTCTCTAAAATTGACCACATACTTGGCAACATAGTAAACCTCCACAGATTCAAAATATTGAAACAACACCCTGTATCTTATCAGAACACCACGCTTTATGATTAGGAATTAACTGCAATACAAATTGCAGAAAACCTACAAACTCATAGGAATTGAATAACATCTAATTGCACCATTCCTGGGTCGAGGAAGAAATACAAAGTGAAATAAAAGACTTCCTATAATTTAATGAGAATGTAGACACAACATTCCCAAACTTATGAGACACTCTGACAGCAGTGCTAAGAGGAAAGTCCATAGCAATAAGTGCCCACATAAGGAAACTGGAGAATAGTCACACTAGGGAATTGACAGAACAACTGAAAGCTTTAGAACAAAAGGAAGCAAATCACCACAGAGGAGTAGATGACAGGAAATAATCAAACTGAGGGCTGAAATTAACAAAGTAGAAACTAGGAAAACATTACAAAGAATCGATGAAACAAAGAGTTGGTTCTTTAAGAAGATCAACAATATAGATAAACCTCTATCCAAACTAACCAAAAGGCAGAGAGAGAGCATGCTAATTTACAAAATCAGAAATGAAAGGGGGAATATAACAATAGACACTGAGGAAATCCAGAGAATCATCAGGTCATACCTTGAAAACCTGTATTCCACAAAATTCAAAAATTTAAGGGAAATTGAGAATTTTCTGGACAGTTATCACTTACCAAAATTGAATCAAGAACAGATAAGCAACTTAAACAGACCTATAACCTCAAAGGAAATAGAAGCAGTCATCAAAAGCCTTCCAACCAAAAAAAAAGGCCGGGGCCAGATGGATTCACTGCAGAATTCTACCAGAAATTCAAAGAAAGTGCTAATACCAATACTCCTCAAATTGTTCCACAAATAGAAGCAGAAGGGAAATTGCCAAGCTCTTTTTACGAGGCTACAATAACCTTGATACCAAAGCCACACAAAGACACAACTAAGAAAGAAAACTACAGACCAATATCCCTCATGAACATTGATGCAAAAATTCTCAATAAAATCCTGGCAAATGGAATACAAGATCATATCAGAGAAATCATCCACCCTGATCAAGTAGGCTTCATCCCAGTGATGCCAGGAGGTTTCAACAAAGAAATCCATCAATGTAATACACCATATATACAGACTGAGGAAAAAGAACGCATGATCATCTCACTAGATGCCAAAAAAGCCTTTGACAAAATCCAACACCACTTTATGATAAAGGTCTTGGAGAAATCAGGTTTAACAGGAACATACCTCAACATAATAAAAGCAATATACAGCAAGCCAACAGCCAACATCAAGTTAAATGGAGAGAAACTCGATCCAATTCCTCTAAAATCCGGGACAAGACAAGGTTGTCCACTCTCTCTATTCCTCTTTAATATTGTCCTTTAAGTTCTAGCTAGAGCAGTAAGACAACAAAAGGAGATCAAGAGATTACAAATCAGAAAGGAAGAAGTCAAACTCTCACTATTTGAAGACGATATGATAGTCTACATTAGTGACCAAAAAAACTCTAGCAGGGAACTCCTACAGCTGATAAACACCTTCAGCAAAGTGGCAGGATACAAATTAACTCAAAATAAAAAATCCATAGCCCTACTATATACCGATGACACATTGGTGGTGAAAGAAATCAGAGAAACATCACCCTTTACAATTGCCACAAACAGCATAAAATACTTTGGGGTAACACTAACCAAAAATGTGAAAGACCTGTACGATAAGAATTTTGAGTCTCTAAAGAAAGAAATTAAAGAAGATACCAGAAAATGGAAAGATCTCCCATGTTCTTGGATAGGCAGAATCAACATAGTAAAAATGGCAATCTTGCCAAAAGCAATCTGCAGATTCAATGCAATCCCCATCAAAATCCCAACACAATTCTTCACAGACCTTGAAAGAACAATTCTCAACTGTATATGGAGAAACAAAAGACCCAGGAAAGCCAAAACATCCCTGTACAATAAGGAACTTCTGGAGGCATCACCATCCCTGACTTCAAGCTCTATTACAGAGCGATAGTCCTGAAAACAGCTTGGTATTGGCACAAAAATAGACAGGTGCACCAATGGAATAGAATTGAAAGCCCTGATATTAACCCACGCACTTATGAACACCTGATTTTTGACAATCAAAATATATACGCTGGAACAAAGAGAACATCTTCAACAAATGGTGCTGGCATAACTGGTTGCAGACATGTAGAAGACTGCAGTTAGACCCAAGCCTATCGCCTTGCAAAAAACTTAAGTCAAAATGGATCAAAGATCTCAACATAAATCCAGCTACACTGGACCTATTAGAAGACAAAGTGGGATATACCCTTGAATTAATTGGTACAGGAGACCGCTTCCTGAACATTACACCAGTAGCACAGACACTGAGGTCAACAATTGATAAATGGGACCTCCTGAAACTGGGAAGCTTCTGTAAACAAAGGAGACAGTCAGCAAGACAAAATGGCAGCTGACAGACTGGCAAAAGATATTCACCAACCCCACAACTGACAGAGGGCTGATCTCCAAAATATACAAAGAACTTAAGAAGCTACTCTCCAAAACACCAAACAACCAAATTAAAAATTGGGGTACAGAACTAGACAATTCTCAATAGAGGAATCTAAAATGGCTGAAAGACACATACGAAAGTGTTCAACATCCTTAGCCATCAGGGAAATGCAAATCAAAACAACTCTGAGATACCATCTTACTCCAGTTAGAATGGCTAAAATCAAACACACCAATGACAGTTCATGTTGGAGAGGATATGGAGAAAGGGGAACACTTCTCCACTGCTGGTGGGAGTGCCAACTTGTACAGCCACTTTGGAAATCAGTATGGCAACTCCTCAAAATCATGAGAATCAATCTACCACAAGATCCAGCAATTCCACTCTTAGGCATATACCCAAAAGAAGCACATTCATACAACAAGGACATATGTTCAAAGATGTTCAAAGCAGCACTATTTGTAATAGCCAGTAACTCGAAGCAGCCTAGATGCTCCTCAATCGAAGAATGGATAGAGAAAATGTGGTACATTTACATAATGGAGTACTACTCCACAGAAAAAAACAATGCAATCTTGAAATTTGCAGGAAAATGGATGGATCTAGAAGAAACCATTCTGAGTGAGGTACCCAATCGCAAAAAGAAAAACATGGTATGTACTCACTCATATTCGGATTTTACACATAGATTAAGGATTACCATCCTACAATCCACACTGCCAAAGAAGCTAATAAGCATGGGGGTCCCTAAGAGAGACATACATGGTCCCCTGGAAAGGGGGAGAGGGTCAAGATCTGCTGAGCAAATTGGGAGCACGAGGAGAGGTGTGAGGGAGCTAGGAGAATGAAAAGGGGAGAAGAAGAGGGATGCCGAGGACATTAGAGAGCAGAAAGTATGAGTCAGGGGAAGAATACATGATAACAAGAATGGAGGTATCATGAAAGAGAGAGACATTTTTGGTTTACAGAGAAATCAGACACTAGGGAAATGTCTGGAGATCTACAAAGATGACACCAGCTAACTATCTCAGCAACGGAGGAGAGGCTACCTTAAATGCCCTCCCCTGATTATGAGATTGATGACTGACTTATATGCCACCTAATAGCCCTCATCCATGTGAGGAGGAGAAGAGTAAGGGAGAGGAGGAAATGGAGAAGCAGAAAGGTTGAGTTGGGGGAAGAATAGAGGAGAGCAGGATGAGAGATATCATAACCGAGGGAGCCATTATAGTTCCAGGGAGAGATCTGTCACTAGGGAGATTTTCAGCGATCTAAAAGGATGACACCAACTGACAATCTAGGCAATGGTGGAGAGGCTACCCTAAATGCCCTTCCCCTTTAATGAGACTGATGACTACTTTATATGCCATCCCAGAGCCCTCTTCCAGTGGCTGATGGAAGCAGAGGCAGACACCCACAGCTATACACTGAACTGACCTCTGGAACCCAGTTGCAGAGAGGGAGAAATGAAGATCAAGGGGGTCATGACCAGGTTGGTGAATCCCACAGAAACAGCTGACCTGAACAAGGGGGAGCACATGGCCCCCAGTCTGCTGTCTCGGATGCCATCACTGGAATGATCCAGACCCCTGAAATTGGATGTCAAATAGGAGGCCTCAGCACCTTATGGGCCCTCTGGTAGTGAATCAGTATTTTTCCCTAGTGTAAGAAGGGACTTTGAGAGCCCATCCCATGTTAAGGGATGTTCTCTAGGCCTGGACACATGGAGGATGGCCTAGTCCAGGCCCAGCATAATGTTGTGGTATTTGGGAAGCCCCCATGGAGCGTTCTACCCTCTATGAGGGGGTAGAGTGGGAGCTGGTGGGGGAGAGGGAGAAGGGATTGACATTTGAAATTTTAATTTTGTAAAAATAAAAAAATAATTTGTGTGCTGGGGAGATGGCTCAGTGGTTATGGAGAACAAACTATTCTGGAGAGGATCTAAGCTTGGTTCTCAGTACCTGTGTCAGGTGGCCCCCAATCTCCTGTAACCACAGCTGCATGGTATTCAACTCCATCTGGCCTGTACCAATACCTGCACACAAATGAACTTATACCAGGTGGTTTTTTTTTTTGTTGTTGTTGTTGTTTTTTTTTTGTGTGTGTGTGTAAAACCAAGTTTTCATTACAATTGCTTAGCAACAAGTAGTTTAAGTTCAAGGAGTAAGAAGTAGTCAGGTATATGTGCACCACACACACCTGGTTTCTCTGAGAAGTATTAATTTCTAGATTAAGTACTTAAATTAATATTCATATCCTGATCAATAATAACTTTAGTATACAGTAGTTGTTAGGCTATCATTCATTAAGTATTACAAATCTCCCAATTTATACCTTATAAAAGAGGAGAAATTAGGTAAACTTAAAAGGTACAATTTCAACTTGCATTTAATGCTAGATTTTTCTTTACAATTATATTATTTAATTTGTTGTGTTGGTTTCCTTTGTAAGCTACATAAATTACTATGAAAATAAATTTGTTCTTTTAACAATGTTTTCTATATATCTGCTAATTACTTGTTGGGAACTCAAGGAGTTTATGAGGGTGAATAGTAAATAATAACAGAATCTTCAGAGTGATTGTCAGATCAGAGAGTGATAAACAGCCTCAGATATTTACCAATAGAACTCTAGGCCATCTAAAAATGGGCCCTGGATTTGGGCAGAGAAAGATAACTATGAGCTTGAATATTGGTTAAAAGCAAAATCCTAGGACAGAACATGGTTTAACTCATGACCAAATTGAGGTAGCTATCTACTCACACTTCCACCTGCATCACCACTGTAGACGTTAGGACCTAAGTCATGGAATAAAGAGCTTCCATCAGTAAACTAGTTGTGTTTTAGAAGGTCAATCATGATGCATCACTACAGAACATTTCCATGCAACACCTCTAAACCATCTCCTGCCCTGTCACTACTATGAGGAACACAGGGGTTCAACATGGACAGCTGTATAGAAGGCAGGCTTGGACTTAATCAAAGTGAACTGTTCCTCTTGGGGTACAAGCAGAACAGTCAAGCTAAAGCCTTTGTAAGAGATAGGGGGTGAAAGTGTAAATTCCACTAGCGTGGGTCTTTTTCCAAACTTTATAAATCAAATAAAGCAGCTCTCATTGCTTAATGAAAGAAAACTATGAAAGACAAAGCATAGGAAGTTCTCTTCCACTTTTTTACTTAAAAATGTATTTTTCATTTTTATATCAACCCCAGTTCCCCCTCCCTCCTCTTCTCTGACCCCACCTTTCCCCTTCCCACACCCCATCTACTCCTCAGAGGGGACAAGGGGGGACCCTATGTGGCACACATATGGGGGGGCCCCAGGAGGGGAAAATAGCTAAAATCTCCTGGGTAGACTGGGAGGGGGAGTAGAAGGGAAGGGATTCAGGATGGGAACATGAGGGATCAAGATCAAGTTTGGGGAGGGGCAGGGGTGGGGGGGAGACCAATGAAAGAGTTATATATCTTGATAGAGGGATAAATTATGGGGTTAGGGAGAATACTGGTACTAGAGAAATTCTCAGGAATCAGCAATGATGACCCTGGCTAAGACTCCTAGCAATAGTGGAGAGGGTTTCTGAACAGGCTTTCTCCTCTAATCAGATTAGAAGTCCTCTTCTTAATTACTTGGAATTGTCAAAATATTGATTTGCCTAGTGTGTGAGAGGTACAGCAAAAAAAAAATCAACAACTTTAGCATGTATCCTCATTTTCTTGTCTCTTTCAAACCATCGGACACCAATTTAGCTGTTGAATCTGACTTAAAATAACTGAGTCTAAGTAAAATGCTTTCTACCACCTTGTTGATACATGCATGTAACACTGTCCTCCTTCAGATTTCAAGTGACATATGTTTTCCTCACCATCTCTACCAACAAACCAGTGCTCCTGAGCCGTCTTTCTGCTGTCTTTGCCTGCTTCAAGAAGCCTTACATTCTGTGAGTTTCCGATGAAATTTGTTGTCATTGTAAGAGATCGTTTAATATTCTGCGGGCACATGCCATATGTTTTGAAGGAAGATGATAAGTACTGTTTTGTCACTTGTTCTTGGCAAAATGCAAAATGGAGTGAAAACAAAGACACTTTCCATACATGAAACTTTAAGAAAATATTGGGGAAAATATTGCAAACTGAATTACAATGTGCTGCTTGTGAATCTTACTGGTTAAGGAAGAAATTCACAGTTACCTTCTACTGCTTTACAATAGATAGTGTTTGCACAGATCCTTGGCAACAAATGGGCTATATCATACAATAATAACTCTAAGTTATGCTTTCTGTGTTGATGGGAACCTGTTTTTTTCATATTTGATAAATTTGGCATTGGTTTTCTTAAATAAAACTAACTTACATGAAATAATTTGTAACAAGACTCATAAATTCTCTGCTGTGAGGCTAATGAATTAAATGCTTTAAAGTAATAGAGTGAATATTAGGTGGAATAATACAGAGCAAAACTAAGTGATATACAATAACAGTATCATAGTGAAAGGAAATTAATGGATAACATTAATTTCTACTACTTTGTGTAGTAGAATGTTTATATTGTGGCAATAAATGCATACAACTGTAAGGTACAAAGAATTTAAATTTTATATATTTGACTTACTTATTACAAGTAAAACTGTAATGTACAATTGAAACATTTTGGAAACAGGGCATGTCATATATTATACATGTACTGCTTGTCTAAGCAAGGCTGCAATTATATAGATCTTTAATGCTAGAGCAATAAGTGCAAGTTCTGCCACTCAAAGGAAAATACAGTTCTGCCCCAAAATATTTAAAGTCCCGTGATTGGTGCAATTATGGTTTCCCCCACAAAATGGAGCACTGCTTGACTTCATGGAGATGAAATATTTGTCCTCATTTTTGTAGCTTTTAAATGGATCAAATCCAATGGAATGTCCATCTCATTATGAAGTTGTCCTTATTTCATAACAGACCATTCCTTAATTAAGATTATGTATCCCCACACAAGAGTCTGGGAGTGGAGAATGATCTGAAACAAGTATCTGGTGTTAGAATGCCAGTTGAGTTTATCTTGTTTTGGACTGAGCTCTGAAACCACACACCTTTCACTCTGGGAAAAGTTTATGGAGCAGTCTTTCAGGAGATGTGTGCTTAGTATGAGAAGTTGATCTGCCAAAGCCTCATACATTTTGAGACTTTCACAGAACTATATGAACTTTGATGGATTAGGCCTCTGTTTTAGTTTTAGGAAGTGATGCTGTCTATCTACTGCTAAGTTTTACAGCCTACATGCCATTTCCATTGTGGAGTCAGTTGTGCTAAAGTCTCAGAGCATACTAAGCTCTGGGGCCCTGTTACACTCAGGAGAAATACAGCAATTATTTGTTCAGGGTCAAAGGATCAGTCTTGATAACAAGCATAAAAGTAATATTATATGGATTCAACAGGTTCTATGAAGAATACAAATGTGTGCACACGTATATGTATATGTGCAATACCAACTGATAAGAAAGGAGGCCATGAATGTGAAGGAGAGCAGGGAGAGCTATATGAGAGGGTTTGGAGGGAGGAAAGAGAAGGAAGAAATGTTTAATTAAAACTCCATCTCAAAAATAAACACCCAAAAAAGATCTTCAAAAAGAAAAGGAAGTAAGCATCTAAACAGGTATTCTTTGGACAAAGGTAATATTAGCTATCAAATTCTTAAGCAGGTAGTGCTTAAGCATATACTGGATATGGACTTATTCTGTGATTCCAAATGTCTTCAATAGATAATATCCAATGTGAAAGAAATAAAACACACTAGAAAATGTCACTTGTCTGTGAAGACAAGATGAACACATCTGTTACAATGCAAAGTACATATACATTTTGCAATGACAAAAGTTAAAGAGTTGACTTATTTAAAAAACATTTAAATAACATTTGATAAATAAAAATGAAGTGAAAAGGCAAAATGAAAGAAATACGATCATACCTATCACATATTTCTTCCATCTCACTCAGCCATGCCAACCCATCTCATTGCCTCACATTTTCATGGACTATATTTTTCGAATAGCCACAAAGTCTAGTTAATGCTTCCTATATGTGCATAGGGGTGTTCATTTATTGGAACATGAGAAACCTATCAATGTTCAATCGCCGCAAAGAATGATCCTCCCTCTCCTCAACAATTACTGCTAATAAGCCCTCTGTATGGGGTTGAGGTTCAAGACCATCTATCCCATTTATGATGGTATTTTAGTTGGCTCAATCATATATAAATCTTATGAGGGTAAATATTATTGCCATGACCTCATGATTGTGTTAGCATTTCATGGAACTCTTTCCTGCCTTCTGGCTCTTAAATTCTTTCTATCTCCTCTTCTGTAATGTTATAAGAGCATTGCTAGTGGTGGGGGTTTATCATATATATGTGTGTGGTATGTATGTTGGTGTGTCAGGTGGGGGTGGGTGAGTGTCCCAGTGATGTCTAAGTACCTACTCTCTTATTCTCTGTACTTTTTGAGTATTTTGCCTCTCCATTGACTGATGCCCACTACAAAAAGAATCTTCTCTGACCAAGGTTAAGAGCAGTCCTCATGTATGTGGTGATAAGCATAGATTTAGAAAGGAATTTGACCACATGACCTCTTGGCAAAATAATGATAGTGGCACATATACACAAGGAGAAATTATGCAACTGTAAGGAAGAATGAGATCATGAAATAGGAGGTAAATTGATAGAAATGGAAATGCATATGCTCAGAGGGGAACTCAGGGCCAGAAAGATAAATGCTGTGCATTTGCTATCGTATCTGGATCCTTCTTTCAAGTCTTTTGTTTATATATTTAACTTGGAGCAAAAGTGAAAGCCAGCAAACCAGAAAAAGGCCTTGGGAAATACAATTTAAGGGACAGAATATAGTATAGCAAAGGTAATGAGGAGTGAGCTGGAACAATGGGTGTGGAAAGGCTTAATCACTGAAGATTATAAGAACATGGAGGAAATCAAAGGGTAAAGAGGCAGGCTAACCCAAAAGATGTGGGTATGAAAAGGCATGTGGAAGCCCACTATTTAACAACTCAAACTGAAAGAAAACAACAGCAAAATAGTTGAATGATAGTAGAGCCTGTGTGAAAGGAAGGAAGAGATAATAATGCCAAGAATTAGAGGACTAAGCAGGGAAGAGGGTAGGTAGAATGTGGAAGAAGAGGGAGTAGTGGCCAGGTTAATCAAAAGTAAGCATTATGAAAATCCTTATGGAAACTCACTGTTAAGCTAATTTCAAAATGCAAATTCAAAAAGAATTAAGAGAGAGTTACAATTAAATTATCTTGTGTGGGTGAACATTGTTGTTTCTGAAAATACATGGTTTGTTAAACTAAAGTCTCAGTAGAAAGTGTGGGTTATCTTCCTATAAGGTATCAGGTAGGTTTCAAAACTCTCCAAAACAATACAGCTATTGCCATTGCTTTGATTATCCATAATAACTACATTTTAAGTCCCTACTGTTGAAGGCATCACATACTTTGGCTCCAGGACATAGAGAAATTAATGTCAAACTGCCTGGGAAGCTATCTCCCTACTGAATTGATAGGAGATGTCCTTCTGTTTATATGTTTTTATTATTGATTGATGAATAAAACAGTGATTGGCTGATTGTCCAGGCAGGAAGTATAGGCAGGGCTAGGAGATGGAGGGAATTCTTGGAAATGTAGGCAGAAGGAGTCGCCATGTAGACCACAAAAGAGTAAGAGGTCCAGACTCTTCTCTGGTAAGATAAGACCATGTGGAAATAGTTAGATTAATACAAATGGGTTAATAATTAAGAAAGAGTTATCAAATAAGAAGCCCTAGCTACCAGATAAGAGTTTTGTAATAAATATAGCATTGGTGTGTTCATTTGGGACTGAAGGAAACAGAGGGACCAGGCTGGTGGGAAAGAAAATCCAGCAACACTGCACAGTTTTCATTGTGCCAGAAGGTGTCATGCAAGCTTCTGGGAGCTGTTCTTATCCAGCTCTGGACATTACATGCTACAATACTGAATGTGCAAGATGTGCCTCTAAGTATAATAGTTTGGAGTACTGTGTTAGATATTTTTGTGTCAACTTGACACAAGCTAAAGTCATTTGGGAGGAAGAAACCTCAATTAACAAAATTCCTTTGCAAGATTAGGCTTCAGAGAAGCCTGTAGAGCATTTTTATAACTAGTGATTGATGGAGGAAAGAGGACCCATCCCATTGTGGGTGTGGCCATCCATGGTGTGGTAGTCCTGAGTATATGTGTTTATATATGTATATATAGTAAGCCACAGGGATCAGCCAGTAAGAAGCTAAAAAACAGGCCTTTAGGGTCTCCCCCCTCCAGGTTCATTCCCTGTTTGAGGCCCTGCTCTGACCTCCTTCAGTGATAGAATATAATGTGGAAGTGTAAGCCAAATAAACTCTTTCCTTGACAAGTTGCTTTGATAGTGAAGTCTCCTCATAGCAAAAGTAACCCTAAATAACTAACCACTTTCTTGTTGGATTTGTGACCTGACCCACAGGAGTGAATTCCTTACTGGTACTATAACCTGGTCAAAAGCCCATGGCTGAAGCAGTTATAGGGCAGTAATACATGGCCTGGCTTGCAGATATTAGTCACTCTGTGTCCACTATGTTATTGAGAAGCAATGTGTGAACTGAAAGGGGTCAACCACAGGAAAGTCACTGTCAACAATTCATGAAGGCCACAAACAAGCACTTCAAGAATGATAAACCATATCCAAGTCACTTGTTTAATGTAACTGTCTAAAGGTCTAGGTAAAATACAGTTAAGTGCCCAACACCTGAGAAATAGGGACTCAAGCTGCAGATTGGCAACACAGGAGCTGGTCTGCTCTGCATGAAACAGACTTCTACAGGTCTCAGTTTTGTCTAATACTGTTTGCATTATGGCCTCTCCCCTGCCCCATGCCAGGGCAAACAAATTAAAACAAGGTCAGCAAGTCCTCCAGTAAAGGATTGACTAGTAAGCAAAACATTGTGGGGTTTGCAGACTGTGAGTGACTTCTTTCTTGATTTTTTAAAAAAATATTGAAACTTATTCTTAGTTCACAATCAAATAGGTAGGTAAGTGGCTGGTTTATTTTATGGTGATTCATGAATGTTGAGGACAAGAAATGCTTCTCATAATGAAAACACTTCATCATGATGTCATGAATTCAAATCACTCCCCTGTAGAGCTTCAAATATCATTACCAGTGAATCCTGACAACAGAGAAAGGTGGGTGACAAAACCATTTAAAAATTATTTCAACTCTCAAATTACTAGAAACTTTCAATTAACCAATGGCTTGATAAGCCTTACATTTCAGATAACTCTTCCTATAAAAAAAAATGTTCCATGAGGATTTTTTCTCATCCTGATGCATAAATAATACTTTTACAAAACCAATATCAAGATCATGGTTTTCTATATGATGAATATAGGAAGATTAACTCACTGGTAAATAAACATCACATCATGTCACTGATGGCAACATTCCCAAATTGAACAGGGAAAGTCCAGTCCAGCTTATGGTCTTATGCCCCCATGCATATAGTTAAACCTATTATGAAAGATATGTACACTGACCCTTGGGAACAAAAGTAAATAAAAGATAATGTGTTATACCTAGTTATCCTGGTTAGTTTTTTGTCAACTTGACACAAGTTAGAATTACTTGAGAAGAGGACCCTCGGTTGAGAAAATAGCTGCATCAGATTGGCCTGTAGACAAACCTGAGGCACATTTGTTGACTAATGATTTATGTGGGAGATGCAGCCTCCTGGAGTTGGCCTCATCCCTTGTCATGTGGTTCTGGGTGCCATAAGAAAACAGGCTGTCAGTAAGCATCATTTCCCAATGATCTCTTCTTCCATTCCTGCTTTCAGGTTTCTACCTAGAGTTCCTGTCATGGTGTCCCTCCTGATGAACATAATACATAAACTGAAACAAGCATTCCCCCCAGGTTGCTTTTGGTCATGGTATTTATCACTGCAATAGAAAGCAAACCAGTACACTAAATAAACACCAATTATGGGTCAACTAATTTAAATAGACCAACATGATAAAAATTAGACATAATGCACTTCTCTGAGTCATAATTGAGAAATATATATACTTATATATGTATATATAAATACATATATATATATATATATATAAGCTCTTTGAAACTTATAAACTTCCATTATGTATTAATTACTAGTGCCCACTCCATTGTTTGATATGGGTATCACTAATAGTTTTACAAGTGATTAAATAAAGACATCAGGAAGTTTTAATTAAATTTATTCAGTATGTTACACACCCACTACAGTTGCCCCTCATCTCTTCCCATTCCTTCCTCAACCCATGCTCCTCCCCCTCACTCTCTCCTCCTCAGTGTCTGTTCAGAAAGGGAAAGGCCTCCCATGAGTATCAACAAAGCATGGTACATCAAGTGAGTTAGGATTAAGCTCCTCCTTTTGAACTAAGGCTGGGCAAGGTAAACCAGTATGACAAATAGGTTTCCAAAACCTTGTCAAGTCACTAAGGACAGGCCCTACTCCCACAGCTAGGAGTCCTACTAGTAGACAAACCTGCGAAACTGTCACACATATGTAGAGTGCCTAGGTCAGTGCCATTCAGGTTACCTGACTATCATTCTAGCCTCTATGAGTTCCTATGAGTTTCTATTGGTTCTCTTGTGATGTCTTTGAACCCCTGGCTCATTCAATTTGGCAGTTTCTCAGAAAACTGAGAGTTTATCAGCCTTAAGACCCATCTATATGATTTTGGGCATACATCCAAATGATGTTCAAACATTACACAAGGGTACTTGCTCAACTATGTTCATAGCAGTTTTATTTATAATACCCATAACCTGGAAAACAACTTAGATGTTCCTTGACCAATGAATGGGTAAAGAATATGTGAGACATTTATACAATGAAGTATTATTTAGCTGTTAAAAACAATAACATCTTGGCATTTCAAGGCAAATTGATGGAACTAGAAAAAAATCATCCTGGGTAAGGAAGGTAACAAAGACCTAGAAATACAAACCTGGTATGTACTCACTCATAAGTGGATATTAAGTATAAAATAAAGGGTAACCATACTACATTCAACAGTCCCAGAGAGGCTGGGTAACAATAATAATCCAAGCAGGGAAGGATGGCTCACCCAAGCAATGGGAATAGAAGAGATCTCATGAGTGGACTCGGGGAGGGTAGGGATGAGAACATAAGGGAGCAGGATGGAGGGTGGATGGAGGGGAAGAGCACTAAAAATTAGACTGAAAAAGAGGAGACATTTTGGGGTTAGATAGAAACCTGGTGCAAGGGAAACTCCCAGCAATCTAAAAGGATGACCCCCATCAAGACTACTAGCAATGGTGGATGCTTAGTCTGAATTGACCATCTCCTGTGACTGGGTCAGACTTCCAATGGCAGGATTGGAATGCTTGCCTAGTCACACAACCTTTTACCTATAGTCGGTCCTGCCTATGGGATGTAGGGCTTGGGTATGGGTGACATGGAAATTTTGGGAGTGGCCAACTAATGAGTGGCCCCATACTACAAGAGTGAATCCACCCCAAGCACTGCCTGGAGTACCAGGACCCAGAGGCTGGAGGTCTCAGGAACCTAGGATAGAACCAAACACAAATGAAGAAAAAAAGGCAATGTAATAATGTCTAATGATATTCTGCTATACTTATAGATTCGAGAAAATGCCAATTGTTATCAGAGCGGCTTCATCCAACAATTGATTGAAATACAAACAGTAGGCCAAGCTTGGGGAATCCTGCTAAAGAGAGGGAGATTTCAGGAATGTGTTAGAAAGAGTGTGTGACTTCACATGTTCTATTACTTTCCTTTGTTATTCTTCAGTGAAGTGGGAAGAGTGACTCCATTTGTACACACTAATATGCTATTGTTTAGATTAGCATTAAAACATGAATTCATCTGAGTATAAACCTAAGGTCCTGGCTGTTCCCCATAAAGCCAAGGGTAACATAATGATCTAAAGCCTGGGATTACTTTATGACATTTTTCTCTGTCACAAAGAAAGGTTCTATGTGAGTCCCAGAATAGTGTTATGTCCTAGGTGAAGACTAAAATACAGCCCACTACAGCAGGGGTCTAGAGTAAAGGTTCAGCAGTTAAGAGGCACTGACTTTTCTTCCAGAGGACCCTGGTTATATCCATCACACCCATGTCTGTTGACAACTATCTGTAATTCTACTGCCAGCGAGTAATTCAGTGACCTCTTCTTGCTTCTGAGGGCATTTCAGTGCATGTGGTACATACATGCAGTCAAAACACCCACTCAAACAACATTTTAAAAAAGGAAAAAGAAAAAAGAATCAAATGCACCCAGACAGTTGTGTGCCTATTATGGATTTTAGCCAAAAAGAGGGCTAATAAAACATTCAGATTTAAATACTACCACCCCAAGCCCATTACTTGCCCCATCTGTCTCCCTCCCCCCTCTCTCCCCCCTCTCTCTCTCCTCTCTCTCTCTCTCTCTCTCTCTCTCTCTCTTCTCTCTCTCTCTCCTATCTCTCTCTCGTCTCTCTCTCTCTCTCTCTCTCTCCTCTCTCTCTCTCTCTCTCTCTGTGTGTGTGTGTGTGTGTGTGTGTGTTTAATAAAACAAGTAAAGGACCATGAGAGAATAAAATGCCTTAAAGGAGAAAAAGGGGGAAGAAAAAAGTGATTAATACACGTCATGAAAGCAGGATTAGATGATTTGTGGGGAGGAAGATGGCCAATGAGAGGGGTAGGAGAATGTGAGACGACAATGAAGAAAAGAGTAATATAATCAAAGTATGTATGAAGGAATATAATAAAGCCCATTGTTTTATATGCTAACTTTTAAAAAAGTATTTAAACACTGCTTTACTTTAGGAAGCTTAAGCTTCAGTCTTCCCTAAGTTTATAAAATAAAACTATTGTAGAAACATCGAATGCTACATGAGGGGGAAAAGACTTGGAGCCAATTGGCAGGGATTGTACCAAAATGCATTGAAAGCTGCATGCACAATTAAACAAACCATTAGTGCCCAGTTGAGCTTTTCTTTCTTAGCACTCTCTACCTGGAAATGGTATGGGACTTTGAAATCTCAAAGCCCACCCTCCAATAACACACTTCCTGCAACAACATCATACTTCCTCATCATTCAAAAGGAGTTCCACCAACTGGCAATGAAGCAGTTAAATATATACGCCTATAGGAGCCATTCCACGACCTCTTTCTCTTTCTGCTGTTGGTGTTGGGAGTGTATGTGTATCAACTTACGTGCAAACATGTGTATCCATCTTTACCTATTTGTGGAACAAATGATTCTGCCTGTAAGTAGAGGCCAGAGATTGACATTGAGCATTTTCTTCCTTATATTTTAAGGCAGAATCTCTCTGAACTTCAGTATTCTGTCCATCTGTCTAGCTAGTCAGCTGGTTCCAGGAAGTTTCTGCTGGGCATCATGCCCCTCATGTATTTGTATGGGTATTGAATATCTTAACTCTGATCCTCACATTTGTACATGATGAGCCATTTCTCCTCCCCCAGCTTTCTGTCTCTCTTTGTTTTTAAAGATTTATTTCTCTATTTTTTATTTATGTGTGTCTGTGTGTGCTTGTATGGCTATATGCTATGTATTTGCCAGTGCCCATGCAGGCCAAAAAGGACATCAGATATCTTGGAGCTGGAGCTATTTACATGGGAATGTAAAAGCTATGGGGTGTGTGTTCTAATGATATGGGTTCTAGGAACTAAACCTCAGTCCCTTGAAAAATCAGTAATCACTCTTAACCTCTGAGACTCAGTTGACTGGCTGTGCCCAGTATAAATTTCATATCTCTCCTAATGGACTCAACTACAAAATATGTTGGATGCTCCCAGCTGACAGGTTTGCTTCAGGGAGTAAAATTTACCTTGATGCGTTGATTATTAGAAACTCAATGATAAATTATACTGTTAAATCCGAGTTCAATCCAAGTTAAACTAAGATATTTTAGTACAGTTTATCCTTTGTCCTTTCAGTATTTCTTTATTCTTGTAAATATTTATGACCCAAAGGAAAATTGCAAGTATGGTACAGAGAACAAGAAGTGGAGGAGGTGCATTTTCCCGTGATCCATTTTCCAAGTTTTTTGATGTGATTCCCTACCACCTCTGAAGATTTTAGAGCAATACTTTCAAAGACATTCTCCTGCATAACCTCAATAAAGCCATCAAAATCAGGAAGTTATATTGATACATTAGTATCATAAAATCCACACACTTCCCTCAAATTTCACCACTTTTTCCTATAATGTCATTAGAGACAAAAAGATACTTCAGGTCACTGATACCTTGGATATTGTCTTTCTCCCTACATCCTCAGATGTTCCTAATTTTTTCTTGTCTTGCATGACCTTGGCACTGAACAACAAGAGCCAGTTTTATAGCTTCCCTGACTTGAGTTCATCTAATGTTTCTTCGTGATTATAGTTAGGGATTTTACATATTTATTTGAAAAAGTGTTGTAGACAGTATGTTATTCTTTTTTCCTTTTGCTTATTGACTCATACCTGACTTTAATATGCTTCATTATTTATATTAATATTTTTATCATTTGATTGAGATATGGTTATCAAAGTTTCTCCATTATAAAGCTCTTCCTTTTCTCTTTATATTTATTAATTGTTTATTCCTTGCTAAATTTTCACCCGCTGATGTTTAGCACCCATTTCTGTTTAACAAATGGTAATTTTCTTAATTATGCTCCATACACTGTTGGTTAGACAAAGTGTTCTCTCTTCACCACTGACCTGTACACATATCTGTACTTTGTCATTTTGAGATTCAGAATATGCCAGGTTTCAGCAGAACTTTGCAAGCTGGCTTCTGCTGTTCCTGCTTTGTTTTCATTTCCAGTGTCCATCATGTTCTTTGAATGCTCCTTGGTTTCTGGAACAAGAGCCACAAAGATTATCTTTTCTTTATACTTTCTAAGGAAATATGGTTAAAAATAATTATTCTGAAGAAATTAAATACCTAGGATTGGAGATGGATCAGTGGTCTAGAGCACTTGCTTTTCTTTCAAAGGATCTAGTTTAACTTCCCAGCACTCATATATCATCTCACAAGTTTCTGCCACTCCAATTCTAGGGTATCTGATGTCCTTTTCTGACCTCTCCAAGCACCAGGCGCGTGTGCGTGTGTGTGTGTGTGTGTGTGTGTGTGTGTGTGTGTGTTTAAGAAAAAAGAAACTAAAGACCTCAGAACTACATGTGTTATTGAGGTGTCTTCATTTCCAAACCCTGATATGAAAACCCAACCCCACCAAAGAGTGAATTGGTTGCTTTTCTTGCATCTGTGACCAAATACTAAACAAAAGCAACTTCAGGAAGGTGAAGTCATGGGGTGAGAGCACACAGCATAGTGGGGAAGACACAGTAGGCACAGGCTGTTGGTTGTGCCTTCTGCAGTAAACAAGACTGCAACAAAAGTTGTTGTCCCTCTCACTTCTGCTTTATACAGTCAGAGAGCTCATACCATGCAATGATGCCAGTCACACTAAGGGCAGGTCACCCCTCCTCAGTTAAATCTCTCTAAGATCACTCTCAGACATAAACAGATATTTATTTCTTAGGGATTCTAAATCCAAGCAACTTTCAATGAAGAGCAGCCATCAAATGATTTGTTCCAGCTTTCCCCTATGCATACATTAAATATCTTCTTCAATAGCTGGAAAGTTACAACATATTCCTTTATTATGCTTGTCACCTAATCTTCCCTATGTCTAAACTCTTCACACTGGATCTAGCATTTCACCCTATGTTGTTACCATCATTCATCCACAGGGACTTCCTTTGTCAATGAATGCAGATGCTAACCATGTCCCACAGGCTGCTTCCACTGTGCCCTTCACCTCCCACTAGGTAATGACCATCTTTTGTCACCCCCAGTTAACATTTCTGGTATCAAATTCTTCAAGAAGGGAAGGTAGGAAATCAGAAAGCTAGGAAAGAAAATTCTCCTTAACTGTTTATTTGGATTGTATCTTGAGGCTGTGTTCTCATTTTAATAATGGCATTATCTATGGATCTCTGATAATCTCCTTTGTAGCCATTTGAAGGGAATAAACAATATATAAAATGGTACAAATAAAATTTTCTTTGGAAGAGTTCAAGAATACTTTTGAGTTGTATGAACAATGAATGTTCATCAAATCTGCATGTTGAGACCTCTCATAACATAAAAGTGTGCTTGCAGAGATACACTCTCCTTCACAAAAACCAAGGCAGATGAAAAGAACGGCCCCAGGAACATTAGTGGTACTTTGATTGCACAACTCTTCCCACTCACATTCCTCAGTATAGTACTTGTGTGATCTTGAGCATTTACCTAACATTTCTATGAGCTAATTTCATCACCCATGAAAAGGCAAATCTTGCTTCGTTGTCGACATCACAGGAATGTAATCTTGATTTTCATGAAGTACACACTATTTTGAATTTCTCAGTAATAGCCAGTACAGTCTCCATCTAAGATCAGGAGAAAATACATCATCAAGAGCTCATGATGGGGATCCCCCCTGTGGGGTTCTCTTTGGATTTAGTGATAAAGAAAGAAACAATTTCTCCAGCTCCTTAGCATGATGCCACAGCTGGAGAGAACCTACCCCTGGGATCAAAAGGGAAAGAGTGCAGGCTCTGAGTGGGCATGAAGCTGGCAGCTGATGAGTTCCAGAGAGATAGATAGAGGGGGGGAACCCAGGTTTAGGGAAAAGCTGTGTTATCTAAGTGAATAAGGCCTGAATCTAGGCAACCAGAACTGTCTACCAGATAAAAACCTTGGAATGTAGGAGTCAGCTGCCTGCCCCAGCCTTCCTAACCTGCAGCTTACTTTATATTTTCAAAAGAAAATGTACAAGGCTATTTACTGCAGCATTACTTATGACAGCAAAAAAAAAGAAGAAAAGAAAAAGCAGCAAAGTAGAAGAAAACTGAATACTCATAAATAAGATAAGGATGGATTTTTTTAAAATCACAGATTTAGAAACAAATGAACAAACAAAAATAAAAAACAGAAACAACCACATGAAAAAGCAAGTGTACAGATTTATTTGTAGTCCATTAGTCTAGAACTTGATGAGATTTGTAAAACAGAAAAGGCTGAACTAAGTTGCCTTGATTTTATTTCTTAACTTTAAAATGTGGATATTTTCTGTTGAATAACATTTTGTTAACATGTATGGATTTTAATGCTGTGAAATAAAAATGCATAATTTAGTAACATCTATTCAAAAACAATGGGATGAACAAAGATCATTACCTACATAAAATATTTCTGAACTTTTGAAAGATGAAACAGATCTGCCAGAAAGAAATTTTTGTGACTAAAGATATTTTGAATTCAAAGAAAAAGGTAGGGGGTGCATTTTCACCAGTTATCTAAATCAGAGTGTTAGACTGTTTCTACTATCATTGAACAGAGGAGCAAGAATTTCAACTCCCTGAGGGGGGGGGGGAAGGTGTTATATAATGAGGAGATGTGAGAATGGTCAACAGAATGTGCTATGTCCCTCTATGGCAAGTAGTTTGTAATTCTGTCCATTCACTTTCATTGTTGCTGTAAGGATCAAAGAAAGACAAAATATAAAAATGATTTAATAACTACATAATTGTGGGAAATTCATCATTTATATTGAGTTACTTTTACCCGAATATTCTGAGAACTGGAATGAATACTTGATGCCCCCAGTACACTACAGATAAACTACAGAATAAATATATTGCAAATAAACTTGGCACAAAGAGAGTCATCCAGCCCCCTGACTAGCTGTGTGGTATGTGAGACCCTGCAGGCAAGAAAGAAATGATTGTCTGATCAGAGGCTACACAATGATATTCATAGCTATTCAACAGTATATACAGCACATCCTCAGAGAAACATAATCACACAGTGTTAAATTCAGAACACAAACTTACAGGGAATAAGAAATTTCAGCAGAAAATAAATGATAACCACATTGGGGCATCTTTGACCATAACTTTGGAAGATGGAGGGTTAAAGTGCCTTCGGATGTCACTTGTAATCATATATCATGACTGTCTAATTCATGGTTTTGAGAGCCACAACTTGCAAACTTCCTAGCACCTGGGGACATTCTCTGCCATTAATTTGGGTGTAGCAGTCCCATTGCAATAAGTCGGAAATGTTGGGGAAGAATTAATGGCAGGGTATAGCCTTTACTCAGTAGACAATAGCAGCTTGTATGAGTAGGAGACAATTAATTGCAGCTTTGGTCTCCATCCCTAAATTCCCAGGTCTAAGCACAGAAATACATGTTCACTAGAGAGTCATCGAAAACAGTAAAAGCAAGGTTCCAAAACTCATTCCTAACTAAAGTATGTCCCCTTTGCCATGGACCAAAATTCTCGAAAGGAGCTTATGTGTATCCAGATTTCTCAAAGAGAGCAGAGTAACACTTTCCCATTCAAAATCAAGGATTTAGTGTGATTGTGAACATCTTTGATTTTCTCTTCAAGAAACACTCACACTGCATAGTACCTGTGGGTTTAGTAATTGAAAAGATGTTGGGCTTCACTGCAAACAAAACAGCTCTATTCTCAAAAACAGATTTCAGAGACCCATATAAAGATTTTTCCATTTGTTTACACAACAAGAATTTCTACTGCATGTGGCTGCTTTAAGAGGGGGAAAGTAGGCTAATCTAGTCTCCTATAATTACTTTTTATGTTGTACTGTGTTACTGACCTACCCTGGAAGCTACCCCTATGCTATGATCAAGTAAGTGATACTGGCTTGTAAAACCTGAATAAGAAAATATAAGACACACTAAGATGGAGTTTTTCTTTGTTTCACTCTCTTACTCCTATTCAAACAGGAAATGGGATGCCTCTAATTTCACTGATTACCAGTTTCAGTATCAACGTATCAAGACAATGATAGGCCCCATACAAATGTCCCCCTAATGTTATTTTCCCAACAGCAGTAGAAACTGATCTACATATGCCAGAGCAATTGTACAAGAGCACATTGTATTTGCCTACTAACTTTTTAAGCCTTGCTAGACCAATGATTACTTTACTGTAATTGAGCCTTTACCCAAGTAATTCCAATGGAATGTTTAAAACAGTTTTCCTGTGATCTCTCAGAATTTGATTTCATTTATACTCAACTTACCTAATGTCTTTTGTCGGTAAAGCAGATCTTCTGTTAAGAATAAACTTCCTCAAGAAACTCAGGGCAGGGACATCTGCAAATTACTTGGTCTTTTCATGTCTTTCAGGTAGAAAGCCACACCCTTGTGAAAATCAGAGTTAACAGAAACACTTTGAGATTTTCAGAATGTCACTAAAATAAAACTGTTTTATTTTTATCAGTAGACTCTCAGAGTTTTACAATAAGCTGTGTGCTAATTTAACAGCACAAAAGGCTATATTCCAATATCATATTGAAGGGGCAGGGAGATTCATTGAAAAGAGATGCCATAGACAAAAATTTGCTTCTCAAAAGAGTGGGAAAAATGCTCAGTTCACAAACAAGTTAGATTAAAATTTAAATCCAGATTCTTTCACTTTATTGGTCCCTATCTTTTTTAAAATAAAGTTTTATTTAAATTAAAAACAATCTTATTTTACTTAACAATCCCAGTTCCCCCTCCCTCCTGTCCTCCCATGTCCCCCACCAACCCCCATCCCATCCCACACCCCACCCACTCCCCAGGGAAGGTGAGTGATCCCATGGAGGATCATCAAAGTCTTTCACATCATTTGGAGCAGGACCTAGCCCTCCTCCCCATGTATCTAGGCTGAGAGAATATCCCTCCACAGGGAATGGGATCCCAAAGCTCATTTGTGCACTAGGGGTAAACACTGGGTCCACTGCCAGAGGCACCATAGACTGCCCAGGCCTCCCAAATGACACCCAGGTTCAGGGATATTGACACCTATCTTAAGCTTCAGTTTCTTCTTCTTTTTTTCAACTTTTCTTTATTTGAATTAGAAACAGGATTGTTTTACATGACAATCCCAGTTCCCTTCTCCCACCTGTCCTCCCCTACCCAAACCCAACTAAAATTTATCTGTCACATATCTTTTCTGCTTCCCCTGGATCGTGAGGCCTTCCATAGGGTGTCATCAGAGTCTTTCATATCCTTTGGGATAGGGCTTAGGCCCACCCCCATGTGTCTTGGCTCAGGGAGTATTTCTCTATATGGAATGAGCTCCCAAAGTCCACACCTATACTAGGGATAAATACTGGGATTCTAAAGGAGGTCCCATAGATTTCTGAGCTTCAGTTTCTTTTATGTCACTAAATTTAACTCTCAGGTTACTAGATAAAATTTAACAGAAAATTGCTTGGCAAATGGTTAAGCATTATACACATTTCATGTCTTTCACTGTTATGAATATGCCAGTACTCCCAAAAATTAGAAATTAAAGCCATGAATTTTTCTTGGTGGTTGTCTTGTTTTAGTGTGCTTCATTCTGTATGAGATGAAGACTTACTTTCTTTAACAATCATTTATTGTTGTGGAAACAGAGTTTATTAGCCAGGATGCCTGGAGCAGTTAAGATCCAGGTCAAGGGACCATCTGTCCAAAGGTAGACAACTTAAGGCTTAAACACTAGAAAGAAGGATTAATAAATTCCTCATCTCCTGAGTCCCTCCCAGGGCTCTGTTTTCACTGCCTTTGTCTTCTCACCTGCCTCAAATCACAGAAAGCTATGAAAAATCCTTTTTATACTTTTAAAATGTCAGTGTTCTAAAGCTCTAAATGACATGTCTCCATGATATCCCTCCCCTCAGAGCTCGGGGAACCCATTGGAAGAGAAGGATAGGAGTTAGGAAGGCAGGGGGGGACAAAGGACACCAAAATAAGTCCTTCTAAAACTACTGAGCATAGTATGTTCTCGCTTACAGGTGATATTAGCTATAAAGAAACAGCTAATCAGGCTATGTCCCACAGACCCCACAGAGGATAAGTAACAAAGCAGGATTAATGGGAGACACTAGAATCTCCTTGGGAAGGGAAAATAGAATAGATTTCACTAGGGGACTGGGGGTGGATAGAGTTGGGAACAGGAGGGATCATATGCGGGAGTGGAGAAAGGGAGAAAATAGTGGAGGAAGTGACTGGAATACAGAAGAGGGGCATTTCAGGCAAGGTGGAAAACTAGGTCAACAATAACCTCATAGCAAAGACTCCTGATAATAGGAGACAGGGAGCCTCTACTTGCCATCTTCTGTAACCAGGTAAGACCTCAAGTGAAGAAATTGGGACCTTTGAACTACAGTTTGTCCTGCCTGCACAGTGTTCTAGGACCAGAGCCCAGCAGAATTCTCATCAGACAGACCCAGAGAGACTTCATCTGGCAAATGATGGGAGAAGATACACAGTCCCACAGCAAACATTATGCAGAGCTGTGGAGTCCTGTAGAGGAGAGGAAGGAAGGATCAGAGGAACCTGAGTGTCCATAGAATCAAATGAATGAGACTCATGGAGGATGGAAGAGATCAGGGCACCTCTAGGGCTCTGACCCAGGTCTTCTGCAAATGTTACAGCTGAGTAACTTGCTGTTTTTGTGGGATTCCTAACAGTGGAAGCATAGGCTGTCTCTGACTCTTTTGCCTGCTTGTGGAACCCTGTCCCTCGTACTAGGTTGCCTCATGCAGCCTTGATGTGATCATATGGTCCCAGCTTGTCATGGTGTGTTTGGTTCATGTCCCTAGAAGGTGTGCTTTTGTCTGCGGGGAGGTAGAAGGAGTAAGAATCTGGGAATAGAGGGAAGGTGGGGGAAACTGCAGTCATAATATAATATATGAGACAAGAATGAATAAATGCCAGTATAAGAACACAATCAATAACAACCAGTACAGTATTCCTCTACCTGGTAACACAAAAGGCCCTAAATATGTGAAAATAGACAAAGCACAACTAAAAGACCTTAAAACTAACCACAAAAACATGATAGAGGTTCTTAAAGAGGAAATGAATAAACCCCTAAAGAAATCTAGAAAAACACAGATAATTGGAGGGAATGAATAGATCCTTTAGTGATAGCTGGGGAAGATGGAGTGGGCATAGGCAAGTAAATGAATAAAATAGTTCAAAACTGAATATGGAAATAGAAGCAATAAAAACACAAATAGGGAGTTATAGTAATGAAAAATTTAGGAATATGAACAGAAGAAAAGAGATGGGAGGTAGAATTTCAGGCATCAAAGACACACTAGAAAGAATGATGCCTCAGTGAATGAAAAATTTAAAAAATTCCTGACACAAAACATTCAGGAAATTTTGGGCAATATGAAAAGACCAAACCTAAGGATAATAGGAAAAGAGGAAGGAAAAGAACCCCAGATGAAAGGTCTAGAAAATATTTTCAACAAAAGCAGAGAACATGTTCTTAACCTAAAGAAGGAGATTCCTCTTAAGAACAAGAAACAAAAAGAACACCAGATAGAGCTGATAAAAATTTTCCATATAATTATCAAAGCACTAAACATATAGAACAACACTGACACAGCCATATCTGATGGGAACAGCAAAAGTCATAATGTCAGCACAGGTGTTTGACAAAATCCAGCAAAACTGAGCCACGTTTGGTTTTCCTCTCCACATAGTTCATACATAGAAGACTTTTAATGTTTGTACAACATAGACATATTGGAATGATGGAAAATTTCTTATGAATCATTTATGCCTTCTCTCAGGAGTGTTGCTACTAAGCTTTCCCAGGAAAATCCTGAGCATACTGTCTTTCCTGCTTTTATGGAGATATCCTTATCTACTTGAAGAACTTTCTTAAGCCTTGAGGTTTGTGTCACACATAAGGAAGACAGAAGTCTCTTTATGAGACTATGAGATATTCATGAAACATAGGAATCCATGCAGGAAACAAGATATCCAATACAAAGTAACTCAAAAACTCTGTTCTGTCAGTTTATTAATGATGACAAAAAGATGAACAAGAGAAAATGTTAAACACATGTCCAAAAGCAAAAATGATATGAACTGTGTTTTGGAACAACATTAATGTATCCCTAACTTACTAACTTTTGTATAAATGAAGAAGCGCTCTGGCTGCTAGTCAGGCAAGCAGCAAGATTTTCCTGACAACCATGGCCTGGCTCATTTCCTTCCTTTACCTACTACTTACATCCCTTGCTTGGACCTGCATCTTTGTAGGGAATGTGCTTCTTCTGTCCTTCTCTCCGAAAATGAAACTAAAAGTGTCCTGTGTCTGACTCCTCCCATCACTGCTCTTGCATGCACACATCTTCAGACCCTGCCCTCATCCACAGCTGAACTGCAGCAAACAACAATAAAAAGAATAGTAAAAGCTGTAAGGAAAAACACAATAACATTTAAATGCAGACTTATTAGAATTACACCTGACTTCTCAATGGAGACTCTAAAAGGCAGAAAAGATTGGACAGATGTACTGCATACTCAAACAGACGAAAGTGGCCAGTCCAGATTATTATACCCAGCAAAACTTTCAATCACCATAGATGGAGAAAACAAGATATTCTGTGGCAAATTCAATTTCAAACAATATTTACAATTCTAGCCTTACATAAGGTGCTAGTAAGAAAATTACAGCTCTAGAAGATTAACTACATCCATTAAAACACAGGAAATAAATATATCATAGCAGCAAACCCAAAAAAAAGAGAAGCACGCGCATTCTCACGCATGCGTGCATGCGTGCACACACACACACACACACACACACACACACACACCGCAACACAGTCACAGATACACACCACAACCAACAACAACACAAAAAGAACAGGAATTAAGAATTATTGGTCTTTGACACCTCTCAATATCAATGGCCAAAATTCCCTAATAAGAAAAGACACAGACTACCAGAATGGATGTGAAAACAGGATCCATCTTTCTGCTGCATCTAATAAATAGACTTCAATATCAAGGATAGACATTACCACAGGAAGCAGATAATCCAAGCAAATGGAAATAAGAAGCAAGCTGGTATAGCTATCTTTTTTCTGTCAATTTTTTTATTTAAATTAGAAACAAGCTTGTTTTACATGTCCATCCCAGTTCCTGTTCCCTCTCCCTCCCATTGTCCCCTGTCCCCCACCAACTCCCTATCTTATACCCTTTCCTCTTCCATGGAGGATCTGCAGAGTCTGTCATATCCTTTGGAGCAGGGCATAGGCCCTCCCCCTTGTGTCTAGGGTGACAGAGTATCCCTCTACATGGAGTGGGCTCCCAAAGTCAATTCTTATGCTAGGGATAATTACTGATCTACTACCAGAGGCCCCATATATTTCTGAGGCCTCCTCACTGACATCCTCTTTCAGGGAGTCTGTATCAGTTCTATGCAGTTTTCCCAGCTATCAATCTGAAGTTCATAAGCTCCCCCTTAAGGTCATCTGTTTCTGTAGGTTTCACCAGCCTTGTCTTGACCCCTTTGCTCATCACCCCTTCCTCTCTGCAACTGGTTTCCAGGTGTTCAGCTCAGTGTTTACTGTGAGTGTCTGCTTCTGCTTCCATTAGCTACTGGATTAAGGCTCTAGGAGGTCATATAAGGTAGTCATCAATCTCATTATCAGGGGAGGTATAGCTATCTTAATAGCTAACAAAATGTACTTCAACCCAAAATTAATCAAAAGAGATGAGGGAGGACACTACTACACATCAAAGGAAAAATCCACCAAATGACATTTCAATTCTTATCTTTTAGACTCCAAATACAAGGGCACCCACTTTTGTAAAAGAAATGCAACTACAACTTAAATCACATATTGACTCTAAGACCCTGATAGTGTAAGATTTTAATATACCATTCTCACCAACAAACAGATCATCCAGAAAAAAATAAATAGAAAATACAGGAATTAATAGACCTTATATATCAAATGGACCTAACCAATATTTACAAAATATTTCACCCAAATACAGAAGAATATACCATTGTCTTAGCACCTCATGGAACTCTCTCCAAAACTGGTAACATTTTGGTCACAATGAAATTGAAATAACTTGCTGGATCCTATCAGAGCACCACAGATTAAAGCTGGATTTCAACAATACACATAATAGAAATCTTGAAAACTCATGAAACTGAAAAATTCTCTTCTGAATAACTGCTGGGTCAAGGAAGGAATAAAAAAGAAATGAAAGATGTCTAAAATTCGATGAAAAAGAATGTACAACATACCCAAATTTATGGAACACAAAGAAAGCTGTGCTAAGAGGAAAGGTCAGAGCACTAATTGCCTAAATTTAAAAAAAATGGAGAGACCTCATACTAGCAACTTAACAGTATACCAGAAAGCTCTAGAACAAAAGAAGTAGATGGCAAGAAATATTCAAACTCTAGGCTGAAATCAGTAAAATACAAAGAGTAATACAATGAATTTATGAAAGATTTGGTTCATTGAGAATACCAACAACTTAGACAAACCCTTATTCAGTCTAACTAAAAGGAAAAGAGAGTATCCAAATTAACAAAATCAGAAATTAAAGGGGAAAATATAACAACAGACATCTAAATAATCATTAGATCAAACTTTAAAATCTTTATAGTACTCCCCAAATTTGAAAAGTCTAAAAAGGGGGACAATTTTCTCAATAGATACCACTTACCAAAAGTTAAGTCAGAGTCAAATAAACAATTTAAATAGAACTAAAGCCTCCACAGAAAGAGAAGCAGTCATTAACAAGTCTACCAGACTTTTGAAGAACTACAGCCAACATTCCTCAAATTATTTCACAGAATAGAAACAGAAAAAATACTGACAAATGTTCATTCACTTTATGAGTTACCTCGATACCTAAACCATATATGACTCATCAAAGAAAGAAAATTATAGATAATTTTCATGAGCAATTTAACTGATAAACATAAATGCAAGAATACTCAAAGATAATACTTGCCAACTGAATACAAGAGCACATCAAAAATATTATTGACCGTGGTAAAGTAAGCTCCATCCCAGAGATGCAAGGGATGGTTTGACATACAAAAATATAATATAATCTACCATATGAATAAACTAAAAGTAGATCTCATTAGACACTGAAAAAGTCTTTGACAATAAATGCACAATTTCATGATAAAAGTCCAGGAGATAGTGAGATATAAGGGATGTGCATTATTTAAAGCAAGCCAATAGCCATCATCAAATTAAATGAAAAGAAACTCAAAGCAATTCCACTAAAAGCAAGAACAAGACAAGGATGTACACTCTCTCCATATTTATTGAGTATAGTATTTGAAGTCCTAGCTAGGGCAATAGATATCAAGAGGATAGAAATTGGAAAGGAAGAAGTCAAAGTATCACTTTTTGCAGATGATATGATATACATAAGTGATCCTGAAAATTCCACCTGTAATTTTACCACTTCTACAGCTGTAAACACTTTCTGCAAAAAGGCTGGATACAAGATTTTCTAAATAAAAAAAATCTCCTACATAAATATGACAAATGGATTGAAAAAGAAATCATGGAAAAACACCATTAAACACTCTCAGATAATATAAAATATCTTTCAGTACCTCTAACCAAACAACTGAAAGGCTAAGGATAAAAACTTTGTCTTTGAATAAAGGAACTAAAGAAGATATCAGAATATGGAAAGATTTCCATGTTGATGCATTGGTAGGTTAAGCATAGTAAAAATCCTACCAATGTGTCTCAGAATCTTTTGCCAGCTCTTGGAACACATTTCCTCCTATTGGGTTGCCTTTTTCAGTCTTTATATGATGGCCTTTTATCAGCGCTAAAGGAAAAATATTTTGCTTGTGTGAGTACCAAATTTTGAGTAAGAAATCACAGAAATTCCTTGGATTTTTTTGTATAATAATTGCCTCCAAATTAAAACATTCCGTTAAGTCATCAAGACCTCAGGAAATAAACAACTCACAAGCCTCATGAGGTCCCTGAAAATTACAAGACTCCTGCCTTCCCAAAGTTACATCATGGCTGCTGAGGAGAAGGGACTTTTCAACCCATCAGGCTGTCTGAAGGTCAAAGTTCTCTAGACTTTGGAGAGGTGTCACCTAGTCTGAGATAACATTTTTACTGTTGTAGCTGCCTTTGAGTCATTCTTGATCATGTAAGTAGCCCCTCACTCATATGCTTGTAAGTAAGCAACCTCAATAAACTCCTCAACTTACCAAGTTAGAATTTTGTTGAAATCATTATTTGGTCTGTCATTAGTTCCCTATCTGAGATGAATAGAAATTTCTTCAGTCTATCCAGGAAAAGCCATATGAAATTCTTTCAGCTCAAAGATGTGTCCACCTAAATTCTGTAATATCAAGAATAAACTAATTCATATATAATAAACTTATATATGAAAGTTGCCTGTCACATTCAACGGGAGCAGACTCTGATGGTACTTCAAGAAGTATACATCAAGATTGATGTCCTCTAAATGTAGCCAACGTATCTGTTTCAATCTCACTTATGCTTTGGTGTACTACTTTTCATTTAAATTTCTTAACTCTACAATGAAAATCACAAAATCCTGGTGAAGAATATTGAAAAGGACAAAGGACATGTATATAGACTGCATTGGAGCAATTAAGACTGTTAAAATGCTTATATTAACCAAAGCAGTCTGTAGGTTCAATTCAATACCTACCAAATGTCAAATTTTCCTAGAAAGAACACTCAATAAATTTTATGAAACCACAAAATATCCTGAATGCCCAAAGCAATCATAAGTGGGAAAAATGAACCATAGGGATTCCAAAGGCGAAATCACACTACAAAGCTTAGTAATAAAATCTGCAAGGTGCACATACATACTAAATAAGAATAATGGAACCATAAATGAATCTATATACTTTTAGCCGACTGATTTCTAATAAAAGTCTCAAAAACTTAAACTTAACAAAGGAAAGTTTCTTCAGTAATATTGGGAAAGTGGAATATCTACAAGCAGTGGAATGAGCATAGATCCCATTTGTTACTATATATAAAAATAAAAATGTGAATGTAAGGCATAAGTGAAAGACTAGATGAAAATAAGATGAAAAAGTGTGTGTGTGTTGAAACACTTTGGAACATTAGTCTTAGCAAAGAATTTTTGGATATGACTTCCAAGCACAGGTTAGCAAAAGCCATAGCAGACAAATCGAGTGACATGACATTCTGAAACTTCTTCACACTGATGACAATTGACAAAAGTAAATACACAGCTTACAGAATGGGAAGAAACAAGCTTAATTTCCACATGACCCCAAGAACTCAGGGGCAGCAAGCAAGCAATCAGACTACAACATAGGCATAAAACCTGACACGGAATTTTCTGTGTACAAAATATCGATTAGTGAAACCAAACTGTGTGAAGCTCTTCTTAAGCATTTAGAGACTTCTTGGTTTCCAAAGCCTGGATCATGAATTTGCATCTTCTTTTTCTAGGCATTGAGAATCCTTTTGCTTACCATTTTAGAAAGGAAATTTTCCAAGATTACCACGAGTCCTCGGTACACTTCCATTCCAGTCACCCCACTAAGACTTTAAAATTCATAATTGCAATTGTGCATTCTGAGTGTTACGCCAACATCCAGTATCCATATTTCTCTTAAAGCATCTTATTCAAAATTTCTTTGTAATTTTTCTGTAATTTCTTTCCCTCTAACCCTGACATCAACTCTTTGAAGATTCTGAATGATCATCCTCCTGACATCACCATGATTGTTCTTCTTTCTGAGCCATGCTGACTCCATCCTCTTCATTGAAGCTCCTGTTTTCTAAAACAAAACTCAAAGGGCATAGTGTTAAAGCAGATTTACTGCTTTGTGATTTAGGGGCTGATGCTCTCCTCTCATAAAATAAGTTCTCTTCTTGTCCTCTACTAAATATAATAGAGTGTATCAGAAATTTTCTCCAAGATATTTTTATTCTTTTCTATTTTAAACATGTGCATGCACGTGTATATATTTATCTATGTGCACATGCGAAATTCAGAAGGTGACATCACATGCCTTCTTCCATTTCTCTCCAACATATTTTGATCCATCATTTCTCATCAGAACTCACCATTTTAAATGAAATACTGGACAACAAGTCCCTGTGATTACTAGTCTCCATCCCAAGCAAACACCAAGTATGGGTGTTATAGACATGTACTGTGATGCCTGACTTTTATGTTGTTGTTAGGGATCCAAATTCTACCATAACTTTGCACACTGAGCTATCTTCCAAGTCCTCTTGTTTTACTTTTATGAGGATGTAGTGTGTTAGTGTGTGTGTGTGTGTGTGTGTGTGTGTGTGTGTGTGTGTGTGTTGAACTTTAGATATTTTCTCAATGGGTACCATCATCTGTAGTTGTAGTTGTTTCTCATGAACTGCATATGTAGTGCTCTATTTCTCTATTAGTTGGAAGAACTGGCTATTTTTACCATCAGAAACACATCTTGATTCGTTTTAGCCCATCCTATCCCAATTTCCTTATTTGTTTATCTATTATTGTCAAAAGGCCCATCTCACTTCTTTCTTTTTTTTTCCGAGACAGGGTTTCTCTGTGGCTTTGGAGGCTGTCCTGTAGACAAGGCTGGTCTCGAACTCACAGACTCACAGAGATCTGCCTGCCTCTGCCTCCCGAGTGCTGGGATTAAAGGCGTGTGCCACCAACGCCCAGTATCTTCTTTCTAAATGTATATTTAGAATTTGTTTTCAAATCTTGAGCACATGCCTAGTTGTTCCTGCCATTCTTTTGTATACTGTACAATATCACATCATCTTACCCTGCAGTTCTCCTCACTAGTTAAGCCTTCTAGTAAGAGCAATGTCTGAGATAGCAATTTCACCTGTTATATCCTTCCTTTTGTGAGTAGCGAAATAGAAAACAGGATGAACAACCATTGTATTAACCAGCAGAGGAGGGAAGAAGGATACACAAGTTGTATGTTCTCCTTTAGTTTTATCATTTATATGCAAATGGAACACTACAGAGGTGAACCTGAAAAAAATATATTAATATATCCTAACTTAGCACAAATAAATTCATTATGCATTAATTTACACACACAAAAAGGAAAGAAAAAGTTCAAAACAATACTAAAACCAAGCAAACCTGATTCTAGATTCTGACTCTATCATAAATTATCTTGTGGACACATAGTTATCTCTCCCAAATTTCCACCCCACCCAGCAAAAACAACAGTACCCTGACTTCATGAGACATTGACAAAATTTCACACTTTTAGATTAAGGCAGAAATTCCATTCATGTTGTGCCTAGTCTTGAACCCCAGTGCAGTCAATTTTGATTATAGCACTTGGAAGTGACTGTCGGGAATAATGACAATTTACACTGAGAGTGACAGAAAGAAGAGCAATTATGGCTAAAATGCTGAATTTAAAAATTGGGCTAGAGTTTAGATCCTGGAAAGGTTAGAGTCAATAAAGAGATATGAATGGCTGAATTATCAAGGAGACAGAGAAAGTATAATTAATTAAAGGAAGAAAGAGAATCTGGCTTTCCAGCCTGTCCATCCAGCAGGACCAACCACATTAAAACAGGAGTCGGATATTAAATCAGGTTCCAAATTCACCAGTGAACAAAAACACACAGACAAGTGATATGTAGGTATGCCACCAACTAGAACAACTAAAGGTTTTAGAACAAATGGACAGAAGAAACACGAGAGATCTTACAGGGTTGGGTTGGTTTTGTTCATATGTGAAGGTGCAATAACACTGAAGCAATTCTAGAAAATGAAGAACACACCATAGTTTTCTCCAAGTGATGAATTGTGCCTCTGCTACACACACACACACACACACACACACACACACACACACACACACACACACACACACACAGCTATTTAAGGAGGCCATTTCGTGTCAATTGATGAATGTCAGTGTCAAGGATGCAAGGGAGGGGTTACATGGCCCAAGGTTTCCAAGAATGAACTGAGCAAATCTTATGCTTCAAGAAAATTTGAGCCACAGACAAGAATCAACTGCAGCTTCAGTTAATTGGAATCACAATGGTATCCTGGCTGAGATGGATGCACATTGAACCAACAATCATATTCTGGAGATCACAGCAGTATCTCTCAGAAGACAAGGCTATCTCAAGGGGAGATGGGAACACTGAATCTGATGCAAGAATGTGATCTGCAATTATGTAACAATAAATGAAATAGAAAATGTGGGAGGGGTTGTTTTTTTTCTGACTCTGTCTCCAGGGCCTTCTTCTTATATTGCCCTGTCATTTTCCTATAGTGTCCCTTTCTTTCAAGAACCTTTTAATTTTCCTCAGATAAAAAAATAAAATCACTGATTTTCACCCTCTCCATTCCCACATCCCAAGTGAGATTGAGTTCCTGAACACCTTTGTTATTGCTTCTATTGTCTTACTCTTGCTTCCCCTCTTGTTTCAGCTAAGAGGCATCAAAATAAATGTGAATGTTCACAATCACTTTTAATTTGTCCCATATATCTTAGAGATCTTGTATACAGTACCCTTTTATACCTTTGTATACTTAGGAAAAAGATGGAATGACAAATATATAAGGTGGGTAAAATGTAATTGACATACATTTAATTTTTTTGTTTTTGTTTTGTTTTATTGAATAACTCTGGAAGAAACAGGAAGACTACATGAATAGATGAAGAAGCGGCAGTATTGAAAGACCTTCCCACCCCTGAGCTCACAGGATCCTCTATAACCCATGTCTTAGAAATAAATTTTTATTTATTTTTATTTGTTGCTATATATGTATGTATGTGGCCATATGTAAATCATGACATGTGCATGTAAAGATTTGGAGACAACTTGTATGAGTCCATTTTCCTGTCACTTGCTTGGTAGAAGTTTCCCCATGTTGGAGGTGTAAGGGTGTGGTGAAACAATAGTATGTTCTAAAGGGAGGTTAAACATTCTTTCATGCTGGGAAGATTTTATGCTCAGGAAGTAACAATCCAAAAGCTTTATGAAGTTATTGAAACTGATCAGATTTACCAGGTTCCTCTCTCCCAAGAGTGTATCAGCACTAAGTACTGCTTAGAGACACTCTCAGAGCAGTTCAGTGACATGGAAGAGGCAGCTCAGCCAAACTGACAGTAAGAAGCAGAGATCAGGAGAAATATTTGGAAGAAGTAGAGAGACCATCTGAGCTATTGGGAAGAAGTTCAGACAAAGTGAGCCACCTGGAAAGGACATTCTTCAACCTATCATGCAGTGCACTTCAAGTTCTATTTTTCATGAGCTCTCACCTATGCTAGAGTAGACTTTGGTGATGTAGCTGTCTTTGACTCATTGCTCTCTTGTAAGTCACACCTCAGCCATATTCTTGCAAGTAACTCCAACAAAATTCATTGGTTCAACAAATGGTACTAAATGTATTAGGATTTATTAGGTCACTTATCAGAAGGAAGTAGACATGTCTTTGTTTCCACCCCCCCCCCCAAGAATGATGGTACACAACACTATCATGTAGGTAACATGGATGGAACTCAGATAATCAAATTTAGAGACAAGGCCCTGTATCTCCTGAGCCATCTTGCCAGCCCACTAACTTACATTTACCTTCTATAGAGGTCCCCAGACTGTACAAAAGAGAAAATGAGTCTGCAGATGGGGGACATGTCTCAAGTACTCCCAATATGAAGGTCATATGCAATAGCAACACAATGAAGAATAGGTAAACACATATCAAGCTACATCCAAGTGGAGACACCTGCAAGAACTATGTTTCACAGCCACTACTCACCAAATATTCAATTCATAACCATTGGGTGCTTGATTTCATTGGAAACTGATATTCACAATCAATATTTTAAATGTCAGTCTGTTTTAAGAAGAATTCAATGTTTCCCTCCTTAAATAACAAGATGCTAAAGCACAAACTATGAAAAGAACTGACATATGTATTAAAATAAGCATATACAGAAAAAAATGATTTATCCCTCCACAAAGGCTATAAGGCATGGATACTTAACTCTCATACCAAAATTTCATATTAAAATATTAAGAAAATTGTAGAATATGGGTTTTACTACTTTGGATGTTCAAAAGCAATTTTCAATTTTTCATAACTTCATTTTAATACATATATTTCCTCTAATTACCCATGAGAGATTCCTTTACTGCATGTTAGGCACATTCAAAGTTTAAATGCAAAGTTCACACATTTTGAGTCCAGTATAGGGGAAAGGGACAGGACTTTTCCAATTGCTTTTTTAGCAATAAAACATGCATTTTTAAAAAAACTTCTCTTAACCATGTCTGTTTTTCACGTGCCTGCCCATAGTGCCCCACAAAAAAATTGAGTTTGGGCCAATTAAAAAAGACCTCAATACGATCCTGGACTAAGAGAGAATGGTGTTTTAATGCAAGCTGGGGGCAATCATGGGCATTCTATACTGTAAGCTTAAAGGTTCATCCACTCCTTTGGTATTTCTAATGATCTCTAGAGGATAATCCATCATCAAGAGGGATAGCTTATTCTACTCTTTCCCTATTCTGTCCCCTCTCCTTCCTCTTGCTCTCCTCCCACCAGTGTTCACTGAATCTCAGCAGGAGATTTTCTTATAGAATTCACAGTGTCACACACAATAGAAAAGAAAGAAAGAGACAAATCTTTCAATCATCTGCCAGTACACAATCTCTATGCATACATGCTTATATGCATACACATGCAAAACACTCTACCATACACATCATAACTAAACCTTTTCTGATTCTTAAATGAAGAATCAGGGTGACATAATCTTTGCTAACCACTATCCTCTTTCTTTTGCTGAGGAATCAGCAATATTTAGGTGAAGAGCCTTGCATAGAGCAAGAGCAGGCAATGTAGCAAGTTAGACAAAGTAATGTCAAGCATACCAGCAATTAGAGATAGCAGCCCCTCAGTAACCAAAGCAATTGGCGCATCCTCTCAGCAGTCACTAGACACACAGTCCAATGTCACTAGCATCTACTTACCATATATTTTAATGATTCAAATTAAAAAGAAAATGGTGTAAAAGATAGAGCATTAAACATAATGATTCATGGTGGAGTGGAATATCCCTTTAATTCTAACACTCTGAGTAAGAGACAGGGAGATCTCTATGAGTTCCAGACCAGTCAGAGCCATATACTGAAAACTTGTCCCAAGAAAGAGAGAGAGAGAGAGAGAGAGAGAGAGAGAGAGAGAGAGAGAGAAAGAGAGAGAGAGAAAGAGAGAGAGAGACCTAAAGGTACTTAGGAACAATGGATTGTAAGAGTTGGATACCCCTAATACCTTTTAATAGTAACTGTTTCAAACGTAGTTCATGGAGCTATGAAGGTGGGAATTGGTTATGTGATCATGCTAGTATGATAAGGAGAAGATGAAGAGAAACTCCCGAATATCAGTAACATTTGTTTAAACTTCCATGTCTCTAATATGGCACTCTTGAGATTTAGATTACTATTAGGGACATGAAATATTAAAAATAACTCTACAGATAATGTGAGGCAAAGAAAAGCAGCATTTTAATGCTTTTGCAGCAGGTACATAACATCTTCTGGTTGTATGCCTAATTTCATGCAATTATAAATATGGGCAAAGTGAGCAAACTTAAAATCACCCATGCAGTCTCATTCTCCTTCAGGTTGGGCTAAGAAAAAAAAACAAACTTCCATATATAGTAGGGATACTGATTTTTTTTTTAGTTAATCTTATATCCTGCCACTTTGCTGAATGTGTTTATCAGCTATAGGAGTTCCCTGGTAGAGTTTTTTGGGTCACTTATGTAGACTATCATATTATCTGCAAACAGTGAAAGCTTGACTTCTTCCTTTCCAATTTATGTCGCCTTGATGTCCTTTTGTTGCCTACAAATTAAAGAATAATATTGAAGAGGTATGGAGAGAGTGGACAGCCTTGTCTTGTTCCTGATTTTAGAGGAATAGCTTTGAGTTTCTCTCCATTTAGTTTGATGTTGCCTGTTGGTTTATCAACCCCACATCCAACAGAGGGCTGATCTCCAAAATTTAAAAAGAACTCACGAATCTAGTCTCCAAAACACAAAATAATCCAACTAAAAAGTGGGGTACAGAATTAAATAAACAATTCTCAATAGAGGAATCTAACACGGCTGAAAGGCACATAAGAAAGTGTTCAGTATCCTTAGCCATCAGGGAAATGCAAATCAAAACAACTCTGAGATACCATCTTACACCCTTCAGAATGGCTAAAATCAAAAACACCAATGACAATTTTTGATGGAGAGGATGTGGAGAAAGGGAAACACACATCCACTGATGGTGAGAGTGCCAACTTGTACAGCCACTGTGGAAATCAGTATTTCAAACCCTCAAGAAAATGGGAATCAAGTCTACCACAAGATCCAGCAATTCCACTCTTAGGAATATACCCAAAAGAAGCACATTCATACAAGAAGGACATCTGTTCAAGGATCTTTGTTGCAGCATTATTTGTAATAGCCAGAACCTGGAAGCAACCTAGATGACTCTCAACTGAAGAATGATTAGAGAAAATATGATACATTTACACAATGGAGTACTACTCAGCAGAAAAAAAGAAAATTGAATATTGAAATTTGCAGGCAAATGGATGGAATTAGAAGAACCATTCTGAACGAGGTAACCCATTCTCAAAAACACAAACATGGTATGTACTTACTCATATCTGGATTTTAGACATAGAGTAAAGGATTATCAGCCTACAATCCACACTGCCAGAGAAGCTAGTAAACAAGGAGGACCCTAAGAGAGACATACATAGTCCCTTGGAGAAGGGGAAAGGGATAAGATCTCCTGAACAATTTGGGAGCATGGGGGGAGGGGATAGGGAACTAAGAGAATGAGAAGGGGAGAAGAGGAGGGGTGAGGAGTACAGAATGGGACAGGGAGGTTGATTTGGGGGAAGAACAGAAGAGAGCAAGGTAAGAGAAACTATAATAGAGGGAAACATTACAGGTTTAAAGAGAAATCAGGCACTAGGGAAATGTCTGGTGATCTACAAAGATGACACCAACTATCAATTTATGCCACAGAGAAGAGGCTACCTTAAATGCCCTCCCCTGATACTGAGATTAATGACTAGCTTATATGCCATCTTAGAGCCTTCATACAGCAGGCTGTGGAAGTAGAAGCAGACACCCACAGGTAAACCTTGAACTGATCTGGAATCCAGTTGCAGAGGAGGACTTATGAGCAAAGGGGTCCATACAAGACTGGTGAAACCCACAGAAACAGCAGACCTGAACAAGTGAGAACCCTTGGTCCCCAGACTGATAGCTGGTACCAGCATAGGACTGATCCAGATCCCCTGAATGTGGGTGTAATTGAGGAGGCCTCAGAAATCTATGGGGTCCCTTGTAAGGAATCAGTACTTATTGATAGCATAGGAATGGACTTTGGAAGCCCATCCCACATGGAAAGATACTCCCTGAGCCTAGATACAAGGCGGTGGTCCTATACCATTTCCCAAAGGATATGACAGATTCTGAAGACCCCCTACGGAAGGCCTCACCCTCCCTGGGAGCAGAAAGGGTATGAAATAGGTAGAGTGTTAGTTGGGGGGGGGGGAGCAGTGGAGGAGGAGAGGGAGAGGGAACTGGGATTGTCATGTAAAATAATCTTTCTAATTCAAATAAAACAATATTTTTAAAAAAGAAAACAAATTTCCTAGTCCTTGTGGGGATTGTCCACATGCTCTTGAAAAGGGATCTCAGCTTTGACCTATCTCCAGATTTACCAGTGCAGCCTCGGCAGCTTTATTCTATTTCTATTATTTGCTTGTTACTTTGGTTTTCAATAAAGGCCTCATTATATAGCCCAGGCTATTTTCAAACACAAGATCCTCTAGCCTCAGCCTTCTGGCTGCTGAAATAAAAGCTGTGTGCCACCATACCCAGACTTTATAGATTCTTTTTCTGTTTTCCTTGGTGAATAGCACACTGTAGGATAGATTTGGGATAAGACAAAGTTAAGACATATGGGGGCACAGAAGATCTTCCATTATAAAATAATAAATAGTTAGACAAAGACTTCATTTTCTTGAGGTAATAAGAACAAAAAGAGTATGGTAGCTTAGGAAAAGATATGTGCTACACAACACAATACCATACTAAGATCAACAAAATGTCTTTATAATATCCACATGACCTGAAGTCATATATGCAAGGTTTCAAAAGAGATGGTTGTTTTCTCTGTTTATAGATAGGGAACACCATACCAAGGCCAAGGGAATGACGAAGAGAAACCCTTGGCTTTATTGGTGTTAATTGAGTACATATGAATACTGAATTGTAAGAATATGGATCTTCCTTATATCTTTCTGTAGCCATGATTTAAAAACACTCCCTAGATCCACAAAGATTATATTTAGATACGTGCTTGTGCAAGAATGATATAAGCAGACAAAGACAAATTCCAGAAAGTAAAAAGCAAAGTTGCGTTTCAAAGTTTACATCAGAGATTTAAAATAATTTAATGCTATGGAGATATTTCCTGTTTGTGGAATATGGTTACAGGCACCATGTTTTCCAAAACACAGATGAGCCAAACTGCCTAGTCTGTGTTAATATATTTGTGCCTTGAAAAGTGGTTTTTCAATCATGCCACAATATTTTATTTGAATTGTAACTTACATTACTTAGTGCTTACTTAACACCAAAAGGAATTATCAATGTATCAGTTAAGTAATGACCTAGATCAGAGGTTAAAACATCTAAATACATTTATGAGTAAGAAAGGTCACATAACAGGGTACCACAGGCTGAATGGAATGATAGGGAATAGTAGGGTCTGGGCAAATTAGAAAGTAGAGAAAGGCAAGAACAACTGAACTTATACCAAAAATGACTACTATACATATATAAAAAAACCCTGAATCTATTAGACTTTCTAATTTTGGAAGTTGTACAAAAACTGAAATTATAAATGTTTTATATAAGGTTTTTTATTTCAAACAATCTGTGAAACAACTGAAATATGTCAGACCCAAAGAAGAGGGTATGGCCTTATCTTAGAATCAAACTGTGTCTGAGAAACAGTATATACAGGTATTTTAGAGCAAAGGTGACATGCTAAGGTTAGAGTCATGGAAAGGTATCCTAGGAAGTGACAATGCATTTGTCACAGGTGTCAGTGATATATCACAGTTTGAATATTAAAGAATGTAGCAGTGCATTTGATTCTCCTAGTACTGTATGGAAATGAATGAGTTTTACTGGTGAGTTGGAGGGGCGTGCTTTGTGGTTTGGTAACTTTAGACTTTGAAGTGAGAGAAGCAACTGTCTGCCAGGAAATGAAAAGATCCATTTTGGTCTATGGGTCTTTTGAGAACTAGCTGTGCAAACACCATGTCTATCTGTCATAAAAGGGTTGTGTAATTAACATATGCAAAACACTCCTACCATCCTGCTGGAAGCTAACTTCTCTCCCTGGAAATCCAGCCTCTATTTATTTACAACAAAATAAAGTGGACCCTTCTGGAAAGAAACACGGCTCCGTGGCGGCCCCAACACTGTCGCTGAGATGCTTTAAATCTTTTATATCTCCCATACCTCCAGGGGCTGGTGCTGGATGCTATTGAGCCAGGGCCCATAAATAATTTATGCTAAGTAGCAATTTAGTTGTTTGGCTTGAGGTAAAGAAATCCAAGAAATTCATAAATAAAGTTCCCATTTTTGCTTGTGTTCCAAAGTTAATTTATGTTATTCTGCAATTAACTAACATAAAGGTGAAAAAATATGACAGGCCTAAGGTACAAATTCATACTCATAAATCTACTCTATCTTAACTAGTGGTAGTTTAGTGATAGTCACCTATTTCCCAGTCGTGTGCTACTGAACAGAAACCTCCCTTCATTCTGTTCCCTGGTACCTTGTGGATCTGTAAATGTATTACCATCATTTTGAATAGACCCCTGGGTGTGAAGAAGAAAAGAGGGAGGTTTGATCTGGGATAGCTACAAACTGAACAGAGTGTCTGCTACATCTGAAACATTTTATTTCTTTACAAAGGATACCTGAATCAAACATGACAAATACACATCACTGTTCAATCAAAGAGGAGAATTAGAAAATCCGAGGACCGGCAGCGGAAAGCCAGGCTTTGCTGTTCTGTGCTGGCTAGCGTGGATGTGGTGGAAGGTGTGGAGCAGAGGACTCTGCAGCCCAGATATTCCAAAGGATCCAGGAGCAATTGTGCAGAAATCGGTAGTGTGGCCCTCATTCAAGCACAGAAGCTGAGAGAGCCCAGATTCCCACAGTAAAACATCAGCTGGCATCCTGGGCAGATGGCTTTGCTTTCAGCCAACAATATAGAATATTTTCTTTCAGGTTCCCACTGGTAACCACAGCGGCAATTTTCTGCTACTTAGTTGTTCTCCAAAGTCTATCTGAGAGAGCGGACAACTGATGGGTGTTCCTATGTGTCACGGGAACTCTTCAACCCTAAAGACCTTCCAAGCTTTATTCATGTGGCAAGACAATTAGATTTGTACAAATGCAATGATGTTTTTCCTTTCAGAGTGGTCGCTAACAGCCAAGAACCTACCCACTTGTGTGGCTCATTGCTACGACTTTTTTCAGTCTGGTCATCATTGAGTTTAACTTTGTTGTTGTTGTAGCTGTTTTCCATTTCTTAGAATGCCTATATTTTTGACACAGTAAGTTTTCCTCTTATCTGCACTGTGATTGTAGCTGTAAGGTTCCTCAAATTTAGTGGAAAGTATGTAATACATTTATAGTAAACTAATGAATATACATGATTTCTAATGAGACAGTGCAAAAAAAAGAAAAGAAAAAACCTCACTAAACATGTGAGTAACAAAAGTAAAATGAAGCAACAACGAACTTAGCTATTAATAGATGTTGGAAAATGGAGAGATAGGCTGAAATGGAGGAAAAGTAAAAATGGAGCAGAGAAAGAAAGGAAGGAAGAATATGAGAAGTAAGAACAAACCCAGAAAAATCCGAGAACATAAAGCTTCAGGAAGAATGAACATTAAGGGAGAGGCAGAAATTGAACAAAGAGTAATTACATGGTCTAAGGGTCAGGGGAGTGCAGAGTAGATTCTACCCTGTGGGAAAATGGAGGCATGTTACCTGAAAAAGCTATATATGGGGTGGTCTGGATCAAAAATTCCAGATACAGAGTGGAAGCCCAGTACAGAATATCACATCAGAAAATTACTGTAAAAAGGCAGGGACCCAAATAGTGCCTCTTGTGTCTCCCACTGTCCTTCTATCAGCTGGTAAATTGATATGAAACTGTCTACCCATGGACTAAAGGACTAGTGCCTGAGAAAACAGAGATCATGAAGGGGGAAATGTCTATAAACCTAAGGCTTCCACATACTTTCTAAAATAAACTAATTATACAATGTTTAATAAAAAAAATAGCTCATTAGGCTGGGCGTTGGTGGCGCATGCCTTTAATCCCAGCACTTGGAAGGCAGAGGCAGGAGGATCTCTATGAGTTCGAGGCCAGCCTGGTCTCCAGAGCGAGTGCCAGGATAGGCTCCAAAGCTACACAGAGAAACCCTGTCTCGAAAAAACAAACTAACAAACAAACAAAAAAAAACTCACTAACACAGTCAGGGTCTCTTACAAGATTTTGAGCCTTAAAAACCCTCCAATTAAAAGAAATGAAAAATAAAAGAAGCCACAATGTATGAGCAGGAACTCAAAAGAATCAGAGATAAAAGAGGAAGAGAAAAAACATAAAATAGATGAGCAAAACAAACTTACAAAATATAGAAGACTAAATTTGAGTACCAGCCCTACAGATGAACTAAAGTGATATAATGCGTTGTTTTTCGATAGGACTGCAAATGATCCGGTTCTAATATATTAGGAGCAGAATTAATCACTGGCCATCCTTAGTAATTTTTATCTGAAATCAATAAAAAGCAGTTTATATCTTGAAAACAAAATTTATACTCAACATATATAATTAAAAAGAATAAATATGCTTTTATCAAATATAAATCAGATGTTGTTTTAAAAGAAAATATGAGAGAATATGAAGATCTTGAACATTGAAAATGTGGAATAAGAAATTAACAATTCAATTAAATGCATGAAAGATTTAAGTTGTTAAACTTTTTACTGGAAATTTGAGACCATTGATGTTGAGATATCAATGATCCATGTTTGCTGATTCCTGTTTTTTTCTCATTGCTGTGCTTTGCTAAATCTCTGTGTCTCTCTGTCTCTGTTTCTATCTGTCTCTGCATATGTGTGTGTGTGTGTGTGTGTGTGTGTCTGCTTGCATTCATACTTGTGTATATATTTCCTGTCTTTTGTTTTCCTGGTCTGAGATTATTTAAAACTTGTTTGTGTTTTCTTGGATATGACTAACTTCTTGAGGTTGAAGTTTTCCTTCTAGCACCTTCTGTAGAGTTGGATTTATAGATAAATGTTGCTTATGTTTGGTTACTGTGAAATGTCTTATTTTCTCCATCCATGGTCATTGAAAGTTTTGCTGGGTATAGTAGTCTGGATGGCATCTGTGGTCAGTAAGAGTCAGTAGAACATCTGATCTTGATCATCTGTATTTTAAAGTCTCCATTGAAAGTTATTTTAAAAGGTCTGCCTTTGTATGTTACTTTGTCTTTTTCCCTTGCATATTTTAGTATCTTTCTTTGGTTTATAAGTTGAGTATTTTTATTGTTATGTGTCATGTGGAATTTCTTTTCTGGTCCAGTCTATTTGTTATTCTGTATGCTTCTTGTACCTTGATAGGCTTCTGCATCAGGTTAGGCAAATTTTCTTCTATGCGTTTTATGAAAATATTTTCTGGATTTATCTTTCTCCCTCTATTCCTACTGTTCTAGGATTTGCTCTTTTGATAATGTCCCAGACTTCTCAGATGTTTTGTGTGACAATTTTTGTATATTTAACTTTTTGACTGACCAAAGTGTCCATTCCTTCTAATATGTCTTCAATGTCTGAGATTCTACATTCCATCTCTTTTATACTCTCATCTAAAACATCCTGTCTGCAATTTCCCCCCTCACTACTCCTCCAGTTACCCTCCCACATCCCCTCTCCCAAAATTCACTCCTCCTCAGTTTCCCTTCAGATAAGAGCAGACATTGTAGGTATACCAACTGAACATATTATAAAAAGTTATAATAAGACAAGGCACAAGCCCTCATACCAGGGCTAGTTGGGTGAGGCAACACACTAGGAGGAAAGAGGTCCCAGTAGTAGGCAAAAGAGTAGAAACACCCACACTCTCACTGTTAGGAGTCCCACAAAAACACCAAGCTGGCAGCCATAACATATATGCAGAGGACCTAGCACAGAACAGTGCAGGCTCCATGACTGCTACTTCCGTCTCTATGAGCACCTGTGAACTCTGCTTAGGTGATTCTGTAGGCTGTGTTCTGGATTCTTTGTTTCCATCTTCCCTAAGGTTCCCTGAACTTCAAGGGGAGGGACATGACAGAGACCTCTAATTTGGATGCTCTCTGCTTAATGCTTGGATGTGGGTCTCTGCATCTGCTCCTCTCAGAGGCAGGAAGAAGACTCTCTGATAAATATCGGGTGAGTCATCAATTTATGAGAATAAAAGAATATCATTGGAAATCATTGTATTGATTATTTTTTGTATTCTATGTCTCTGGGCTATCTAGCCTGTGGTTCCTAGATATCAATGCAGTGTCTTCATGAGCTCCCTTTCACAGACCTCAAATTAGGCCAGTTATTGGAGAGCCACCCTACAAGTTCTGTGGCTACATAGCCTTCACACATGTTGCAGGCAGAATAGATTCTGTCAGTAAGTCTTGACTCTGAGTTTCCTGATCAAGTTCCTAAATTTTTCATGTCTACAATTTTCTCAGTTTAGGTTTTCTTAATTCATTCTACTTTCACTTTTGTGTCTTGAAGTGTATGGTTCATTTACTTCTAATCTTTGCTTGTGTTTTCTTAGATTTCTTCAAGTTATTTATTCATTTCCTCTTTAAGAAGCTTAATCATAAACGCTATTTTAAGGAATTTTTCTTGTGCTTCAGCTATATTAGAATATTCCAGGCTAACTGTGATAGGGTTGCTGTGCTCTAGTAGAGACATATTGTCCTGGATGTTATTAACTGTGTTTTCATGCTAGCCTGGGTATCTGGATTATAATTCTAGGTGTCAATATCTGGTATTGTCTTTGTTGTATTAATGTTTGTTCCTTGATTTCTCTTCCCTCTCTAGTTCTTAGGAGATTATGTTGGCTATGTGTTGTCTGGTAGGAAATTCTTCTGGGATCCTGGTAAGTGTGTCCACTGGGGATGGCAGATAAAATGTGTTTCTAGGCATTGGGAACTGACACTTGGGAATGGGTTGGTTTAGGAGAGGGATTAATGAGGGGGCTATGAAGGAGGAAAGAGAGAGTTCCATCAGGATCTTCTTATTACACTGGCAATGGTGTCAGAGAGTGAGAAGAGGTCACAGCAGGTAATCTGCTACAGAGCTTGGATGAGACTGGGGAACTGGATATGGAGGAGAGGAGAGAGTATGAAGATCTGAAGGTTGACTCTCCGCCTTGCATGCCTACCTGATTGTCTGGCAGCCTTGGCTGCTGTGGTATAAGAGAATGCCAGCTGAAGTTGGGGACTGGAATAAAGGAATGAATGGTGTGAAGAAAGATTGAAGGGGAGAATCTGGGTAAGCTGCTGGATATGGTGTCAGAGAGTGTGGCAAGTCCCCACAGGTGTTCTGCTATAGAACTGAGAATGAGGTTGGGAGGTTGAATTTGGAGGAGAAGAGGAACAGCCAGGACTACACAGTGAAATCCTGTATCAAAAAAAAGCTGTAATTGATTGAAATTATGTTCAGGACTTTAATAATTATTTACAGGCATTTGACTGACATATCCAAACATCTGAAAAATAGGTGGATAGAAAACTAAGTCAACTCTAAAAATTAAGCAATTTATGAACCTCAGAAAAAATTAAAGTAACATCAGAGAAAAAATCATGGCATCATATTGACCCAACTATAGGTAGGTACAAAACTACTTAAATGTAAATATCATATATTCATTGATAAAACAAGTTATACTATAGGACAAAGTAGTAGAGAATATTATAAGTGTGAGAAATAAAGTATTAAGCTTAAAGTCTCTACTGATAAACTAGAAAATAAATAGATGATGTCTGAGATGAAGAATATAGTTCGAGTTTAAACATGTGCAGATCAGTACCAGAAATACCTACAAGGTTTGTGAGTGGTTAGCCATCTGAATTAAATCATGAGAAGATGAAAATCATGGCATTATAATGAGTCTTGCCATAAATATAGAATAAAATAAAGATGACAAATCATAATCTATATTTCCTCACATTATAAGAATCATTACTAATACATAGGCATGGACACATGGGGAAGGGCCTGGGCCTGGCCCAGGATTATGTGGTAGACTTTGGGGAGCCCCCCTCAAGGCCCTACCCTGCCTAGGGAAAAAAGGGTGGATGGGGTGGGGGATAGGTCGGGGTGGGAGGGAAAGGTGGGGGAAGGGAAGGGAGAGGGAGAGGGAGAGAGAGAAGGGATTGACATATGAAACAAGCTTGTTCCTAATTTGAACTAATAAAAAAAAGAAAAAAATCCTAAAAAGTTGCTTTTGTAGGTTGGGGAAGACAGATGTAGTGAATTACATATTTTTCTCAAGATTTTAAATGCTAATGATACTCATCATAAAGTAACAAACCCAGCACAGAAATATACAAAAATGGATGTGTATCAATCAAAAAATTACTGTCATTCTCAGTGTCACACAATGTCAAACCTTGTCTTCTTAAGGGAAGAAGTAAATATACCCTACCTTAAGCTTTTAAGGTTGCTTATTGCTATTGAGATTAACTCATCATGTTGCTTCTTGTTTAAATAAAAGTATTTTGACTTTGTATTTCAAATTTAACCTCAAATATCATGTATAATGTAAAGTGATCGTAACTCTTACTAAAATTTATTATATTGAACTTCACTTTGGTGGTAAAGGGAAAATATGAAGCAAAACCAAATTGTTGCTTTAAAAAAAAATGATTCTTTAGTGTCTTAGAACTCTAAGCTTGAGAAGGTAGAGCAGAAAACAGAATAATCAGAAACCCACAGGAACAGCTGACCTGACCTAGTTGGAGCATGGATACCCTAGTCATAAAGCTGCGGAAACAGCATTGGACCGAACCAAGTCCTCTGAATGTAGGTGCCAGCTAGGAATCTAGGGCTTCTATAGGACCTCTAACAGTGGAGCCAGTCTTCAACCCTAGAACACAAATGGACTTTGGGAGCCCATTCCCTATGGAGGGATACTGTTACAGCCGAAATACAGCAAGGAGGGTCTAGGACCTCCCCCAAATGATATGACAAACTTTGAAGGTCCCTGGTAGAGGGCCTCACTATCCATGAGGAGGAGTTGGGGGATGGGTTGGGCGATTGGTGGGAAATATGGGAGGGTGAGGGGATGGGGGGTGGATATGTAAAGATGAGTGGCAATTAAAGAATTTAAAAAAAGAAAATTAAGAATGTCTGCTCTATGAATGACACCAGCATGAAATGGTGAGAGAGTGATGAATATATTTGCAAAAATACATCTAATAAAATACTTTATCCAAAATACATGCATAAATTTTAAAATTCAAAATTGAGAAAACAACTGAGGTTTTCAAATGGACTTAAAATATTAACACATATCTCACCAAAGAAGATACACATACAATAAGGATATGAAAGATACTGCATATAATATACTACCAGAAAAACACAAATGAAAACAATGAGACATAACTACATGCCTGTTAGTCTGGAAAACATCCAGAATATGGATGGCATCAAATGTAGGCCAGGTGGCACCAAATGTAGACCAGGTGGTAGACTAACAAAATCTCTTACTCACTGTTCAAGAAAGTGAAAAATAATACAACCACTTTGATGATTTCTTACCAAATTAAATATGTTTTTTTTCTTATTATTCACAAGTTTTAAATGACTTTACTGAAAATTGTCTTTTAAAACAACTGAAATTGCCTGGCAGTGGTTACACACACCTTGAATCCCAGTACTCAAGCAGAGGTAAGTGGATCTCTGTGAGTTTTAGGCCAGCCTGGTCTACAGAGCTAGTTCTAGATCTGCCATGGCTACCCTAGAAACTCTGTCTTGATAAACCAAAAACCAAAAGGACAACAACAACAAAAATAAACCTGAAATAATTATTTTGATAATACAGATGAAAAGGAGATTTGGCAAGAAGCTTATGATGTGAGAAATGATCCAGTGAGAGCAATCAGATGAGTTAAGTCAAGCAAGCAAGGAAACAACAGTAGAACATGGTGATACATGTAGTGTCTCAAAGTACAAAGTGTTTTCTGAGGAGCAGAGAATACAATAGGAAGGTGAAGGCAGGGTTTAAATGAGTTCACCAGACCCAAGAAAAATGATAAATAGATGTTTTTTGGGAAACAACTTACACAGATTTAAAAACTTCAGCAGCCTTCCTGCTCCAGAAAATACAGTCTCTACACTTCGGATGCTCTCTATGACCCGAGAGAGTGAGTGCCCGCTGCTCCTCTACCTTAAAGTGGTCACATCTGCACCTGAAACCACACCCAAAGGGTGTGGTTACTACTGCAAGTTCACTGGCAAGGCAAGATACCACTACAGGAAGGGACATTTTCTTTTCATTTTGTCAGATTATTAATGGGAAAGTCGCTTCAGGATTTATTATCTCTAACAAAGAGCCAGCTGTCATTTCTCCTGACTGTCATTCCTTCAGTGCAGTTAGATTTCCTGAGCAAACCTTATTCTGGGTAAAGGAATTTTCTTACATCCAGTTTCATCAGTATACTCAAAAACCCCTACATATTTACCATTATTCGATCAAGTATTTCTACTCTGGTTGTCTTGGAAATCAGTTTAGCATGGAAATCCATCTACTGTGTTCATTACCAACTATACAGCTACTATCTTTTGCCTTACCTTCATCAATATATTGCATTGCATAGAATTGACCTTTTACCTAGCTTCCTAAATTGATCAACAGAAAACTCACAGTTTATGGAAAGATGAGGAAGGCCCCAACATGTTCTCACTGTAGATACTAATAAGTAAATATGGGCCCAGAGGTACAAAAGTCCAATCTCTATTCCAGCAACTCAGTAGAGCGTATGCACAGTTCACCCTCCCTGGATAAGAGAGTCACTGGAACAGAAAGAAACCTTAATTGGTCCTACTCAGTTCCCTTTCAAATTACGTACATGTTTTGCTTTTAAAAATTATATGACTTAATTTTCAAAACTAAATATGAATATATTCCATACTACCATATTCCTAATCTATCCCGAAAGCACAGCTAAGTGCTGCATAAAAACTCTTTAACAGGGACAGGATGGAGAGGAAAGAGAATATTCTGTTCCCAGGGGAAAAAATGACAAGTTAAATACCTAGTTAAAATAAAATGCTCAGTATCAGATTTTACTTCATTAAAACAATTTCAATTAGAAAGTGTAAATTATCATGGTCGATTTAAGTGTTTCTGCATTAGACTGATCACTAGAAGAGAGAAAAGATTCAATGTAAGAGAAGTAATAGAAGCCCACTTGGCACAAGATACTATTTTCTTTAAAGGAAAGATAATTTGTTGTGCTTGATGGGGAAAAATAAAAGCTGTAGGTAGTAAGTAGTAAGGTAGATCTAGAGATGCAGATACCCAAAGTTCCTTTCAAACCTAGGTTTGAGCCCCCAGTAAACTCAAGTCACTCAGTAACAATAGGAAGGATGAAGGGGACAAAAAGAAAAGGAGGGGAAGCGAAGTTGCTGCAGCTTACACTGATTTCAAAAAAGAAAGCCAAATTAGTCCATGTTTAGCCACTATAGGTACCTTCTACCTTTCTATTATTGAGCTTTCAATATTATAAGCATTGTACCAATTCTGGTTTTAACTTGTTATCCATCATCTCCCCAAATGGCATTTTCTGTAGCATCACTCAAAGGACGGAGACTTTCCACAGCATATGAACCACAGCTAACAAAGGACTACATTCTTTTCTTTATGATGTCTTAGTGCTTGTACCTACTAATATACCGATATCCCAGACTGATGGAGGTGGAAAATAAAAGCAACCAAGTGCCATAGTTACTATCCATAGCTACTAGTAGATTAGGGCTCAAGGAATGTCAGTTATGGCCCCCCCTCTAAGTTCACTGGGCAATTCTATTATGGGGTATTTCCAATCTCTTTCAGCTTCTTAGGGGTTATGTGTGTCCTCTAGTGTGGATATTACAATAGGAACCCTCCATTGCTGCACACTCGGGCACAATGAAGTACTGGCTATAAAAATTATTTAATGCTAGCTTGAATTAACTTCTAACTAATTGACAATTATTAAATCCCAATCACTGTATGGTTTGTTTTTCATAGATTTTAAAAACTACAAGTGTTGGTTCTTCTCTGAGAATTAATAATGCAGCCTAATACCAGTTTCAGACCACTTAATTAAATGTAACTGTTCCTAAGAATCAAACAGGTAATTTTGCATCCCAAAGTACCCAATCCATCACCTTTAATGCAAATTTCAACAGACACTGTAATACATATTTGACCCACTCTCTACAAGGGTCCTCATATGCAGCTGGAATGGCATCTGCTTACCACTGTCATCATTTCCTAAAAGCTTTTGTTAAACACAGAACTGATATGGTGCTCTCTCAGATTCTGTACAGAGTGAAGTAATGTCCAATTTCCTGACCTCTAGAGGCCTTCAGACCAAGCCTAAGAATGCAAAAGCAGACAGATATAAAGGAGGTTCAAGTAGCTGAATAAGCTTTAAATCATTGCATGAGTTAAGTGGTTGGTAAAAGAACAAGGTTCTACATGAGCAGAGAAGTGGAAGAGAGGCTGGCAACAGTTCTTCTGTCAGTGTCTTGTGTGTTTCATCAACAGGAGATGTCAGATACGCAGAGTGAGCAAGCAAATAAAAACTAACCAGATTTCACTTTTCAACACTTCTGTGGTGCTCTATGCTATATAGCATGATGATAATAACAGATAGATTTTTCTATTCTTCAAAGAGGAAACATAAAAGCATTTTTGTCTTTAACCCAATGATACAATATACCTTTGCAAACTCCCCAAATCATACAGAAAAATTCATTTAAACTAGTCCAAAGAAAAAAAAGGAGGAGGAGGAGGAGGAGGAGGAGGAGGAGGAGGAGGAGGAGGAGGAGGAGGAGGAGGAGGAAGAGACTTTAAAATAACGCAAAGTTGTATATGCTACTGAATTTTACTAAGCAGCCAGAATGAAAGGGACTTATTTAATGAAGCTTGTTTTAAATTGTCTATCTCTTGTAAGGATGCGTGCACTTCTCAGAGTCCTTCTGCGACAGGGTTTTGTTTTTTGTGAACTTAGTGAATAGGATTTAAATTTCTTAGCTTTCCCCCCCCTTTCTTTTCTTTTCAAAAACTACAAACGCAATCAGTCCGAGTAGAATCCATTCATTTGGTCTCTGCTTTCAGAATGCAAGAAAGAAGCTACTTTTCCTCCCCGTCGTTTCACTCCAGCTGAGCCGAGTGCAGCAAACATCTCATGCTGAAATCAGTGCCTTTTAAAAATCTTCAAGGGGCTTGAAAGCTCCGAACCTGCTCAGAGGTGAAGTGGCTCCAAGAGATCAGCTTCAACGCACCCTATTTGTACTTTCCTCTGCTGCTAAGGATCTCAATCCTTTATCCATGGCGTCATTACAAAAGTTCTCTCTGTGAATGCCAGACCAGGGCGGGTCTCCTCTTTGGTACTGCAGCAGGGCTCTCCATTTCACTTGCTGAAAAGAAGCTTGGCCACTAGCTGAAATCTACTAGGAGATCAAGAGAAGCTAGTTCCTTACAGTTGGGGAGAGTTAATTGATCACCCCTCCCAAAGTGCCCCTCACAGTCTTGCCTGCCCCCACTGATACTGACTTCTGCTTTTCTCCAAGGGTTATAACTTGCCTAGGAAGGAACGGACCTACAACCCACAGAAATGCCCTGTTGAATGCAAAATCTGTGTGAGGGAAGATCTTCCAGCCACACATTTACATTCTCATAAAACAAATCCCAAAGATTCTCCAGTTTATTTTCCCGGAAAGCCCAATACTTTCATGTCAGTTTTTAGTCTCTCTCTCTCTCTCTCTCTCTCTCTCTCTCTCTCTCTCTCTCTCTCTCTTAGTTGTTGTTCTTGTTTTGTTTGTTAAGCCTTTCAGAAGAGAAACACAAAGTAAAATTGTATGGAAGGCACTTTTAAAACTACATGGAGAGTAATTATGGACTCGCTAACTAATTTCCTGTGAGATGTGTCTGATGTGTTGCTATCTTGTCAAATAAGCCCCACTGCACTATGTTTCTATCTTTGCTGTTGTTGCAGCTAAAACAGAAACAAACAAACAAACAAAAAACCATGGCAGTGATGGATCATTTCAGTTCTTCAGATGCTCATATGACCTGGGAATTCCCATAGAAAATTCTGTGCCTTTTAAGAATTCACTTAAAGAGTTTTGTTTTAGGATGCCCAAATTTCTATGAATTTTCAGCCTGCTACTGTAAGGAATGACATTAATTCTCTTGGCTGAGTAAACCCTCATTTATACTCATAACTTCCTGATAAAGTAATTGCTTTCACCATTGCTTAATCCTCACAAGTAGTCACAGGTCCTGGTGGAGTCTGCATAGCTGGAATCTTCCATCTGGATTTATATGCTCTCCACTGACCTGTGCAAGCACATATTAACCACTGTTCTAATAACTTTAGAAATGTACACTTACCAATAAACAGCATCAGTCCAAACCTTCACCTTTAAGAGGTCAACTCCAAAGAAGAGTCTCTTGTGAGAAGCATCTATGCAATATCTCTTAAAACAATATTAAGGGACTATCAGCATTTTCAGATATAAAATTGTCATCTAAATGCTTTGCTCATCATGCACATTTGCACATTTTACAATTAGTGGGTAAATGTTTTGTCTCAAGCACTCAAAAAATGATCTGTGTTTGTTTTAAGTGTAAAAATAGGGCATCTTTAATGTACTAAACCTTCAACATTGAGAATGTAAGAACAGAAGGCCACCACAATTCTTTTCACTTGAATGAGTATCAATTCTCTTGTAATAGTTTATCCCCCACTGTGTCTCATATTTAATATCTCAATAGTAAATGTTTTTGTTGAAAGTAGATGTCTTTGCTGAAGGGAAGAGAAATTAAATTGATTTATTAGTCAAATTGATAGTTTATGTAGATTAAAAAAAGAATTTAATAATTATAGTTTATTCACAGTGAGGTGAACAGAGTAGAGGGAATAGTTGTGTGCTGATTCCATGTTTGGTCCTTTTCTCTACTGAAGTTAATTAAACATAATTTACAAAGTTGGATATAAGAAGGAAACTTTTAGTTTTGACTTAGAGTTTCAAAGTGAAAAACTATTCACTATGCATAATGGAGCAGGGTGATATTTCATATTGATAGACCAGAACAAAACCTAAGCATAGCCCTATTCACTTTGATGACTGATGATGTAGTACAATATCCAATTGGACTTTTCATAAGTTTCAAATGCCTGAATAACTGAATAGCATGTTATATTTGAGTAACTAAAGCAGAGGACACTCTGTGGAAAAAATGGGCTAGAGTTTTTGTAAAAATTAAAATGATACTTCCTCTGTTTATTACTTCTAAAACTTAATTCTCTTAATTTCTCGATAGGAGTTCTTAAGCTCGTGTGTGCAGAAATATATGCAAGAACTCTCACATCTCTTTGCTTTGGCCTGCAGCCAGCCAACCTTGACTTGTCACCTGATGTCACATAAACAAGGGCCCAAGAGCACCTATGAGCCAGAAGGACAGGAGGCCCTCTTTCTCTTGTAACTCTCACTGTACTACAGGGCCCTTTCTTGTCAATTAAGGAAATGGAATGAGAACTACAGGTCCTACGGTACTTTCTTGAAGTGCTTTCCACAGTTGGTTGGAAATAGCAGGCTACAAATGCTACTACTAACTGCTTCAACCAAAATGAGTTAAGCTACCACGTTACTTCCAGGTATCATTCTAAACATTGGACAGATCCTTTAAACTGATTGGGCAAGATCCTTCCCTCTTACAGTTTACATTCTAGTAGAGAACACAAAACTAAGAAAATAAACATACCAATAAATATACCCTATAGTATTAAAACATGAGAAAATAATGGTGCTGAGAACAAAAAAGGAAAAGAAGACACTGGAAAACAAACCTGATTTTATCCTTTCACCTGATGGAGGTAAAACACACTGCTTAAGATTCTAGAATTCAGGTCCTTTCCCCACAGCCATTTTGTAACTATGCTTCAAGACTGGGGTATATAAGGTTTTGTGTTAGTTAAGGTTTCTGTTGCTGTGATAAAACACATGAACAAAAGCAACTTTAAGAGGGAGTGGTTTATTTTATCTTATATCTTGCAATATATCATTCAGGAAAGTCAGGACAGGAACTCAGACTAGAACCTGAAGGCAGGAGTTGATGCAAAGATCATGGAGGAACACTGCTTACTATCTTATTCCTCATGGCTTGCTCAATCTACATTCTTAAACAATCCAGGGCCTCCAACACAGGGACAGTACTCCCTCCAGTGAGGGAGACCCACCCCCATTAGTCATTAATCAAGAAAATGTCCCACAGGCTTGCCTGCTCTCAGGTCAACCTGGTATAGATATTTTATCAAGTGAGGTTCCCTCATCCCAGATGACTCTGACTACTAGCCAATATGCATCTAAATAGTCCCTCTTTGACTATCTGTCTTCATGTCTTGCCTCAACTTGTTTCTATCTGTTCTCCTTCTAAAGACATTGAATATCTTGTATTTGCCCTCAGAATGCTATAACAAGCCCCTATTTCTTACTGTCTTCCAGAGCATCAGTGTCTTTCCACATTGTTCTCTGTAACTAGAGACACTTCAGTATCATCCACAACTCACTTAATATATTGGCATATTTGCATGGGACTGACCTAGGCCCTCTGCACGTGTTGTGTAACAGTTGTGTGGCTTGGTCTGTTTGTAAGGCCCCTAGCAGTGAGATCAGGACATGTACCTGGTGTTTATCTGACCTTTGGGAAGCTGTTCTGCCATGCTGGATTACCTTGCCCAGGCTTGATGAAGTGTTAGGAGCTTGGTTCTACCTCAACTTGATGTGTCATGCTTTGTTCAAGCCCATGGGAGGCCTACTCCTTTCACAATGGAGAAGAGGAGAAATGGTTGGGGAGAGAACTAGATGTGGATTGAAAAGAAGGAGAGGAAGGAGGGGAAATGGTGGTCCATATATAAAATAACTGAAAAAATGTTAAATAAAATAAAAATTTTGAAAGAGAATATCAAAAAGAGATACTGGCATATTAGTGAATGGTTACTAGCATATACAACTAAAGAAATACAAGCAGTTCTACAGGAAATGAGCGATATGAGCAACAGAATCTGCCCTATGGACTTTACCCAGTTGCATTAAGAATTTTGTCCTCAGATGGGAAGCTGACTGCTGCCTCTATGAAGAGTTGGACCCACTAATTGGAATAGGCCTATTGAATCATAGACTTAGGCCGGAGCTTAAAGACTTAAGGTGGGGAAATGTCATGAGCATCATTATTTCCAGAAATTACAAATGGTGCACAAGACTGAATAAATCATATGTAACCATAGAACATAGGATAGCTGAGACATTCTGCTTCAGAGATGTTCAGTCTCTAAAATAAATTCCACCCCTGCTCCTACAAATTCTGCTAGAGAGCAGAATGTAGTGCTTGATTTTTTTTCTTCTCTGTTCTCAGTGAGCAGAACATGAACATTATTTGGCAGAATGAAAAATATAGTGAATTTAAGCAGCCATATTGTTGAGACATAATGGTGTTGCTCCCCTATCCTATCTAAAGGACACACCTCTCAACACATTTCCTGGTCTTTGAGTCTTAGGTGTAGAGCTATTTGTAGATGAATCTACTTGGGGTGGCACCTCACAGTCAATTGGTGTCTGTTATATTACCATCGGTGGCTTTCTGTAATAGTTTCTGCTGCAAGAAGAAGCTTCTCTCTTGAGGAGGTGGATTAAATTTATCCATGCAATTTTGACACCAGTTGACATCCCATTGTGCATGAGGGAAATATCACGGAGCCCCAACCCTAGATTAAGCAACTAATGCCTCCTAAGAGAAGGAGAATTTGTCTTCCCTAGGTGTCAACCCCTTATTTGTTTATCCAATAGGAGTAGCCAACCTCATAAAATATATGTCATAATAAACAGAGTCAGGAAGTTCTATTTATATGTTTTAACTCCATGTGAGCAACAATAATTTTGGAATTACATATATTTTAAGAGGAGTGTATTGGGAGGAGAAATGAGAAGGGTTGAAAAGAGAGAGGGGAAAATGAGGAAATGATACAATATTTTTGTTAAAAGCAAAAATTTTAAAAATAAGAGGGAATTTAAAAAGATCAAATAGAGGCTCTAAAACAGAATCTGGTGTCCAAAGAGACTTCAGAAATCATCTGTCCTGAATGTTTTCAAAAGATCATGATCTCTAGAATCAATGAGAGACTCTTGTCTTTAAAAATCAGGTGGAAAATTAGGTTTTAAGGCACATAATATCATCTTCTTGCCTCCACATGTAAATGCATAGGTGAGTATACCTACACACATGCATACACATACTCACACATATAGTGCACACATATATACACCATACAGATACACACAAAAATAAGTATGCAAATAAAGAAATAAAGAAAATAAATATTTTCCTAAGACTAAGATCTCATTAGTGCACCAACTCTCACTACACAAGTATCTTTATACAGAGACAAAATGTGTCCCTCATGACATCAACAAATAGGGCCAGTGATCAGTAAAATACTTGCTCCCATGCAGCATTTTACCTGTTTATGTTTCTTACACATTTTTTTCTTTAGGACTTAAATTCTATTCAATCTGGATTTTTTTTTCTGAAATGTCTAGAGATGTCCTACAGAATCTTATTGAGGATTTAGATCCCTGGGGCAGAGGTGCTGGATAAGCAGAGAGGAAGGGGTCTCCAACACTGTTCCACAAGGAACAGGAATTCAAATATTCATTAGTTGCTATGGATGATGTCCTGTGGCACAGTTAATACACGCTCTATGCAACAGCAGTGAGCTAATGCAGTTACCTGGCAGCAACGCATTTCCAAAAAGGCTGTCTTGCTTCTCATTGACTATTGATGACTGCAGCCCAGGGGGAAGAAGAACATTCATAAACATCAATCAGGGCAGTAGGCGCCTTCTAGTCTCCTTTAAAGGAGATAATGTATGTGAGAGCTCTTTTTCAACTGTAAAGCAGTACACAAATGTAAAGAATTTTTACCATTGTTTTAAAAGGGAGTCATGATAACATTAATGCTATTAGTTTTTAAGTTTTTCATGCGGCCTACTCAAGAGTTACCTAGCAAGGGGACTTGGAGTCCATTTTCATTTCCTCTGCACAGACATTCAAGAAAATTGCTATTTTTAATATGAGTCCTATCTATGGCATTCATTTATAGATCACAACTTTTTTTTTCATTTCTTTTCTTCTTCTTTTTTTATTAGAAAGAAAATTCTTTTACATGTCAATCCCAGGTCCCTCTCACTCTCCTGCCCCCCCCAACTAACACCCTACCTATCCCATACAACTTTTTAAAAATAAATATTTCCTTTTATTTTGGGGGGATTATAATATAATTATATTGTTACCCCTTCTCTTTGTCCTCAAACTCGATGTTCCTCCTCATTTCTTCTCTTACAAATTTATGACCTCTTTTCCTTTAACTGTTACTTATATGATATATATTGATATATGTGTGCATATAATTATATAAACACTGTTTACTCGGTCTGTATGATATTATTTGTATGCACATGTTTCCAGGGCTGACTGCTGGGTATTGGATAACCAATTACTATTCTCTTCCCAAGTGAAGATGATTTCTCCCATTCTGAACACTTCTAAGTTGCCTGTAGTTCTTTGTCTAGGGTTGAGGTCTTGTAAGCAAGCTTTCCCCCATTGATAATAGCAAAATTGTTTTTAAATAGTGAGGTTCAGTCTTGCTATTTTTCTAGGTAGGTTAAACTTCTATCTCCAAGACTTAAAAGCAATTTTCATTGGTATTTCCTCAAGGTATGTTTTATTTTTTTTAAATGATAAGGATTATAAGACATATGAGGCAGAAAAAAATATCATAAATATATATAAACGCCTAAATGTATTGTAAGAAACCTCTACTGCTTTAGAGTCACGCCATGTGTTAGACATTGTCAGAAGTTAAATTTATATTATCTTAATCCATCCTCATAAACAACCTTCATACCATTTTAAGGATGAGAAAGCAACACTGACAACCAATCCTGAAGCTTAAAAACTAATAACTGACCTCTCCCATTTTTCCATATCTAGAAGGATGCATAGTCAAAATGCATGGATGAAAGCCAAGCCACCATTCATATGCTGATTTTTGTACAGAGTACTTCCACAAAAGACTTGATTTTAGCCTGCACTTTAATGTCAGCTGTTTAATTACTTCTCCTGTTGCTCTGACAGAACAACTTAGGAAAAGAAGGTTTTATCCAGACTCCAGAGACTGAGGGGGAGAGGGAGGAGTTGCAAAGGGAGCATGTGGTGGCTGCTCACATTGCGGCCACAGTCAGGAAGCAAAGAGGAATGAACATGGGCACTCATAGAGCTCTCTTTCCTTTTTTATTTGGTCTGGAATGCCAGCCATTGAAATGGTGCCACCCACAGTCAGGGTGGGTCTTCCCTTTTCAGTTTAAGCTTTTGGGAAACACCCTTACAGCTACTCCCAGAAGTGTGCCTCATTAATCCTGAACAATATTTTCATTTGACATTAACCATTTAGTTTATAAAATGCCATATACTATTATATAAGAATTTACCTAGTTAAATATATAATGTGCTTTACTATTGAAACATTATCCTTTTTTAAAATTAGTGGTTGGTTGTGCTTTTCCCTTTTCAGTAAAATTTAAGAGCCTGAAACATTTAAAGCTCATGTTAGTATCCATTCTTTTGTGGGAACATTGCATATAAAAACCAATGTGAGAATAGTAGTGTTCTTAAAAAAATTAAATCTATCTATAAAAATTGGCAGTATTTAAAATCTCAGAAAATGTATCAGTGGTACTGTAAAAGTCTAAAGTAAGACTAGCATTTGTAGGAATAGTGAGTACAAATACTTTTATGCCTTTCCACTGCTAAGCACGATTTTTAAAACTCCAGGAATTATACACAAAATCAGCATCAAAACCTCTGAAAGGTAGAATGAGTCATGCAGACCACTAGTGGCTATAATGATAAAGAAAGGAGAACACCTGACTGTGGGGTACCCATCCCCAAGTGATACCTCTATGACACTATCCCTACACCCAGACTCACGGTACATCATAAAAGAGTGAGCAGAAATATTATAAGAACCAGAAAAGTAGGATGTGTGTTGCAAGATAGTGTCTTTTATATTTGACAAGGAGCTGCACTTGTGAAATCATAACAGCATTGTCAACCTACACAATAATAATACCAATTGACTACTCATTGTGGATGGGAAAATGTCACAGGTCCCACACAGTGGTCTCCCTAAACACAGTGAAATGTGAATAGTACTCTACAGACTCAGAAAAATGTGTGTGTGTGTGTGTGTGTGTGTGTGTGTGTGTGTGTGTGTGTGTGTGTGTGTGTCTGTGTGTGTCTGTGTCTGTGTCTGTGTCTGTGTTCTGTCTGTCTCTCTCTCTCTCTCTCTCTCTCTCTCTCTCTCTCTGTGTGTGTGTGTGTGTGTGTGTGTGTGTAAAACAGTAATAATTAAAGAATAACAGATAATGAAGTTGATAGGGAGTGTAGAAGACCAAGGAGGAGTTGGAGAAGGAGGAGGATGAGTGAAAATGATGTAAATACAGTGTTCATGTATGACATTCTCAACAATTGATAATAAAATACAGCATTTAAAATATTTTTGTTTTTCTTTGAAAATTTCATACATGTATACAATGTAGTTTTCTTCTATTCAAAAATTTTGAATTTATAATTGCATCTTTTCCTCATTCCCTTTCCTCCTCCTAAACTTTCCTTGCTCTCTTTAAAATTTAGACACCATTTTTCATTAATTGTTGTTACAGGTCTATGTATATGTATGTGCATATGCATCCCTAAACAGTAAATGCATTTTAAAAGACTTAGAACTCACATGGCAGTATTTCATTGGATAATCATAAAACATTAGCATTAGGAGTATGTACTTTCATTCACTCAACACTGAGGAACAGCCATGTGCCAGTAGTAAAGATCAGTGGTAGGAAAGCCATTGGCTCCTAGCAGTTTTGTACCCAGTGGAGACCTATAGACACACCAGTCCATAGAACTGCAAGCTCTCCACTCACAAGGGAAAGTGGATCTTCTACTCACAAGGAAAGCTGATCTTTAGTGAGTACTTGGTGTGAAGCTGGTGTGACGCTGAACATTACTTCTTTCCTACATTTTGTTGATAATGAAACAGAAGCGTGGGGGTTGTGTCTAAGGGTCACTGGGTCTGTAAAATCAATAAGTACTGTCAGTCTCTTTCATGAGGACAGAAGTAATGTGCTACATAGAGAGAAGAAACGCTTAATGTCAAAGCATGTCAACTTGTGTCCCCAGCAAACCATGTACACTGAAGTCCAACACTTAAAATCTTGGAAAATCACTTTTTAAAAGGCCATTATAGGTGCAATAAGCTACAATAACATCGTTAGGTTAGGCTGATACAAGAATTTAGATACCCATATAAATACAAAAGTCAAGGGACACCAAGGAAAACACCACACGTCAAGAAAACACATGGGACATATTTGTCCTCACGACTCTTGAAAGAATCGAACATAAGACCCTTCTTGGAAAGTAAGAAAACACATTATCCAAGCTACATACTCTGTGCTGCTCTGTTATGGCAGGGCTAGCAAATTAAAATAGGGTACGACATGTTGATTTCTGCACTCTGTGAAGTGGTGTTCCAGAGACATTGCATATTACACTGATAAGTATCAGATGGGAAAAACTTCTAAATTTTCGGTTATTTGTCAATTCAGTGGAAAAACAACACTATTATTAGAGATGAAATTATGACTTACAATTAAGGAATATAATTGAAATGTACCCAATACTTATCACCATCTAATAATTGTATATTTTATGTCTATTCATGTCCTCATGACAGAAATACCACTAGTGGGTATGTCTTTCCCTCTCTCTTCCAAATTACACAATCAGCAACACAACTTGTTAACTTGAAATCAACCCTTGTAAGACAATTTACACCATGAAAATCAGCAAATGTCACAAATACGGGCTTTATTCCCCTGGGGAATGTTGCTGGATTTTAAATGTCTTCAATCACAGCATCAACCTGGGAGGGCTGATGCCTCATCTAACTAGCGTGTGCTTTCTCTCATTAATTTCAGACACATCCTCCTTGTGGCTCCCATGTGTTTCTGGTTCATCTGTCTTCCTTTTGGCTTGGGGACCACTAAGTGACTTTGTCCTTTATTTTCAACTTTCTCAGTAAGGACAGCTTTGTCCAGATTAAGCCAGGTTGCATGTCTTTTGGCAATTCAGTGTGAATGAATGATTGAGAAAGAAAAGATCTTCAAATAATGAGAATGCTGCCATTTAACTCCCATAACAGATCACTAGAAATAAAGATACTTCTTATGAGTTACAACAAAATAGATTTTCTCTATAGGTTCTGAGTCCAATTCCTCTGTGTCCCAAATTCCTGTCTGGTTGAAGGGAACTCCTTATTTCCCTCCTTGTTAAGTTCATAAGACTGTATGACATTCAATCCCTGTGAAGGCACTTTGAAAATAAGTTGTGTTTTTTGCATATATAATATTATTAAAGGAACTTTCAAATCCTTCAAGTTGTATCTGTGCATGTTTCCAATAAACCAGACATATGGTTGTGATAGTTTGCATTGGAATTTAGAATAAAAGTAGAAAGTGCCATATCTTAAAATATTTATTGTGTGCTATGTGTAACTGATTGATTTTCACAGAAGCTTGAAATTATATTATCGAGTGCATATAATTATTAAATAATAATACAAATATGAGCCAATGAAACCATTGCATAGTGGTAGCACCATTGAAATATAAACACTGAAATGCAGAGAAAAGCATGCTGGTAATTATATTTGCCATTAAATGATAACATCCAATTGGTATCTAGTCTTCAGCATACAAATAAGCGTGTAATACTGCAAATACACTCTAATTACATGGCTGTTTGTCTTCTGTAAAAGTAATAAAATGAACTGCTAGCAGTGTTGCAAATTCCAATGAAGAATTTCATTCTGACTCTAATGAAAGGTGCTAGGTGAAGCTTATGTCTTAATATCCTCCTGATTTCTATTCTCTGTACCAATGATCTGACTATTTAGTTCCAGACATCAAATATTCTATTGCAATATTACTATCATTATTGACATTGTTGTTACATGATGAGATTTGACCTGATATCCTACTGAAGCCTGTATAAATCATAATTGAAAATTGAAGCAAAATATATATTTGTCTGACAGAGTTCAAACAAAGCTAATTTCTCCACTTCAAGCCTTTGGCAGTTAACTTTATCATCTTAACTCCCTACTCAGATATTTATTTAAAGCTATAACTTTGTGGTTATTTTAGACACAATATAAAATGTATATTTCAATTGAATTTTCATCTTGGAGTATTCAGATATTCAGGACTTGGTACAGTAACTTAAAATGATCTTATTGTACTTTGACTGGGTACAATAACTTAGTAAATACAATTTTATATAATGTGCTTTCATTATAAGCACCACATTTCCTAACCTTTCCCAGATTCATCTCTTTCTCCATCCACTCAACTTTGTGATTCTATTTTAATTTTTGTGGGAATATATTTAATACATTAAGACTGATTTATGCTATCCAAATATTCTTGGATATATGGAGAGTAGCTGGATACCCACTGAATAGTGGTTGACTTACCGAAGAACACACATGTAAAGGAAACTAGCTCTGCCTATCCCAGCAGCTAACAGTTGCCAATAGTTTGATGACTAGTAGTGAAATTTCATGCCCACCTCCCCTCTCCATGCTGTGGTTTGATTTCGCTTGTAATAGCACAGGTTTTATGCACTGCTGCAGCCAGAAGTTTGTGTGTCCTTATAGTCACACATCACCTCTGCCCCTTACACTCTTTCTACCCCTTCTTCCACAATGATCCCTAAGCCTGGGTAAGTGAGGTGCAGTACATATGTTGTATTTAAGGCTGAGCATTCTAGATTCTCTTGTTCTCTGTAATTTGGTCAGTTGCGTATCTCAGCTTTTATCATCACCTCTTGCAAATAGAAGCTTTTCTGATAAAGGTTAAGGCATGTTCTAATCTATGGGCATAACAATAAGTCATCAGGAGTTAGTTTAATATTGTATCCATTTAGCAGAATAATACTAGAAGGTTCTCTCCTAAGATGTGATCTATTTAGCCATAGGTTCCTGGCCTAATAAAGGTTCTACCTAATGGTTTTATCTTGTGGAATGATATTTAAGACTATCAGAAAGTGATTGGTTATCCCTGTGAAATTCATGCCACTATTGCATTAGCAATCATGTCTTCTCAGTCATTATAGTAATAGCTTATGTATTCATATCTGGGTAAGACTGATGATTATTTTTCTTCCCTGGTAGCATGCATCCAGTTCTATAAAAGCTATCCAGTAGGACTGAAGCTTCCTGGTCAGTACCAGCTAGATTTCTCTATTTTCTACTACCCAACAAGGTGGTGTTTTCACAATAGTATCTTTCTATCAGGTGTTTGAGGGTAACCAAGAACATTGTTGTGGGCAATAAACTACAGTTTTGGGAAATATACAGGACCTTACTGACAAACAATTCCAAAAGAAGTAACCCGCTTTTGTAACTGGCATTTCTACATTTTATTCTTTGGTATCTGATAGGGGATTATTACCTTATTTAGAATATCTCCATTTTAATTCTCTGTGTGTGGAGGGGGTATGAATATATTATGAGACTTCCATAGTAGAACTTTTCCATATGACTTTTTCTTTAGGGTTACTCTGATGAAGGATGCCCTTCTGTATATGTTTCTCTTATTGGTTGATGAATAAAACACTCTTTGGCTAGTGGCCAGGCATAAAGGATAGGTGGGGCTACCAGACTAAGAGATGTGGAGAATTCTGGTAAAGGTAGGCAGTGAGAGCCTGCCAAGAAGTCTCCATGTAGACCAGAAAGGAGTAGTAGACCAGTCTGGACCATTCTCTGGGAAGATAAGATCATGTGGAACTATATAGATTTATAAAAATAGGTTAATAATTGAAACAGAGCTAGACAGTAAGAATCCCTAGTCATTGGCCAACAGATTTATAATTAATATAAGTTGTTGTTTGCTTATTTGGGGCAGAAGCAGCAGTGGGACCCTTGCAGACAAGATCCTCCACATTATTCTCCCTGTATTCGCTCTTCTACCATCCTGTCCCTTCCCCAATTTAATACTGCTGTTCCATTATTCCATTTTAGTTCTTTATTGCAGTGTATTTTATCTCCCCCTCAATATGTTTGTTTCATTTTATATGCCATAGATGTCAGGAAAGCACTATGGGTTATGTGGAAGTGCATAGAAATATTTTAAATAAATGAATAAGTAAATGAATGATTACATCATTTATGAACCTCTATTCCTTACTTACAAGTGAAGTGAAATACATTTGTCTATTTTGTTTACATTAAGTTAACAAATATTTTTCAGACTTTTCTACACAGAATAGGTAGATGTCTTATATTATGAATCCTAGAACACTGAAGTATACAAAGTGCTCTAGTTTTAATAGAGACTCCCTAGGCTTTTGGCTTTAAGGGTACGCATATTTTAAATAACAACATCCATCAAAAGAAGTAGATGACTTTTAGAGGGGGTCATTCTTATAGATCTCTGAACATTTCCCTAGTGCCAGATTTCTCTCTAAACCTATAATGGTTCCCTCTATTATGGTATCTCTTTTCTTGCTCTCCTCTATTCTTACCCTGACTCGATCTTCCTGCTCCCTCATGTCTTCCTCTCTCCAGACCAGGCTGGAGAAACCCACAGAAACAGCTGACCTGAACAAGGGTTGAGCTCAAGAAACCCAAACTGATAGCTGGGAAAACAGAATAGGATTTCTCCATAACCCAAAATGTGCATGTCAGTTTGGAGGTCTGGTTAATCTATGGGGCCTCTGGTAGTAGATCAATATTTACTCCTATTACACTAATGGACTTTGGGAGCTTACTCCACATAGATGGATACTCTCTCATCCTAGACATGAGGGGAGGGTCTAGCCCCTGCTCCAAATGATAAGACAGACTTTGAAGATATCCCATGGAAGGCTTCACCCTCCCTGGGGAGCAGAAGGGGATGTGATGGGGGGTCGGTGGGGGCAGGGGAGAAGGGGAGTGAGAGGGAACTGGGATGACATTAAAAACAAGCTTGTTTCTAATGTAAAATTAAAAAGGAAAATATAAAATAAAATAAATGAAATATAAAAGAACTAGATGATAGTAAAGAAAAACTAAATTTTAAGAAGTGAGGCAAGATGTGATGACATGGGTGAGGGAAAGATGCCCTCCTCCTCCAGGCCTTGTCACCTGTAGGAGAGATGGCCTCAGAGGCTCAAGAGGAGGAGATCTGTCTCAGCACCTCACCAATTACAGCACCCAGGAAAGTGAGTTCTGCATCTTGCCAGGGTAAAATAGTAGAGCTGGCCGTGGTGGTTTGAGTACAAGTTAGCTGACCCCATTGGCATGAGAGCCAGAGATCATCCCTGCTTCATGCTGCCTGCTGCAATGGGTGAGCTAGCCAGGGCAATGTTGGAGAGCTTGCCATGACACAAGGCAAATAGAGGATATCCAAGAGGAGTCCAAGCCCCAGTGAGGTCCCAGTATCAAGGGTGTAGCAGAAGCCAGAGGCCTCCAACCAGGTCATTGACTCATTGCAATGAACACTTACAAGTAAAGATGTATGGGTAAAAATGTATACTGCATGACTCACTGGGCCACACTACATCTTTCATGCATAGAATTTTGTTTGTTCTTTTTTATTTTTTGTATGGTAGGGTTTTTGGTTTTCATTTAAATTTTAGTTTATTTTAGGGGACTTTAGAAAGGCAAAGAGCAGATATGAAGGATGGGGAGATGAATGGAATTGGGATACATGACTTATAATGCACAGACATTCAAAAAAAGAAGTAAGGCTAGGCTGTGGCACATGTCTTTAATCCCAGCACTCAGGAGGCAGAGACAGGTGGATCTCTGTGAGTTCTAGGCCAGACTAGTCTACATAGTGATTTCCTGGGTAGGCTCCAAAGCTACAGAGAAATTGTCTCCCTCAAAGAAAAAAAAAAAAAAAAAAGAAGTAAGGAAAGTTCAACTGATGAATAGATAAGAAAATATGCTACATTTGTACAATGGAATATCATTCAACTGTTAAAAAATAATGAAATGGAGCTAGAAAAACTCATCATGAGTGATGTAGTCCAGACCTGCAAAGAAAAACATTATATGTTTCCTCTATGTATTATTTTTTAAGCCTTCAATAGGTATGCTAAAATAAGTATAACTATAGAGGTTAGGTATCAAGTAAGGGATTAATCTGGTGCAAGGGCAAGATCCCTCATGGGAAATAGAATATATAAGTAAGAGAATGGGGATGGAGCTGGAGGATGCAGGTGGATAAAAGCAGTGAGAGATGGAATACGAGGAGGAGCAACTAACCCGGGGAGGGAGGGCATTTGATGGGATCAGTTGGAAAGCTATTACTATGGAAGCTTCCTAATATAAACACATGTGAAAGAAATATCAGTGAGGCCACTAAACAATGGGGATACAATGCCCTAACTAGACATCTTTTGCCACCAAGTGAAACCTCCAATGCCAGGAATTGGTTACATGTAGTTGAGTTGTTGCCCAGATGGGTTCCATAGAAACCCCTAAATTGCTTAGACTACTGCCAAGGCTATTGTTTTCTCTCCATAAACTGATGGCAAGACTCTATTGCTGAAGACAACACTTACATATTTTGGTTGAGCACAGAGAAGTTGAGCTGGTAATTAACAAGAGCTTTTATGCTCACTAACTACTCTACATGTTACCAAAGGAGAAGGGTAACCATCAACCCAGTGACAGGTGACAGACCCATTCTACAATGGTGACCTATCCACACAATAGTCTGGTATACTAGTAGAACAAATTCTGTGGAAATAAACAGCCACTTTCTGATTGGATGTAAGGCCTACTCCACAGATGAAGCACATGCTAGAAAATATTCAAGTAATCAAGAACCTTAAACTGGATAAACCATAGGCCTAGGAGAAACCCAAATACCATTATTCTTCTAGAGGTAAATATAAATAAAATATCTCCTGAGAACATCCTTCTATGTCCATACATTAGTGCATTGCTCAGCCACTATCACAGAAGCTTCCTCTTGTACCAGATGGGAACAAACAGGGACGCACAACTGGAAAATGTTCAGAGCCTGAGAGGCTTTAGGAAACTCCATCCTAAATTTGCTTTTATCAAATGTTCCCACCCATGTCAATCATTCAGCCAACCTTTTCTGCTAGACCTGAGATCTGAAGACTTGAAAGAATGGGGCATAGTACAGTCCAATGCTATAGAAAACTTGCTTCATGTGCTTTTATACACGAATAAAGCAAAGAAAGAAATGATGTAAGGAAGATTGCTTGAGTTCAGAAATACATGATCACAAAAACATGTAAGTAAACATCAGTAAGCCCATACTAAATATTAATAGATTAGCCCTTTCCCGGAACTTTCTCAAGACAGACCAATTTAAAAACAATTGTCTGAAGATCTCCTGAGTAAATTGGGAGCATGGCAGGGGACTGGGAGGGAGTTAAGAGAAAGAGAAGGGGAGAAGAGGAAGGCAGAGGAGGAAATGAGGGAGCAGGAAGATTGAGACAGGGAAAGAATAGAGGAGAGCAAGAAAAGAGATACCATTCACCAAAGAAACTAGGAAACATGAAGGACTCTAAGGGATAAATGGTCCCCAGGAATTTAAGTGGCATGAACTCCTGAACTAATTGGGGGCATGAGGGGAGGGGGGAGGGAGCTGCTACAATAAGAGCAAGAGAAGAGGAGTAGAGGAGAGGAAATGGAGGGACAGAAATATTGAGTTGCGGGATGAATAGAGGAGAGAGAGCAGGATGAGAGATACCATATCAGAGGAAGCCACTATAGGTCTGAGAAGAGATCTGGAACTATGGAGATCTCCAGAGACCTACAAGGATGACACGATCTGACAATCCAGGCAATGGTGGAGAGGATAACCTAAAAGCCCTTCCCCTAAAATGAGATTGATGACTTCTCTTTATTCCATCCTAAAGCCCTCATCCAGTGGCTGATGGAAGCAGAGACAGACATCCAGTTATACACTGAGCTGAAATCTGGAATTTAGTTGAAGAGAGGGAGGAATGAAGAGCGAAGGGGTCTGTACCAGGTTGGAGGAACAGTTGGCCTGAACAAGGGAGAGCACATCGACCCCAGATGCTGTCTGGGAGGCCAGTACAAGACTGATCCAGACCCCTGAACATGGATATCAATAAGGAGGCCTCTGCACTCCAGGGAGCCTCTGGTGGTGGATTAGTATTTTCCCCTGGTGCAAGAAGGGTGTTTGAGAGCCCATCCCACGTGAAGGGTTACACTCTGGACCTGGACACATGGGGAAGGGCCCAGGACCAGCACAGGAAGATTTGGTTTTGCAGAGCCCCCATTGAGGGCCCTACCCTGCCTGGGGAGTGGTGGGTGGATGGAGTAGGGAGTAGGCTGGGGGTGGGGGAGGAGGGATAGGAGTGAGGGGAGGGAGAGGGAGAGGAAGAAGGGACTTACATGTGAAACAAGCTTGTTCCCTAACTAGAACTAATAAATAAATAAATAAATGACTAAGCTGTTCAAAATTTAAAAAAAAAGAAAAAGAAAAAAGAAAAGAGATACCTTAATCAAGAGAGCCATTATAGATTTAAAAAGAAATCTGATGCCAGGGAAATGTCCAGAGATCCACAAAGATGACCCCAACTAAAAATTTAAGTAATAGTGGAGAGGCTACTTTAAATGCCCTTCTCCTATAATGAGATTGATGACTACCTTATATACCATCCTAGAGCCTTCATACAGTAGCTGATGGAAGCAGAAGCAGACACCCACAGCTAAGCACTGAGCCAAAATCCTGAATCCAATTGTAGAGAGGGAGGAGTGATGAGCAAAGGGGTCAAGATCAGGTTGGGGAAACCCACAGAAACAGCTGACCTGAATAAGGGGGAGCTCATGGACCCCAGACTGACAGATGGGGAACCAGCCTAGGCCAGAAGCAGCATAAGCCCCCTGAATGTGGGTGTCAGATAGGGGCCTGGGCAGTCTATGGGGATTCTGGTAGTGGAAGAGTATCCTAGTGTACAAATGGAATTTGGGAATCCATTCCCCGTAAAGGGATATTCTCTCAGCCTCGACACACACACGGGGGAGGGCCTAGGCCCTTCCCTGAATGATGTGACAGACTTTGATGATTGCCCATGGAATGCCTCACCCTCCCTGGGGAGGAGAAAGGGGATGGGTTGTGGGCATGGGAGATGGCAGGGAGAGGGAACTGGAATTGATATGTAAAATAAGATTGTTTCTAATTTAAATTAAAAATATTAAAATGATAAATAAACAAATAAAAACAATTGTCTAACATTGACAATGCACTATAGATTATACCTGGGAAAGCTGCAAACCAAGGCAGAAGACCATATCCAGATTCAGGGTATACTGACCAGATTGGGTTCTGTAGCAATATTCTGACATCCAATGGGAATAAAGATGTTTTATGAATTGAATATAAATGTTTGTCACAAGAGGCAAGAAATCACATCCGTGAAAATTCCAGGGAACAACATGCACCTGCTTTTTTTTTCCTGGATCCTCTCTCATAGTTCCCAAGCACTGTTTACCACAAGTAATTTTTTGACCATGTTCTGACACCATCAGGGTGCAGAGAGTTGTGTATCTATGCAAAAGAAGAGATGGAAATATTTTAAGAGCCAGAGGATATGGATGACCCCAAAGGATCAATGTTTTCCAGATATAACATTACCCATAGATATATGAGTTCACAGATACTGTGGCAGCATGCTAGAGCCTGAACAGGCTCAAGGCTAATGGGGTGCAAGTGCTGAGAGGAATAAATAGACATGGGTTCCCACCCTTAACCAAGGAGCTATCTGTAACTGGCAAGGCTTGCAAAGGAAAAAGTCATCTTCTCAGAAGGAGTCTCATTGGATATATTAGTCAAATTTAAGGGTAGGTTCCATGCCCAGCAGTAGATTATCAACAAAAACAAATTCAATGGTATTTTGTATACTATTTGTCTCACATTTTTTGCTAGGTCATTTTTTGTTAGATTTTTCTTGTGTTTCTATATTATGATTTCCTGTTTTGTGTTTTTATGGTGTGTAAATCTGTGTGTTTGTGCATATGTGTGCACATGTATAAGTGTGCATAAGTGTGTGTTTCTAATGCTTTTTTTCATCTGGTTTGTTTGGGGCTTTTTTGGTTGGTTGGATGTTAATTTACTTTCCAAAGAGAGAAAGAAATGAAAGGAAGAAAGAAAAGAAGGGAGGAAAGAAGAAAGAAAGAAAGAAAGAAAGAAAGAAAGAAAGAAAGAAAGAAAGAAAGAAAGAGGGAGGGAGGGAGAGAGGGAGGGAGTAAGGGAGGAAGGGAGGAAGGGAGGGAGGAAGGAAGGAAGGAAGGAAGGGAGGGAGGGAGGGAGGGAGGGAGGAAGGAAGGAAGAAAGAAAGAAAGAAAGAAAGAAAGAAAGAAAGAAAGAAAGAAAGAAAGAAAGAAAAAGACAGAGATGGGGAGGTGGGGATGTGGGGATGTGGGAAGGGTCTGGAAGGAGTTGGGAGGCAAACATGATAATATATTGTATGAAAAACATTTTTTAATGAAAAGCAGAATTAAGGAGTGCTATGGAAGAAAGATAATATCTTGAGTCTTGGGGGAATAATTCATGGCCTGAGATACTTATTTTCTGGGTACTTCCTCTATGCTTTAAAAATGAACGTTAAAGTTAATGATAATCATTGCACGTAATATTTTATTTCTCTTCCTTAAGGCCCTTTATTTGTGTGGCAATAGTAACAAATGCTTGCTGTGCTACCAGCAGATGCTTACATCTGTGTAGAATGGTAAGAGATATGTGAGCTAGCTTCTCCTAGGCTGAGAAGATGATGGTGCAGTTACTCAAGCACAGAGTTAACTGGAAGCATCCTGAATCTTGATGCCTTTCAGAGAGAAGAAATTCTTCCAGCTCTCACAGTAAATTCAAACTCTGACTTTGCAAATATATCTGTGTTTGCTTTCTCTTTTAAAACCTGGCCAAAGATTTTCCTTTCCTACAAGAATCATTATACACCTTGAAAAGTCTACACACACACGGTGACTTCAACTTGGCTCAGTTCATTTTGTTGCTTCTTTTTGAAGAAGGTGGTGATCATTCAAGAAGAATTAAGGATAACTGACTGTGGGGTGTCCAATCCCAATTGATAGATCTACACACATTCCCTACAACTGAGGCTCAGGAAACATCAAATAAAAGGAGCAGGAAGACGGTTAAAAGCCAGAGGCCCAAGGTATCCATTATGGGTGTTGGTTTTCCTAACTGTTTTTACTATTTGGCTCTTTACTCTTTGGGGGGAGGCTGTCACCCAGTTCCTAAATAAATCACACATGAACTTATTCTAACTTAAGAATCTCCAGGCCAGCCGGGCGTTGGTGGCACACACCTTTAATCCCAGCACTCAGGAGGCAGAGGCAGGTAGATCTCTGTGAGTTTGAGACCAGCCTGGTCTACAAGAGCTAGTCCCAGGAATCCCCAGGCCTTGGAGACCATAGTTAAAAAGCTGGAGAACAATCATTGGACCAAACCAATAACCAATCCCTCTGAATATGGGTGCCAGTTAGGAGGCCAGGGCAGTCTATGGGACCTCTAACAGTGGAGCCAGTATTTATCACTAGAGCACAAATGGACTTTGGGAGCCCATTCCCTATGGATGGGGTACTATTGCAGTCCAGATACAAGAAAGAGGACCTAGTGTAGTGCCTCCCCAAAATGATGTGAAAGACTTTGCTGGTCCCCCGTGGAGGGCCTCACTATCCTTGGGGAGTGGGTGGGAGGTGGGTTGGGAGGGTCGATGGGGAACATGGGAGGATGGGAGGGAAAGGGGAAAGGGGAGTTGTATGTAAATAAGTGTGATTCTAAAATAAAAAAAAATTAAAAAAAAAGAATTTCCAGGCTTAGCTTGGCTTATTTCTAGCCAGCTTTTCTTAACTCAAATTACGCTGTCTATCTTTTACCTCTGAGCTTTTACCTTTCTCCATTTCTGTCTACTTTTCTTTCCTTCTTACTCAGTGGCTAGCTGTGTAGCTGGGTGGCTGGCCCCTTGAGTCCTCCTCCTTCTCTTTCCACTTCTTCCCATATTTCTCCTCCTTCTCCATTCTCTCTGCCTGACAGCCCTAACTATGGTTTCCTGGTAAGCTACTGGTCATTCAGCTCTTTATTAGACCCATCAGGTTGTTTTAGACAGGCGAAGTAACACAGCTTCACAAAATTAAACAAATTTATCATAAAAGAATGCAACCCATCTTTGCATCATTAAAACAAACATTCCACAGCATAAACAAATGTAGCACATCTTAAAATAATATTTCACAAGAATAGGATAATTTCTTCTATATATGCTGGCGAAGCTGATCCCATGAAATCCTAGTAATATGGCTCCCTAAATTCATTCTGTATGAAGAAATCACTGGTTGATATACCAGCGGCAATGGGCAAGATATCAAAAGACTTTATCTTATATGAGAAGTTACAGTCTATGTGTGGCTGCTAAAGAAAAGGAAAATCAGTCTTCTACATGACAGGTTGTCCTGCCCCAAGTGGTCACCCCTAAGTGTTTGTGTGTGTGTGTGTGTGTGTGTGTGTGTGTGAGAGAGAGAGAGAGAGAGAGAGAGAGAGAGAGAGAGAGACAGAGACAGAGACAGAGACAGAGACAGAGACACAGAGAGAATGACAGAGAGAGAGAGACAGAGAGACAGAGACAGACAGAAAGATAGAAACTAAAGAACTCATGAATTTGGGAGGGAATAGGAGGACATAGGTGTTTAAGGGAGTATAAGGTAGTAAGGGAAGGTGTGGAAATAATATAATACAACTCATTTTTTTAGTTTAAATACATAAACACAATTTCTTCACAGCCTGTATGATCACAAATAAGTTATATATTCTTTATAGGACACAGATCAAAAGAAGCACCTGGCATAACGTTTCCAGACACCCAAGTGTGTGAATGGGGATGTGACCCCCTTGACACTCAGATTGTTTTCTCACCCAATACCCTGCCTCTGCTGGGAGATAAAGTGAGGTGCATATGTTGTTAGCTTTTCTGATCATGTCTTCCAGACCTGTGTGGCTGATACAAGGCAATGGGTGGCTGCTGCATTTCTGAAACACAGTGTATAAAAAGAGAATTTTAATGAGAACAAAATACTACAAATAACCAATCTTGAGTAAAAGTTTGTTTTCTATATTTTTTGTTAAATCTCTTCTCTATCATGTCAGAAAAAGATATAAGGAATCTTAGGTAGATTTTTTATAAAGTATTCTATTTTCTTATTGATATAAAATAAAAATGAAAATTTATTTTTTAAAAAAGGAGAAAGATGAAGTATTTCTCATATCTTCACATGCCCTTCACATCAGGAATTATTTTAAATAGTAGAAAAACTAAAGTACCAAAATGTGTTCTGATCAAAATTACTCAGGTTCTTAATCTCTGTCTTCCCCCTTGCTCTTTCCATTGGTCTCTCATTTCTTTCTTTTTCTCCCTTTGTCTATGCCTTTCACTTGCTGAAATAATTATACATTTTATATCTTATTTAGTTTGCTAGTGTTCTGTATCTAAACCTTGATTTTGCTCAGCAAAATAAATTCTATCTCCTACCCACCTCTTGGGGGTTTCATTTGCTTTTAGGTTGCACATTTACTGATTCCAAAATTTATAGATGTAAACTTTCTCTGTGCTGTATTTGTGTCTTCCTTTTCTCTCACATTTATCATCCTTTTCTGCTTGTACATCTGTCCATTTGTCTTTCTTCCCTTTAATTTCTGCTGCATGGTCCCCAGATAGAAAATGAAATATTAGGTTTGTCAACTGTATATCATGCTTTAAATGCCTGGAGATGATGGGCTAAACAGACCGATCAATGAAACAAACCTCCAGTGCATCACAGAAGTGGCACAGGGTGTTTCTTTCGGCTCCTTAAGACCTAACAAGTCAATAACCTATTAATATCATATTCTGTCAGTCACCTCTACACAATTCACATGTGGCATTTTAAAACAAACTTCAAAGTGTTTGTAGCAAATCAAAACTAAAATTTAGGCTATATAAATAGAAAGCATAAGAAGGAAATAATGATAATTATAACAGTATTGAACGTTTCCCATTTTTAAGCAATGAATTGTTATTTCAAAATATTTTAACATAGTAGCACATGTAAGCCAAAGGTGTAAATGTTCATTATGCAAAATATAGAACCAGCATATTGTGAATTTTTCCAGACAACAGCAATTTTATATTTATTCCCATCTTAAATAATGGAAGATGAAACTTACTGGCCTAAATATTAAAAACAATATATGTGGAAAACATTCTTTATGATTTACAAAAAAAAGAGTTGCTTAATTTGAATAGCAAATGATCCTTTGTGGGTATAAAGACATTTATGCATCAGCTAAATCGTACAATTAACAATTTGTCATCACTTTGATTTTTGAGTCATGTATCTTGCACATTTACTCTAATATGTTTGCCCTTATTTAAGAAGTTTAAAACAAAAACATACTGAAATATTTAAATATTTAAGAATACTTTTGATGGGCAGTGGTGACGCACACCTTTAATCCCAGCACTTGGGAGGCAGAGCTAGGTGGATCTCTGTGAGTTCGAGACCAGCCTGGTCTACAAGAGCTAGTTCCAGGACAGCCTCCAAAACCACAGAGAAACCCTGTCTCGAAAAACCAAAAAACAAACAAACAAACAAACAAACAAACAAAGAATACTCAAGAATGCTTTCAAACATTGGCCTGGTAATTCCCAACTGATGTGTACATCCTAACTTTACATCAAGTGCTAAATAGTTCCTCTGCCAGTCTAATCCAGTGCTGTCAATCTGAAGATGAAATGTGTTCTACAATCATACCGCACTCCTCAGCCTCTTTTCCCATCCTCCAAACCAAGAGTAGATGTCATGGTCAAAAGCACAGCTCTCTCTTTTTTGGGCAATCGACCATGGTGTTCAGCCATTAACTCTCTCTCTCTCTCTCTTCCTCTCTCTTCTCTCTGTCTCTTCTCTTACTCTCTGTCCTTCTCTGTTCTTCTCTTTCTCACTCGCTCACTCTCCCATGATATAATAAACAATCGTTAATGTATCTCTTGTTCTCATGTCTCATCTTGCACCTTTCTTTCTCTAATTTAAAAAATAAAAAGCCCAGCTCTGTGGTCTGACTTGACTTGGTCATGGCATTTAGTTTCCTTATGTAATTCTAACCCCTAACTTATTGACTTTTGTTAATGTTAAATGAAGCACAACATTATAATAAATACAAAGCATGTTTTTAAGGAATGGGTACAGTGTAAGCACATAATAGTTTGAGAAAATTAAGTGATCCAACACATTCAAATCATGAAAGCACTCTAGTTGCAGTGTGCTCAAATACCCTTATCTAGAAAACACCTCTTTATCTTGTTTCATTCTGCTGCTGTGATAAAATACCCTGATAAAAAGTGACTTAGGAAATGTCTTAGTTTGTTTTGCTTTCTGTGACAGAACACTGACCAAAAGCTACTTGGGGAAGAAAAGGTGTATTTTGGCTTATAGTTCACAGTCCATCATGAAGGGAACTCAGGGAAGGAGCTCAAGGCTGGAACCTGGATGTGGCTCACCAGCTTGCTTTCCATGATTTACATGTATTGCTTTTTTTAAATATATAAAAACCTGGAATCATTTGCCAATGTGTGACACTAGTACTGTGTCTGACCACTACACACACACACACACACACACACACACACACACACACACACACACAAATCATTCACCAAGAAAATGTTCCACAAACTTGCCCACAGGCCAATCTAATGGAGGCATTGTTTTTTAATTAAGGTCCTCTTTTCCCAGATGGCCTTGTCTTGTGTCAAGTTGACAAAAAAAAAAAAAAAAGCAAAACAAACAAGCAAAGAAAACTAACCAGCACAGGAACAAAATGTTTATTCATTTATAACTCCATTTTACCATTCATTACTGTAAGGAATTCACAGCAGAAGGAGCAAGAAACAGCTGGCCACATCGCATCCAAGGTCAAGAGTAGAGAGGAATAAACAGCATGATCATTTGCTTGTCTGTTCAGCTTTTATACAGTCTCCAATCACACAGTTTTTCTCCAATTTCACAGTTTGGGAACCCCCTGTTGTGGGAAATGGTGCCACAAACAACAGAGTATTGGGTCTCTCCATATCAATTAACTTAATTAAAACCATTCCCCACAGCCACGCCCACAAGCCAACCCAATACTGATAACCCTTCATTGAGACTGTCTTTCCAGTTTATTCTAGGTTGTGTGAAGTTGACAATTAAAGCCAACCATTCATACATTCTAGCCTAATCTACCCATGGTACCACAGAGCTCTTTGTTGAACTAAAAACTACATAATTTTAAGGTAACTAAAGATCTGTACTTCTATTCTTACATGTTGTAAGTACTATTAGCCATACCAGCTACGTAGAATTAAAAATGAAAGGTCATCTCACAACTGTGGTAATAACAAAGATACAAGCCATGGGAATATGATTCATCATGGGTGAGTGCTGTGACTTTCAAAAAGCAAATTAAGACCATGAAGGGCACAATCTCCAGAGTGCATGATGAGCAGTTGCTTTTCACCAGGTGCACATTTCAACTACCTTCCATTTTTCAGCCTCAGCACTTGACCCAGCCACTTGAAGTACTACCATTGCTCTGTGTAAACCATAACTCTTAATTGTGGCTATGATGTAGCATCTCTTGGACAAAGTTTAAATTCCTGATGCTCAGGCTAAAAGCCAGAATTATCCTGCTAGTGCCTTAAGAAGCAGACACGAGTACCAGCTATGTTTAAATCTTGTGAATAATTCCAATCAACTGTCAAAGTCTAGATATTCTGCTCATAAATCTGACCTTGCAACTCCCTGCATTTTTCTCACTTGTAATCATACAGTAAAAGGCTACTCGGTTGATGTTCTTTTGTTAACCTGCCTTAAACCAGCATGCCTTCCACACTGTCCTGAGAGGTTTCAAATCTTAGAGACATTTTTTTTTTATTTCTGCACAACACATTTACGCAAACTTAGCAACCTAAAACAATAGCATATAAAGAACATTACTGGAGCACAGAAATCTGGGCACAGCATAGATGGGTCTTCCGGTAAGGATCCCACTAGGATGGAATCAACACGTCAACAATTTACATCTTCTATCATCTCAGGGATGATGAGTTCCATCAACTTATTTGGCATTTTGGCAGAAATCAATGTCTTGTAGTTACAAGACCAGAGTTCTTGTCTTATTGGTTGGCCATGGGATTGTTATCAGCATAGGAAGCTGATCACAGGTGTATGCTCTTGTTAACTGGTCTTCTACAGAGTTCCTCTCATATATCAGCAAAGAGTTTTGTCCTATGATTCATCCAATCATAGAACAGCCTTTCCTGGGTCACCTGCATTTTGATTAAATTAAAATGCACTCAATAGCAATTTATTGGTGTCAGGATGGTTCTACCAATACTCTTAATTAGGAACTTGAACATTAGGAAATGGATGCCTCAGAACCTCAAGGAATTCTGCCTGTTAAAGCTCTCCCTGGTTACAAAAAAGAACACTGCTTACCATGGCATGCATCACAATGTGCTATTCCTATTTCCTTTCTAGACTTTTACTACCCAGTGAAACACAGCAGGCTGGTGACCAGGCCACATTATTTGTCTTCTCAACTTAAAAACTAAACACTAAAACAGATCAATGCATTGCTGAAAACTTTCTAAAAATTCCTGCAATGAATAAATTAGATCCTTTGCATACTGGAAAATAGATAAAGCACAATACTGGGTTAAAGTTTGACTTAGGAAGTCTTAAGGAAGATGCAACTAAGTCAATAACTTCAAAAAATTAAGAAAAGGTAACTTCAAAAGGAATCTAATAATAAACATAACAGTATATTTTACTTTGAAGATTTTTAATTAATTTCATTGTTTATAAAACCATTGTTGTTCTAAATTATGTGTGATGTTTTTCATATTTTATTGCCTTTGAACCCAAACACACCATTTGGCATCCTTATTTTGATGATTTAGGATGTCAGTTTTTCCTTTATTGACCCACATACCAAATACATCATTCATATGATACATAATAAACATGCAAATCATAAGGTTGATTTTTAATATATCTCTTTTGCCTTGAAAGTGTTTAGCATGGTGAAGAATAGAAACTTTGACACTTACATTGGAGTTCTAGCAGCCTTGGATCCCATCTTTTAACAAGTGTCTTACCTTTATTCTACTTGGTGTATTCCTAAAGTAAAGGTAGCAATAATTTGGGGATGTATATGGGATGAAGTGAAATATATTATGTAAAGGACTCATGATAGAATAAATGTTCATGGACTGTTAAATTTCTAACAGTTCACCTTGTTCTAATCATACCAAACATTGAATAATACAATGGGCAACAGACAAAAATAAAATCATGTGCATACCTTCTGTTTATCAGAACTAGTTGAAAGAAGATATACACCTGAAATTTTAATCTAGCCTAAATTATAAGTAAAAATTTGGATTCAGAAATTATTCTGAAGTACATTTCTGACAAGGTCTGGAAATCAAGAGAATGACAAAAAGCTAAAATGAATTACAGTTAAACACTAGGAATTGTTCCTAATTATGTCAGCACTAGAAAATAAAACATTTTTTCATATTATATCTCTAGACTAGTACTTCCTGACATAAATATAATGTTAGCCAACCTATACATAAATTAAGTTTCTATAAACTGCACTAAAAACAGTAAAAGGCAAAAAGCAAAATTAATTTCATATTTTATTTATTATGAAATTAGTGATAAGTTCCAATTCTTCACAGACTGTGCCAAAAAAGCTTTTTGTGTGTCTGAGTTGACAGAGCATCAGACTCTGGAGAGAAGAGAGGGACGGCATGTGTTCCTAAAACAACTTGAGTGGCACAGAATGTAAAATATCTTCTGAAGTATCCTATCTAGAAATTTTTGAAAACTTTCCCAGTGTAGAATCAATGTATGCTTGCACACATACACTCACGTATGGGAGCATGCACGCTCATGACCACTAAAAAAATAGAAAAATATTGTTATAAATTAGGTAATAGCAAATAAATATCTTGACTTTAGTCTCCGAATTTTTATATTTTCATCAATATCAATGTCAATAAGTCACCGTATTCCAATTAAAAACAGAATGAAAGCAAAAGCCAAACCACACCAAAGTTTCCTTAGCAATGGTGACCTGACTGCCAGGGTCATGTAGGGATTCTCTGAGAGCACATGCATTTTCAATCAGTACCCCAACTTTAAACACTTACGTGGCAAGATATATGGTAATTGTGCATGTGTGGGCATAGGAACACACACACACACACACCACACACACTCACACACGCACGCACGCATGCACGCACACACAGACACAGACACACACACACACCACACACACGCACGCACACACACACAGACACAGACACACACAGACACAGACACACACACACACACACACACACACCCACACGCACGCACGCACGCACGCACACACAGGCACACACACACACTTTCACACATATGTAGTATTAGGTTTTCCTTACATAAAGTTCAACGTACTCCAGCTTCCTGCTTCTACTATGTGCAGATGTATATAAATGGGATAAGTGTCCTGCTTTATGTGAACATTACCTGTTCAACTAAAATACCAAACTTCTGCTCTACAACTCAGGAACTCAAAAAAAGACTATAACTTTTTAGGTAAGCCATAATTTTTAGTTTGTTTCTCAGTTTTTTATTAGTTTAAATTAGGAACAAGCTTGCTTCACATGTCAATCCCTTCTCCCTTTCCCTCCTCTTCCTCCCCCAACTCTCCTCCCAACTCCCCACCTTCCCCCGACCCCATCAACCCTCCAATCCCCAGGAAGGGTAGGGGGCTCCCCAAAGTTCACCACATCATCCTGGGGCGGGCCTAGGCCCTCCCGCATGTGTGCAGGCAGAGACTGCAACACTTCACATGGGATGGGCTCTCAAAGTCCCTTCTTACACCAGGCAAAAATACTAATCCACTACCAGGAGCCCCCTAGACTGCGGAGGCCTCATTGACATCCATGTTCAGGGGTCTGGATCAGTCCTGTGCTGGGGTCCATGTGTTCCATCTTGTTCAGAACAGCTGTTTCTGTGGGCTTCACCAGCCTGGTCCCGACCCATTTGATCTTCAATCCTCCCTCTCTGCAACTAGGTTCCAGAGCTCAGTTAAGTGTATATCTGTGGGTGTCTGTCCCTGCTTCTATCAGCAACTAGATGAGGACTCTAGGATGGCATAAAAAGTAGTCATCAGTCTCATTTTAGGGGAAGGGCATTTAGGTTATCCTCTCCACCATTGCCTAGATTGTCAGTTCGTATCATCCTTGTAGATCTCTGGAAATCTCCCGAGTGCCAGATCTCTCCTCAGACCTATAATGGCTCCCTCTGATCTGGTATCTCTCATCCTGCTCTCCTCTATTCTTCCCCCAACTCAACATTTCTGGTCCTCCGTTTCTTCCTCTCCCCTCCTCTTCTCCTCCTCTCATTCTGGAAGCTCCCTCGACCCTAGCCTCATGCTCCCAATTAGCTCATGAGATCCTACCCTTTCCCATTCTCTGAGGTCCATACATTTTTCCCTTAGAATCTTTCTTGTTTCTTAGTTTCTTTGGTGAAGAGGATTGTAGGCTGGTTATGCTTTGCTCTATGTATAAAATTGATATATGAGTGAATACATACCTTGTTTTTCTTTTTGTGACTGGATTATGTAAATCAGGATGGTTTCTTCTAGTTCAATCCATTTGCCTGTGAATTTCAAGATTCCATTGCTTTTTTCTGCTGAGTAGTACTCCATTGTGTAAATGTACCACATTTTCTCTATCCATTCTTCAGTTGAGGGACATCTAGGTTGCTTCCAGGTTCTGGTTATTACAGACAATGCTACTATGAACATGATTGAACATATGCCCTTATTGTATGAACGTGCATTATTTGGGTATATACCCAAGAGAGGAATTGCTGGATCTTGAGGTAGACTGATACCCATTTTTCTGAGCAACCGCCATACTGATTTCCAGAGTGGTCTTACAAGTTCGCACTCCCACCAGCAATGGAGGAGTGTTCCTTTTTCTCCGCATTCTCTCCAGCATAGATTGTCAATGGTATTTTTGATTTTAGCCATTCTGACAGGTGTGAGCTGGTATCTCAGAGTTGTTTTGAGTTGCATTTCTCTGATGGCCAAGGATTTTGAGCAATTTCTTTTTTTTATTTATTTATTAGTTCTAGTTAGGGAACAAGCTTGTTTCACATGTAAGTCACTTCTCCTTCTCCCTCCCCTCACCCTCATCCCTCAAGTGCCTTTCAGCCATTTCAGATTCCTCTTTTGAGAATTCTCTATTTAGTTCTACACCCCACTTTTTAATGTCATTGTTTGGTGTTTTGGTGGCTAACTTCTTGAGTTCATTATATATTTTGGAAATCAGCACTTTGTCAGATGTGGGGTTGATGTAGATCTTTTGCCATTCTGCGGGTTGTTGTTTTGTCTTACTGACTCTGTTCTTTGCCTTACAGAAGCTTCTCAGGTTCAGGAGGTCCCCTTAATTAATTGCAGATCTCACTGTCTGTGCTTCTGGTGTAATGTTCAGGAAAAGGTAACCTGTGCCAATTCATTCAATGGTATCTCCCACTTTCTCTTCTAGAAGATTCAGTGTGGCTGGATTTATGTTGAGATCTTTGATCCATTTGCACTTAAGTTTTTGGCATGGTGACAGATAGGAATCTATCTGCAATTATCTGCATTTCCAAATCCAGTTGTACTAACACCATTTATTGAAGATGCTATCTTTTTTCCATTGTATAGATTTAGCATCTTTGTCAAAATTAAGGTGTTTCTATGTGTGTGGGTTAATACCAGGGTTTTCAATTGGATTCCATTGGTCTATCTGTCTATTTTTGTGCAAATACTAAGCTGTTTTCAGGACTATGGCTCTTTAATAGAGCTTGAAGTCAGGGATGGTGATGCCTCCAGAAGATCCTTTATTGTAAAGAGTTGTTTTGGCTATCCTGGGTCTTTTGTTTCTCCATATAAAGTTGAGTATTGTTCTTTCAAGATCTGTGAAGAACTGTGTTGGGATTTTGATGGGGATTGCATTGAATCTGTAGATTACTTTTGGCAAGATTGCCATTTTTACTATGTTGATTCTGCCTATCCAAGAGCATGGGAGATCTTTCCATTTTCTGGTATCTTCTTTAATTTCTTTCTTTACAGACTCAAAGTTCTTACTGAACAGGTCTTTCACTTTTTGGGTTAGGATTACCCCGAGATATTTTATGTTGCTTGTGGATATTGTGAAGGGTGATGTTTCTCTGATTTCTTTCTCTTTGCATTTATCATCTGTATATAGTAGGTCGACTGATTTTATTGAATTAATTTTGTATCCTGCTACTTGCTGGAGGGGTTTTTCAGCTGTAGGGGTTCCCTGGTAGCAATTTGGGGGCACTTATGTAGACTATCATATCATCTGCAAATAGTGAAAGTCTGACTTCTTCTTTCCAATTTGTATCCCTTTGATTTCCTTTTCTTGTCTTATTGTTCTAGCTAGAACTTAAGAGTACAATATTGAAGAGATATGGAGAGAGTGGACAGCCTTGTCCTGTTCCTGATTTTAGAGGAATCACATTGAGTTTCTCTCCTTTTAGTTTGATGTTGGCTGTTGGTTTGGTGTATAATGATTTTGTCATGTTTAGATATATTCCTGTTATTCCTGTTCTCTCCAAGATCTTTATCATGAAGGGATGCTGGATTTTGTCAAAGGTTTTTTCAGCATCACATGATGTGATCATGTGGTTTTTCTTTTTTCAGTTTGTTTATATGGTGGATTACATTGATGGATTTTCATATGTTGAACCATCCTTGCATCCCTGGGATGAAGTCTACTTGATCATAGTGGATTATTTTTCTGATGTGTTCTTGGATTCGATTCAACAATACTTTGTTGAATATTTTTGCATAGATGTTCATGAGGGATATTGGTCTGTAGTTGTCTTTTTTTAGTTGTATCTTTGTGTGGCTTCAGTATCACAGAGATTGTAGCCTCATAAAAAGACTTTGGCAATGTCACTTGTGCTTCTATTGTGTGGAACAATTTGAGGAGTGTTGGTATTAGCTCTTGTTTGAATTTCTGTTAGAATTCTGCAGTGAAGCCATCTGGGCCTGGGCTTTTTTTTTTTTTTTTGGTTGGGAGGCTTTTGATGACTGCTTCTATTTCACTAGGGTTTATAGGTTGATTTAAACTGCTTATCTGTTCTTGGTTTAATTTTGGTAAGTGTTATCTATCCAGAAAACTGTCCATTTCCTTTAGATTTTCGAATTTTGTGGAATACAGGTTTTCAAAGTATGACCTGATGATTCTCTGGATTTCCATAGTGTCTGTTGTTATATCCCCCTTTTCATTTCTGATTTTGTTAATTAGCATGCTCTCTGTCTGCCTTTTCATTAGTTTGGATAGAGGTTTGTCAATCTTGTTGATCTCAAAGAACCAACTCTTTGTTTCATTGATTCTTTGTAATGTTTTCCTAGTTTCTACTTTATTGATTTCAGCCCTCAGTTTGGTTATTTCCTGGCATCTACTCCTCTGTGGTGAACTTGCTTCCTTTTGATCTAAAGTTTTCAGCTGTTCAGTCAATTCTCTAGTGTGACTTTTCTTCAATTTCTTCATGTGGGCTATGAACTTTCCTCTTAGCACTGCTTTCAGAGTGTCCCATAAGTTTGGGTATGTTGTGTCTACATTCTCATGAAATTCTGGAAGTCTTTAATTTCACTTTTTATTTCTTCTTTAACCCAGGAATGGTACAATTGGGTGTTATTCAATTTCCAAAAGTTTGTAGTTTTTCTGAAATTTGTATTGCTGTTGAATTCTAATCTTAAAGCATGGTGGTCTGATAAGATACAGGGGGTTATTTCAGTTTTTTTGTATCTGTGGAGGTTTGCTATGTTGCCACATATGTGGTCAATTTTAGAAAAGATTCCATGTGGCACTGAGAAGAAGGTATATTCTTTTGTGTTTGGATGTAATGTTGTATAGATGTCTGTTAATCCCAATTGGGTCATAACTTCAGTTAGATCCTTTGTTTCTTTGTTAAGTTTCTGTCTGGTGGTCCTGTCTAGTTGTGAAAGAGGGGTGTTGAGGTCTTCTACTCTAAGTGTGTGTGCTTTTACGTGTGGTTTGAGTTTTAGTAATGTTTCTTTTACAAATGTGTGTGCCTTCATATTTGGTCCATAGGTATGTAGGATTCATCTTGATGGACTTTTACTGTGATGAGAATGAAATGCCCTTCTTCATCTCTTTTGATTGATTTTAGTTTAAAGTATAAGTTTTTAGATATTAGGTTTTCTAAAACAGCTTGTTTCTTGGGTCCATTTAATTGGAAAATCTTTTTCCCAACCCTTTACTCTGAGGTAACACCTGTCTCTGAATTTGAGGTGTGTTTCTTCTATACAGCAGAAGGATGGATTAGGTCTTCGTATCCATTCTGTTAACCTGAATCTTTTTATAGTCAGGTTAAGAGCATTAGCATTGAGGGATATTTACCATTGATTGTTGGTTCTTGTTTGTTTTGGATTTATTGTTTGCGGTGGCATTGTGTGTGGACTTCACCCTCCTGTTTCTTTTCCTGTTTGGTAAGTTGTATTATCTATTACCAATGCTTTTGTGAGTGTAGTGTTCTTTGTTGGGGGATAGTTTTCCCTCTAGGACTTTCTGTAGTGCAGGATTTGTGAATATGTATTGTTTAAATCTGGTTTTGTCATGGAATATCTTGTGTTCTCCATCTATAGTGATTGAATGCTTTGCTGGGGACAGTAGTCTGGGTTGGCATCCATGTTCCCTTAGTGTTTGTAGTACATCTATCCAGGACTTTCTGGTTTTCAAAGTTTCCATTGAGAAGTCAGTTGTGATTCTGATAGTTCTGACTTTATATGTTACTTGACCTTTTTCTTTTGCTGCTCTTAATATTTTCTCTTTATTCAGTAAGTTTGGTGTTTTGATTATTATGTGGCGAGGAGAATTTGTGAGGAGCCGCACTCACATTCGCCATTACAAGATGGCGCTGACATCCACTGCCAGATCAAGTAAACAACGATGGTATGCATGTGCCCAGTGCTTTTGCACTTGCCTAGCCCCACCTATAGGGTGATGAGTCATCCACCTATCACAGCTGTACACGCACAGCTCAGAGCTTATGAGCCTTTATTAGGGGACGGGATTCTTGGCTCGGGGTCTCCGCTCTGTAAGCTTATGCTCTCTCTCTCAAGACGCATTAAAGCTTTACTGCAGAAGGATCCGAGTGTCCTGTGTCGTTCTTGCCAGCAAGACGATCGCTCGGGACAGGAATTCTTTTTGTGGTTCAGTCTATTTGGTGTTTCTGTAAGCTTCTTGTACTTTCATAGGTATATCCTTCTGTAGGTTGGGGAAGTTTTCTTCTATGATTCTGTTAAATAGGTTTTCTGGACTTTTGAGCTGTGTTTCTTCACCTTCTTCTATACCTATTATTCTTAGATTTGGCCTTTTCACGGTGTCCCATATTTCCTGGATATTTTGTGTTAGAGATTTGTTAGACTTTAGATTTTCTTTGGTCAATGACAGTATATCTTCTAGCAAGTCTTCTTGTATACTATTGGGTATACTCACATCTTTAGATCCTGATCATTTATCCAGCTTTCTTATTTCCAGCATCCCCTCATTCTCTTTTTTTCTTTGTTGTTTCTATTTCAGCTTTCAAGCCTTGAACTGTTTCCAGTGCTTGCTTCACTTGTTTGGTTGTTTTTTCTTTAGATTCCTTAAGAGAATTACTTATTTCTTGAAATTTTTTTTTTGCTTTCTTTTCCTTCTATTTCTTTAGGTGATTTTCTTGTTTCCTCTTTAAGGGTCTCAAACATCTTCATGAGGTATATTTTTAGGTCTGTCTCTTCTTCTTCCTCCTCGTGTTGTGCTTTTCAGATCTTGCTTGTGTGGAGTCCCTAGATTCTGGTGGTGTCATATTGTTTTTTCTGTTTAGTGTGTTCTTATTCTGCCTTCTTCCCATCTCTACTTCCAGTGGGTGCAGGTGGGGTCTCTCTATCTCCTCTTGTCACCCGGTGGTGTTTGTGGGCCAAGACTTCAATGTCTGCATATATGAATGGTCTTGCTTCTCCTGGTAGTCTCCTCACTCACAAGATTTTGGGTCGGCAGAGGGGTGAGGAAGAGTGAGATATTTCCAAACTCAGAGAGGTCCTTCCTGTCTGGGTGGGTCCACTCTATGCAGGTGGTTTCACTCTCTGCAGCCTCAGGCCCAGAGAGATCCTGGGGTGATGGGTACCTTGGGCAGTTCAGAGTTCAGGAGAGCAGTAAGCCATAATTTTTAAGTGTTAGTCATAATGAAAAAAATGATATTCTTCCATAGATGTAAAATAAGGTTTAAAATCATTTGACTAGTAATTAGTAGCTGAAACCAATGAATATGTTTGCTGTTATTATCTGAAAAGCTGATTAAAAGGTCTATGATCTATGATGAAAACATGTAGAAACAAATATGAGATTCCAATTCACTGAACGTATCCATAAAGTTTATTGTCACTCCCAAGTTGCCAGTTTAAATTGACTTCTTTCTGAATATTATATGTATCAGGAATATATATATATATATATATATATATATTATATATATATTATATATCACAAAAAATGGAAAAACAGACATTGATTCTCATCAAAAATAAGCTCAATTTCAAAGGGACTGGTTTAAAACTTGGATTATTCTACTTAATAGAAGTTACCTACCACAAAATATATAGTCTATGATGTAATAATTGCAGGTTATGTGTCCTTTCTGCTACAGTATTTCTCAGATTCTTTCTGGTTAACCAGTCACTCCTCATCTTCTTATGGTCCTGTTCTATGCAAAAACCATCTGTCACTGATTGCAAAAGAAAACTGTTAAAAACATCAAGAATGTTTTAAATTCTGCACATTTAATATGTGAGTTGTAAAATACTAATTTCACCTTTTTTCAACTTGAGCAATAGCAAAAAAACATTAGCACAATCTGCCTTAATGCATACTTAATGAATATTAAATCTGTCCATTTGATGAGTCCAAAAAGATTCTCTTCAGATAGTGTGTATACTTGGCCTTTTCTGTTAACATTCTGGAATTTTTTTAAAGACAAAGTAAATTCAAAAGCCTCTTAAATATCTGATACCAAGAAATCTCTTATTTTTATGATTTTTTATTTAAAATAAAAACAATCGTATATATAAATCCCAGTTCCCTCTCCTTCCTGTCCTCCATCTCCCCAAAACAGTTCCCATCCACTCCTCAGGGAGGGTGAGGCCTCCCATGGGAGTTTATCAATGTCTGTCACATCATTTGGGGCAGGGCCTTGGCCCTCCCCGGTCTATCTAGGCTGAGTGAGGGTCCCTCCACAGGGAGTGAACTCCCAAACCCATCCCTGCACTAGGGATAAACACTGGTGCCACTGCAGTGACTCCATAGACTTCCCAGGTCTCCCAAATGACATCCACATTCAAGGGGCTTGGATTGGTCCTAAGCTGGTTCCCCAACTGTCAGACTGGAGATCCATGAGCTCCCTCTTGCTCAGGTCAGCTGTACCTGTGGGTTTCCCCATCATGGTCTTGAGCCCTTTGCTCATCACTACTCCCTCTCTACAACTGGATTCCAGGAGTTTGGCTCAGTGCTTATCTGTGAATCTCTGCTTCTGCTTACATCAGCTACTAGATGAAGGTTCTAGGATGGCATTTAAGGTAGTCGTTGATCTCATTGCAGGGGAAGAGCATTTAAGGTAGCCTCTCCACTATTGCTTAGATTCTTAGTTGGGGCCATCCTTGTGGATCCCTGGCCATTTCTCTAGTGCCAGATTTCTTTTTAAACCTGTAATGGCTCCTTCTGTTAAGGTATCTCTTTCCTTGCTCTCCTTCTCTATTTTTCTCTGGACTTGATATTCCTGATAAGGGAAAGGGACAAGATCTCCTGTGCAAATTGGGAGCACAGGGCAAGGGGGAGGGAGGGAGGAGAAAAAGAAGGGAGGAAGAGTAGGAATCTCTTAATTTTAAGAATTGTTCTGAAACTGGGAAGTGGTGGAGTACGCCTTTAATCCCAGGACTTAGGAGGCACAGGCAGAGGTATCTTCCTGGTCTCCAGAGTGAGTTCCAGGGCAGTCTCCAAAGCTACACAGGAAAAACATGTCTCAAAAAAAAACAAAAGAAGAAAAAAATGTTCAGTCATTGCTTGCCCCCTCCTCCAACTCCGACTTCTTGATCCCTCATGTTCCTTTCCCCCATCCTCTCCCTCCTACCCCTTCCCAGTTTTCCCAGAGATCTTTACTCCATTCCCCTCCTGGGACCATCCATGTATGTCCTCCTTAGGGTTCTCGTTATCCATCTTCCCATGGGTTGTGGATTATAGGCTGGTTATCCTTTGCTTTGCATTGAGTATCCACTTATGAGTGAATATATACCATGTTAGTCTTTCTGAGTCTGGGTTATCTCACTCAGGATATTTTTTCTAGTTCCATCTATTTGCATGTAAATTCCAAGATGTCATTATTTTTTACAGCTAAGTAATACTCCATTGTGCAAATGTACCACCTTTTCTTTATCCATTCTTCAGTTGATGGCCATCTGGGTTGTTCCCATGTTTTGGCTGTTAAAAATAATGCTACTATGAGCATAGTTAAACAAGTGGCATTGTGTTATGATTGTGCATCCTTTGGATATATGCCTAAGAGTGATATAATTGGGTCTTGAGGTAGATTGATTGCCAATTTTCTGAGAAATCACCATACTGATTTCCAAGGTGGCTATATAAGTTTGCACTCACACCAATAATGGAGGAGTGTTCCCCTGACTCCACATCCCCTCCAGCATAAGTTGTCATCAGTGTTTTATATCTTAGCCATTCTGATAGGTATAAGATGGTGTTTCAGAATAATTTGATTTGCATTTCCCTGATGGCTAAGGATGAAAGAGATATCTTGATAGAGAGAGCCATTATATGGTTAGGGAGAAACCTGGCACTAGAGATATTCTCAGGAATTCCCAAGGATGACCCCAGCTAATAATTCTAGCAATAGTGGAGAGGGTGTCTGAATGGGCCTTCCCCTTTAATCAGATTAGTGACTACTCTAATAGTCATCATAGAACCTCTATCCAGTAATTGATGGAAGCAGATGCAGTGACCCACAGCCAAGCACTGGGTTGATTTCCTGAGATTCAGTTGAAGAGAGGGAGGAGGAGTCATATGAACAAGTGAGGTCAAGACGATGATGAGGAGCTAGTGGAAGCTTATGAACTATGGACTGATAACTGCAGAACCTATGTGGGACCAAACTAGACCCTCTGAATGTGGATAACATTTATGTGACTTGATCTGTTAGGGGAGGCCCTGGCAGTGACACCATGACCTCTCCCAGGGCCATAAACTTGCTTTGTAGAGTCCATTCTCAGTGCTAGGATACCTTGTTCAGCCTTGATGCAGAGGAGAGGGGCTTGGTCCTGCCTCAACTTTTTGACACCCCAAGGAAGGCCTTACGCACTCTGAGGAGTGGACAGGTGTGGGAAGGGAGGGAGAAGTAGGGCAGGAGAAGAGGAAAAGGGAGAACTAGGATTGGTATATAAAATGAAAAATAAATTAAAAATAAATGGCAACAAAATAAAGGTACTGTTGACCACAAGAAAAAAAAAATGTTCTGTACCCATAAAATAACTCCTAAGGAATACTTGATTAGTAGGGGTGTGGTGCAGTCAATTTTCTAGCAGTTAAGATACATTATCATCCATCCATCATATAAAGACCTTAGAACTTCAACCACTTCCACTATGGGATGTGTAACTTGTAGCTGGATTTCCTATACCTATTTTACCCATCTCTCTTTGTTTCCATTTATTGCTCCAGATTTTCCTACAGTTGAATATTCTCTGGGGAATCCACTAAAAATAACATCATCTACCTTTGAAGTTGCCCAGCCTCAGTAATTACCTTTTTTAAATCTTAAATTACATTTACTTATCTATATATTGATGCATGGAAGGGATACACACCTCATGCCACAATGATTGTCTAGAGTTCAGAGGACATCTTGTAGGAATCTGTTCTCTTCTCTATTTTTTGAGTCCTGGAACCTAACTCAGATTGTCAAGCATATCAGGAAACACACCTATCTGTGGAGCCATTTTGCTAGCTCCCAGCAATTACATTTTTGTGTCATTGTTATAAAATTAACACCTTGCAATTCTGAGGGTACAATGTATATGTCTATAGCTTACTCTACACAAGCAATGTGGAATAGCAAATGTGCTAAGAATTTTAAGTCTAGGAGTATGAATGAAGACCCTATATGACTCAGCAGAAAGACAGTTCAATATGCCATCTTCTGAAATGAGTTGGTCACAATGTACTGTTTCAGACAGCTAGTTAAAGTTGATGCTTCTGTCTCATATACACTAAATCCTCATATAAGGTATTGCCATTGAGCCATTTGGGAAATACTAACAAGCAGAAGACTGTCATAATCAAAGCTTCTTAATCAACACTGATCTCTCTCATCTCCACATCTTTGTGTGTGCTGTTGCTTCTGTGTGTTACATGCCCAGCTCACTCTCTATCTTCATCCTCATCCTATTCTTACTACTGCCTACTCATTTGTTACGATAAATCTTTCCACCAAAAGCTGCCTGAGCCCCACCGCCACATGTGAGCTTTATGCCAGCCACCTGCCCAAGTTAGGCCCAAATGAATACACAGAAACTTGTATTAGGTACAAAGCTGCTTGGCCAATGACTAGGATTTCTCATCTGCTAACTCAGTCTTAACTATCATAAACCTATATATTTTATAAGACTTATCTTATCTTATCGGACACCTTATTGGAGTCCCTCCTTGCTGGGATCACATCTTGCCGCTGGAGCAGGAGGGGAAAAAAAGGGGCTCTTCCTGTTTCTCCTTTGCTTAAATATGAGTCTCCTTGCTATGTCACTTCCTGCCTGGATCACACTTCTCTAATACATTTCCCAGAATCCTCTTTGACTCCTAGTCCCGTCTACTTGCTGTCTCATTGGTCAAACAGTATTTTATTTAACAATCAATAAGATAAATATACACAGAAGTACTTCCCCATCACTCATTGCTTGAATTTATTTTAAATAATACACAATGTATCCAAGTACACAAAATTAGTTTAACAATTCTTTCGTCTAAATGAACCATTTACTTTTTTTCAAAACTGTCCAGTCTCCTAAACGTTTTACTAATTAGTTACATAAACTCTCACTCCCCTTCTTGGAAAAAGAAGTAATGTCTACTTAGAGTTAACTTAGTCCTTATCACTATACAATGTAACAGATTTTTTTCTCTTACAGGTCACCCACCAGGCTGTAAACTATATATAATGAATAATAAGTACATCATGTTTAATCTGAAGATGTTATCCAGACATCTACAACTCCCCATACTAAAAAATTGCAATAGATATTTTAGCTTCTTTTTGGAATTTAATGACACTACAAATTGCCTTCAACAAAAATGAATAGAATATAGCAATACTGGTCCTGAAATGCATGTAGTTTATTGATTGGAATATGCTATGCCCCACTCACCACAACTAACACAGTCATGCTTCTGTTGAACAAGCTACTCTCATCATATAGGACTCCAAAGCTAACTGTCACTCAATACATATGAAACCTCATCTATTACATTTTTTCACAGAATATTTTTCGTTCAAAGCATTTTTACGTTTGAGAATTTCTATGCAAATTCCTTCTTTTAATTTTCCCAATTATAAATCAGCAGTTGTATTTTCCCAGCAAAATTCAAGTTTCTGCAGAACACAAAGTTAGCATTTTCTCTTCATTACCATACACACAGTATTCAGCTTAGTACTTATATTATAGTAATTCGGGATATGAATTTCATTCTAATAGATGAAGAATGAATACATGAATGGATAATATAGGTAGCAAGCACAGGAGGAAATTGGGAGAGACAGGGACCACTGTCAGCTAACCTTTCCTGCCAGAGATTCAGGGCCATGACTTAACTTGTGAAAAATAGTAGATTTAGAATGTGAATTTGGGTAATAAAAGTTCACAGAACAATATTTTTAATGGAAAAACAAAGAACTTCAAGACTACTTAATTTGTCTAATTAAAAAATCAATCCAGAATGACCTTACATTTTAATACCAAAAGCAGAAAAATAAAATAATGTAAACTTTATTGTTTTAAGCTTATAATTATATGTGTGTTCAGTGCCTCATTTACCTTCAAAAACAATTGATTCAGAAATGGCACCAAGCCATGGGGCTTAGCAATTATGACCAACTCAATGAGGAGACAGAAATCTCTGTCTAAGGCAGAACCAAACTTTCCGGAATGTTTTAGACACACATGGGAAATAATAAATAGGCAATCTGTATAAAGGCCATGTGGATCAGGACAAGAAATGTTAGATAAATAGATTTTTTAAAGCAATAACTACATAATTTAAGAAAAATTCTTCCTTTATGCTTGGTTCACATGTGGAAATACTAGTGTTTCTAATACACATGCATTGCACTCAGCTCAGTACCTGTCTTGTAGTACATTCTAGATATGAACTTTGGAGAATGTGTGAATGACAAAGATAAGGGAAAGAGAAGCCAAGAGACAGAAAAGTCATTAATATTTGGTGAAAAATGTGTTGTGCAAGGTCTATGTTCCGATTTGCTTCCTGTGCAGCACTGTGCCAGCAGTAAGAAATACAAAAAGCAGCAGAGCCCTGGACACATGGTATCAAAAACCTGGAAGCAAACTGAATTTAAGACTAACATTTCAAGCAAGGAAATGACTCCCTAGATCTTTGCCAGAGTGGGCAAAGAGCAAAACCAATAGAAGATCCCTTCACTGTAGTGTCTTATGCATACAAAGCTATAAAGTGCAGAACCCTCCAAACCAATACTTCTCTCAGTTATACTCCCATATGTAAGATTTTTTATCACAGCCCATTCTGCCAGTGAACCCCCAGAGACCAGGAGACAGATCCAGCCATCCAGCATCTGCCGCCATCAGCATCCAAGTCTTGGACCAGCAACTGCTGGAAGAGATGAGTGCTGGGTCCTGCCCACTTTTCCCTGTTTGAGTCCCCTGACATGCAACCCCCAGTCCCAGCCCACCATCAACCCCACCCAGAGAAACCTAGAGGCAGACCTAGCCATCCAGCATCTGCCACCATCACCATACCAGTATTGGACTGGCACACACAGAAAGAGTCTTGGACCAGCAACCTCTGGAAGAGGAGGCAGATCCAGCCATTCAGCATCTGCCACCTTTCCTATCTTAGACCAACACCCACTAGAAGAGAAAGCAATCTAACAATCTAACACATGCTGCTATTTGAGTTTTGGACCCACCTATACCCAACTGGAGAGTGCCTTGGACACATACTGACCAGAAAAGGGAGAGAATCCACCTGCACCCACTGGAAGAAGCAAAGGGAAGATGACACTATAAGAACACATTCAACAACTGAAAGACTAATATGACACCACCAAAGCCTAGAGATTCTAAAACAGCAAGACCTGAACATCCCAACACAGATGAAGTAGAGAGAATGACCTTAAAAACAACTTTAAAGATGATAGAGGCTCTTAAAGAGGAAATGAGAAAACCCCTTATAGAAGTGGAAGAACAAAACAAACAAATGTGCTAGTCCCACTCCCACCTACCTGGAGGGGAGTGCCTCAGACCCGCCTGCACCCACTGTGAGAGCCATCAGAGTATTGGACTCTCTTGCAACCACCAGAAGAAAACCTTGGACCTGTACACACAAGAAGAGGAAGAGACACCACCTGCACCAACTGGAAGAAGACATGGGAAGATGACAATATAAGGATACATCCAACAACAAAAATACCAGTATGATGCCACCAGAGTCTAGAGACTCTATGCCAACAAGACCTGAACATCCCAACACGGATAAAGCAGAAGAGAATGACCTTAAAAACAACTTCAATATGATAGAGACCCTAAAAGAGAAAATTAGAAAATCCTTCAAAGAAATGGAAGAAAACTAAAACCAAAAATTGCAAGAAACAATTCAAACAGTGCAAGGTTTACAAGCTGAGATAAAGACAATAAAAAAAGAAAAATCACTCTGAGGGAATACTGGAATTAGAAAAGATGAGTAAATGATCAGGAACTACAGATGCAAGCATAACCAACAGAATACAAGAGATGGAAGAGAGAATCTCAAGCACTGAAGATACACTAGGTGAAATAGATTCATCTACCAAAGATAATCTTAAGTCCAACAAATCCCTAACACAAAATATCCAGGAAATGTGGGACATGGTGAAAAGGCCAAACATAAGAAAAATAGGTATAGAAGAAGGTGAAGAAACCCAATTCAAAGGTTCAGAAAACATATTCAATAAAATCATAGAAGAAAACTTTCCCAACCTAAAGAAATATATGCTAATGAAAGTATAAGTAGCCTACAGAACACCAAATAGAATGCACCACAAAAAGTCCCCTTGTCACATATATTTAAAACACCAAACATACAAAACAAAGAAAGAATATTAAGAGCAACAACAACAAAAAAAAAAAAAACAGGACAAGTAACACATATAGGAAAACCTATCAGAATTACACCTGACTTCTCCATGAAAACTCTATAAGTCAGAATGTCCTGAATAGATACTGTATAAACACTAAGAGATCAAGGATGCCAGCCCAGACTACTATACCCAGTAAAGCTTTCAATCACTATAGATAAAGAAAACCAGATGTTCCCTGACAAAACTAGATTTAAATAACACATAGCCACTAATTCAGTCCTACAGAAAGTACTAGAAGGAAAACACTAACCAAAGGAAGTTAACTACACTCACAAAAACATAGACAATAGATAAACCCACTATACCAAAAGCCAAAAGAAAAGCAGGGTAAATCCACACACAATAGCACCAACAACAACAAATCAAAAACAAAAAAGAATAAACATACAATGGTCCTCAATTTCCCTCAATATAAATGGTCTTAACTCACCTATAAAAAGACACAGGCTAACAGAATGGATACAAAGACAGAATCCATCCATCTGCTGCATACAAGAAACACACCTCAACTTCAAAGACAGATATTATCTCAGAAAAAAGGGTTGGAATAAGATATTCCAATGAAATGGACCCACAAAATAAGCTGTTGTAGCTATCCTAGTATCTAACAAATTAGACATCAAACTAAAATCAATCAAAAGAGATGAAAAGGATCATTTCATATTCATAACAGGAAAAATCCATCAGGAAGAAATGTCAATTCTGAACAACTATGCCCCAAATGCAACGGCACCAACATATGTAAAAGAAACAGTATTAAAACTCAAATCACAAATAAGACCTCACACAGTTATAGTGGGAGACTTCAACACCTTACTCTCACCACTACACAGGAACACCAGACAGAAACTTAACAAATAAATAAAGGAACTAACAGAAGTTATGGCCTAATTGGGTTTAACAGACATCTATAGAACATTCCATCCAAACACAAAAGAATACATCTTCTTTTCAGCATCACATGGAACCTTCTCTAAAATTGACGACATACTAGGCAACATAGCAAACCTCAACAGGTACAAAAAAAAATGGAATAGCCCCCTCTGTCTTATCAGATTATCATTCTTTAAATTTAGAATTCAACAACAACACAAATTACAGAAAACCTACAAACTCATGGAAATTGAACAATGCACAATTGCACCATTCCTGGGTCAAGGAAGAAATAAAGAAAGAAATTAAAGACTTCCTAGAATTCAATGAAAATGAATACACAACATACCCAAACTTATGAAACAAGTTGAAAGCAGTACTAAGAGTAAAGTTCCTATCTCTAAGTGCTCACATGAAGAAACTAAAGAATAGTCACACCAGAGAATTGACAGCAGTACTGAAAGCTCTAGAACAAATAGAAGCAAACTCACCCCAGAGTAGTAGTCTCAAGGAAATAATCAATCTGAGGGAACAAATCCATATAGTCAAAATCAAGAAAAGAATTCAAAGAATCAGTGTAACAAAGAGTTGGTTCTTCAAGGAAATCAGCAATATAGACAAACCTTTATCCAAACTAACCAAAATTCAGAGATGAACATGCAAATTAACAATATCAGAAAAGAAAAGGGGGACATAACAACGTGCACAGAGGAAATCCAGAGAATCTTCAGGTCATATTTTGAAAACCTGTACTCCACAAAATTCGAAAATTTAAAGGAAATGTACAAGTTTTGGAGAGATATCACTTACCAAAATTGAATCAAGAACAGATAAGCAACCTAAACAGACCTATAACCCCTAAGGAAATAGAAGCAGTTATCAAAATTATCCAATCAAAAGAAGTCCAGGGCCAAATGGGTTCAGTACAGAATTCTACCATAAATTCAAAGAAGAACTAATACAATTACTCCTCAAATTGTTCCACACAATAGAATCAGAAGGGTCATTGACAAACTCTTTTTACAAGACTACAATTACCCTGACCCAAAACACAAAGAAACAAAAAAGAAAGAGAATGACACACCAATATCCTTCATGAACATTGATGCAAAAATACACAATAAAATACTCGCAAATCGAATCCAATAACAAGTCAGAGAAATCAGTCACCATGATCAATTAGGCTTCATCGCAGGGATGCAGGGGTGGTTCAACATACAAAAATTTATCAGTGTAATTCACCATATAAACAAAATGCAAAAGAAAAACCAGATGATCATCTCAGTAGACACTGAAAAAGCCTTTGACAAAATCCAACACCCCTTCATGGTAAAGGTCCTTGAAAGATCAGAGGTACCAGGAACATACTTGAATATAATAAAAGCATTATACAGTAAACCAACAGCCAACATCAAACTAAATGGAGAGAAAATCAATGGGTCCCTCTAAGATAAGGAACAAGACAAGGCTGTCCACTCTATCCATATCTCTTCAATATTGTCCATGAAGTTCTAGCTAGAGCAATAAGACAACAAAAGGAGATCAAGGGAATACAAATTAGAAAGGAAGAAGTTAAACTTTCACTATTTGCAGATGATATGATAGTTTACATAAGTGACCCAAAACACTGTACCAGGGAACTCCTATGGCTGATTAAAAACCTTCAGCAAAGTGGCAGGATACAAGATTAACTCAAAAAAATCATTAGCCCTACTATATAAAGATGATAAATGTGCTGAGAAAAACTTCAGAGAAACATCACCCTTTACAGTAGACACAATCAACATAAAATATCTTGGGGTAACACTAACCAAACAAGTAAAACACCTGTAGAGCAAGAACTTTGAGACCTTAAAGAAAAAAAATAATTAAGGAAGATACCAGAAAATGGAAAGATCCCCCATGCTTTTTGATATGTAGGATCAACATAGTAAAAATGGCAATCTTACCAAAAGCAATCTACAGATTCAATGCAATCCCCATCAAAATACCAGCACAATTCTTCTCAGACCTTACCATAAAATTGTCAATTTTATGTGGAAAAAAACACAGGATAGTTAAACAACCTTGTACAATAAAGGAACTTCCGGATGCATCACCATTCCTGGCTTCAAGCTCTATTATAGAGCTATAGTCCTGAAAACAGTTTGATATTGGCATAAAAAATAGACAGGTAGACCAATGGAATCAAATTGAAAACCCTGACATTAACCCACATACCGAAGGACATCTGATTTTTGTCAAAGAAGCTAAAACTATACAATGGAAAAAAGAAAGCATCTTCAACAAAGGGTGCTGGCATAACTGGATGCTGGCATGTAGAAGACTACAGATAGATCCATATCTTTCACCATGCATAAAACTTAAGTCTAAATGGATCAAAGACCTCAACATGAATCCAGCCACACTAAACGTATTAGAAGAGAAAGTGGGAAGTACCCTTGAATGAATTGGTACAGGAGACAATTTTCCTGAATATAAAATAAGTAGCACAGACGCTGAGATCAACAATTAATAAATGGGACCTCCTGAAACTGAGACGCTTCTGTCAGTCAAAGGACACTGTTAACAAGGCAAAAAGGCAGCCTACAGAATGCGAAAAATTATTCAACAACCCCACATCTGTCAAAGTGCTGATCTCCAAAATTTACAAAGAACTAAAGAAGGTAGACTCCAAAACACCAAATAATCCAATTAAAAAGTGGGGCACAGAACTAGATAGAGAATTTTCAATAGAGGAGTCTAAAATGGCTAATAGACACTTAAGAAAGTGCTGAGCATCCTTAGCCATCAGGGAAATACAAATCAGAACAACTCTGAGATACCATCTTACTCTGTCAGAATGACTAAAATAAAAAACACCAATGACTGTTTATACTAGAGAGGATGTGGAGAAATGGGAACACTCCTCCACTGCTGGTGGGAGTGCACACTTGTACAACCACTTTGGAAATCAGTATGGGAATCAGTCTGCCATAAGATCCAGCAATTACACTCTTAGGCATGTACCCAAAAGATGCACATTCATGCAACAAGGACATCTGTTCAACCATGTTCATAGCAGCATTATTTGTAATTGCCAGAACCTGGAAGCAACCTAGATGCAACTCAGCTGAAGAACAGGTAGAGAAAAAGTGGTACATTTACACAATGGAGAACTACTCAGCAGGAAAAAAAAGAATGGAATCATGAAATTTGCAGGCAAATGGATGGCACTAGAAGAAACCATCCTGAGTGTGGTAACCCAGTCACCAAAAACAAACATGGTACATACACACACGCATATATCGATTTAAGATATGGATCAGGGGATTGCCAGCCTACAATCTACACCACCTGAAAGGCTGGGAAACAGGGAGGACCCTATAGAGATATACATGGTACCCTGGAGAAGAGGAAGAGGATAGCATCTCCTGAGCCTATTGGGAACTTGAGAGGAAGGGGGAGGGGTCTGGGAGAAAGAGAAGGGGAGAAGATCAGGAGAGGAGGAAATGGGGGAGCAAGAAGTTTAAGTTGGGGAAAAATAGAGGAGATCAGGATGAGAGATATCATAATAGAGGGAGCCATTATAAATTTGAGGAGAGATCTGGCACTAGGGATAATTCCAGAGATCTACAAGGATGACACCAACTGGCAATCGAAGCAGCAGTGGAGAGGCTTCCCTAAATGCAGTTCTCCAATAATGAGATTGATGACTACTTTATATACTACCCTAGAACCTTATCCAGTTGCTGATGGAAGCAGAGGCAGACACCCACGGGTAAACACTGAACTGAACTCTTGGAATACAGTTGCAAAGATGGAGGAGTGAAGAGAAAAGGGATCAATATGGAGCTTGTGAAACCCACAGAAATAGCTGACCTGAACAAGGGGGAACTCATAAACCCCAGACTAATGGCTGGGAGGCCAGCATGGGACTGATCCAGTTCCCCTGAAAGTGGGTGTGAGTGAGAAGGCCTTGTCAATATATGGGACCTCTGGTAGTAGAGCAGTATTTATCCTTGGAGTATCAATGGACTTTGGGAGCCCAGTCCACATGGAGGGATGTTCTCTCAGCCTGGACACATGGGGGAGGGCCTAGGCCCTGGCCCTGATGCCATGCCAGACTTTTGTGTCACCCTTCTGGAGTAGTGGAGGGGGGATAGTGTGGGGGGGGTTAATGGGGGATGGGGGACAAGGGGAGGCAGAGGTTCCTGGGATTGGTATGTGAAGCAGGCTTGCTTCTAATTTAAATAAAAATCATAACCAATATGTCCTAAGAAAATTTCTGTTCTTGGTCTTCTCTGCCAATTATTTGTCCATCAGCAAAGAATTAAAAAATAGTAAAAGTGATGTAGCATTTTAAAAGAAAGAAAAATAACAGAAAAGCTTGCAGTGAGCTGCCAAATGCAAAGCCTACTTCCCATTTTTACCATAGTCATGAAGTCAGGTTATGTCACTGTAATTTGCTGTAAGAGACTTCTTTTTCTGCTGTTTCTGACCTCTGAACATTACTAGGTGTTCCTTCTTCATTAGTAGCATCCCACTACCTGCACCCTGCTGCCTCTAAGTTCTTCACTGTTTCCTTTTCACACATAGACATCTGACACTGGTTGTTTTCTTTTACCTTTGCCTGAACTACAGACATCTATAAAGTAGATGGCATATTTTCTAAAAATTTGACAACAGTATGGGACAGTCAATAGTCACATGATTGTGCCCTACTCAAGTTCTGAAGCTTAGTGTTTATTCCAAGAATGTCAGTTTAACTTGTAGGGTCTGAGAGGGTTGCCACTAACTCCATACAGGAACTGAGTCAGAGGAATTCATGTTTAGTCATCAGCAAGTCGAATGAAATCCCCACTTAGCCAATATTTACATTATTTCTATATTAATGCCACCTTGCCCTGCTTGAGGAAATCCCCTTGATCTTTTCCCTTTTCTAACCAGAATGATTGCATGTGGCTTATTTGTATGTAAAATATTTTACAACACTGGATTGTTGGGTCCTCATGTGACGCAGCCTTGATTTAAATGAATTCTCTCTTACTGTCACCTACACTTTTCTTTCTTCTACCTTCCTTTCTCTAATGCTTTTGATCCCACCACCACTGTACACCTTGTAATCTAACTCTCACACAGGTGTGCCCCCATGCCTTCCTTCTGAGGGAGTGCCATTTGTCTCAAACTCAGTGATGTCTTCTAGCAGGGTTGGATTTGGGATTGACAATAAAGTTTAATAGGGGAATACCATATATCTGGAGAGGACTGTGATCATGAAAAAAGGCACTAAGGCCAAAGCACTTGTCTCCAGAGCGAGTGCCAGGATAGAATCCAAAGCTACACAAACCCTGTCTCGAAAAACCAAAAAAAAAAAAAAAAGAATTTTCATTTTACTTATATTTGTTACAGTATGAAGTCATGTTCTCTTACCCAAAGATCAGTCTCAAATAACTATAGCCATTATGGTAAATACACCATTCACCCATCTACAGATTACTTTCCTAAAACTTTCAAATATTTCATATGAGGTCCCAGCCCCCAAAACTTAACAAAGCAATAGTAAAATAATTGTAGGTCTGACAAGACTCTCAATGGTTTTAGAAGGGAGACAAAGAAGCACTGGAGATTTTAGCAGATCCCTGCTGAATGTGATGCTATGAAGCAATATGTTTCCTGTTCTCTTCAACCCTCAGCTCTTCTCTTGTGCTCCATTCTGTCACCCACCTCAGTACTGGAAGAGAACTGAAATGAGTTCTTGGCATTGCTGAGAGTTTGAGGCCTGTTAACTGTGTTCATTAGGAAAAATAATTATAATTTCTCAAGGTTTAGGGATAATGTTCTTATTTCTAATAAATTCCAATTTTTGAATAACTTTAGAATACAAAATTATGGTCTAAAATTACTGTCTATAAATTGGGAAGCTATGTGTAATCAACCCATATGTAAAATTACAAATTCTTGTCACAGAGAAACTCAAAATGTGTTCTCTGCTACTTGTTGAACTTCCCTCTTTTCATACCTTCTAACTCATCTTTTATGTAAACCAGGGGAGAGATAAGGAGAATGAAAGGGGGAAATGTAAGGAACTAAGTTTGGCTTTCTGCTCTAACTTTTCCTGTTGGTTGTTCTACCTCTTTTCATTTGTTTCCTCTCTAGAGACCTCTCCTCATAGCACATATTACTTCTCCCAAGAGTCACCATCCCTGCAGTACAGATGCGCACCATCGCCACCATACAGATGTGTACCATTGCTGCTGTACACATGTGCACTGCTGCCACTAAACAGATGTGCACCCTCGCTGCTGAACAGATGTGCACAATCACCACTGTACATAGGTGCTCCGCTGCCACTGTACAGACCTTGACTGTAGTGATGTACAGATGTGCACTGTTACTACAGTATAGATCCTCCTAAGGGGCACTGTCACTACAGTACAGACTCCATAGTAGAAGTTTACTAGATAGTAAAAGAAAGGTAGCAGAAGGCATATGTCCTCTGCTCTCCACAGTGTAGCAGCTCCTTTAACTCAAATGTACATACATGGCTTCCGAGTTTCCATTCCTTTATCCCACAGACATTTGGTGAGTGTTTTTTTTACATGCCATGCTAAGTGTGGGTGATTCTTAAAAGGGTGTAGTTCCCTATAAACACAACCAACATAAAGCAGCATAAAGTATAATGATTACCAAGTACCTTAGGGTGGTATTACAGAACCCAGAAGAGATTTTTACACCATAGGAGCCAAGTAAGAAATGAGTTGGGGGTCTAACACCATAGGAATTGAAATCTGCTGTACATAAGTTTCAAATAACTCTACATCCTCTCTTTAAAAGACTTAGAGAGAGAGAGAGAGAGAGAGAGAGAGAGAGAGAGAGAGAAAGCCTTCCTTTTCAATTTGGAATTTAAGATCAAATCATATGAAAGAAGGACTCCACTTTAGTAATGAGCACTAAACATTACGAGAAATTTGCATCCCATGTGTAAACACATTTGTTTCTAAAATGCCAAGTAATTTTGATCTATTTTATTTGTCCTTCAATCAATCATATTTGCTGTGGTTTGAAAAATAGATTTACTGAGAGCAGGTGTTATGAGGCTTTCAGGAGTCTCTGCAGTACAGCCAAATGGTCCCATATTTATATTAAATACAACACTCAGAAAAGAAACTTAACTATGAATATGTGTCATAGCATTGCTTTCCCTCAGATAGGTCCAAAGTAAATTATGTAGCCCTATCTTGAAACCACTAGACCTTTGTACATTGACCGGTTTGGAATCATCAGGCAGTATGCTTTTGATGTAAAGGTATGAGTTGGGATTAATTGTGATGAAGTTCCCTTTGTGCATTTTTAAAATGTGTGTAGTTTTCAATCTTAACAATTACCAAGTAAAATTTAAGGAGGTTCAGACTTCAAGAAGTCCATTTTAATGTAATTTTTCTAATGTTTAGTGTATCTTAATAGTTGTCATTTGTTGCTCTAGAATTACTGTCAGAGAATCTGCTTATGGTGCCCTTACAGGGAGATGAGGAAAGTCACAGGTATTGTGTAATACAGAACATTTCATTATAATGCAGAACGCATAGTTTCAAGTGTCTGCAACACTCTCCAGCCAGTTTCTTTCACACTGAAAATAGACATAGGGCCAATGTGAATGCATGGCTCTCCCCACACCCAACTCCACTAATCTTGCAGCTGACATCTTAGCAAACAAGGGGGCATTCAAGAATGTTTGCAAAATTTAAAGCCAAATTACCCGTCACTGCTTGACATCACATATTTTGCCAAAAATTGCACCAAGTAAATATGATCACTTTAAAGGAACAGTCCCAATCATTATTCAGCAGCAAAACTACCTGGATCAACCCAGGCTGGCTGTGCAAGTTATTCAGATTCTTAGCTAGTGTTGTTGTTATTCTCAGAAGCAAAGACATTTTAGAGAACCTTAATAGGGATGCATCTGAAATTCTTGCTTTTCTTCTAAGACATTGTATATTTATTTTAAGGAGATTTGTGAAAGCTACAATGGATATCCACATAGCTTGCTTTATGAGATTACAGTGGAAAGTGCTATATAGAACAGGCCATTCCCCCAGTTCCATTCTGGTTCCAATTCTCAGGGTTTTCCATTCTTGAGGAGTTAAAAAGAGATTGCTACTAAATCCTAGCTTAGGTAAAGGAAGAAACATTATTTCTCTACTGTATTGCTCAATCACAATGAATTCTCAGTGTGTTATATGAAAGTGCTTTTCTGGCCAACAACCTGGTCAGCCCTGTTACCCAGGTTGTAGCCACATACTGTGCTTTAGGGAGTCCTAAGGTATTATTTGGGATCTCTGGGAGAACAACTCTTCCTGGAAATTCTCTCTCAGGTAAAACTGACAATCATTCTCATGTCTATAACATAGGACTACACTATGTGCCCTTCTCTGAGCTCAGGCATGTGACTATTGCCTGACAACTCAGAAAAAGACATCCTCAGCTACTGACAATTCTTCAGGGCCATCACTAAATGAAGGTAAAGTCATCATTCGGGAATCCAGGCTCCACTACAGAACAGGTTTAAACCAATATTATTGATCATCAAATTTTCAATGGGAGCATGAATAATGTTCCAGGTGCTGCTGCACATATGCAGATATATCCTGTGTTAAGTTCCTACTACATTTTCACAGCTCTTGCCATTTCAGATACACGTCTCCTACTCTGATCTCCCAGGATCTTGCTTTCTTCCTCTGAGTATCATAACATTTTCTAGAAGGCTCTTTTCATCTGCTCAAATTATTAATATCTTCTCAGAATTCCAGCAGAATGCTACTTTAAATGTTGACCGCCTTTTGAAAAATAACTCTTCCCTACAAAATTGTAACATAGCAGAAACATTACTGGTCGTTTGTATAATTGTTCTTACAAAATGCATCCTTCATATTCCAAAGAACTTTATCAGCAGTGTTTTTCTAATACCTGCTGTTACAATAAATCTTTCTGCCAAAAGCCACCGACCGAGCCCCACCGCCACGTGTGCGTTCTACGCCAGCCGCCCACCTGAGTTAGGGCCCCAACTAATGCACAAGGAGACTTGTATTAGGTACAATGCTGCTTGGCCAATGACTAAGACTCTCATCTTTTAGCTCAGTCTTAATTATCATAAATCTACTTATTTTATAAGACTTATCTTATCAGATACCTTCCATTGGTGTCCCTCCTTGCTGGTGGATAACATTGTGCCACTGTAGGAAGAGAGGAGGGGAAAAGGGACACTTCCTGTTTCTCCTTGCTTAAATATGAGTCTCCTTGCTATCTCACGTCCTGCCTAGATCACCACTTCTATACTACATTTCCCAGAATCCTCTTTGACTTCTAGTCCTGTCTAACTTGCTGCCACATTGGCCAAACAGTATTTTATTTATCATCCAGTAAGACAAACACATACACAAAAGCACTTCCCCTATCAACCTATACTCTGGGTGGAAGAACAAATGCATGTATTCAAAACTGTTGCTCTCATAGTGACCTCAACATTTTGTGATGGAAATCATTTAAAAATATTTTCCACATTGAAAAAAGGGAAGCAACTTCTAGGGTCCTCATTTTTTGGAGCACTTGACCCTAAAATAACTTTGGGGTCACTTACCAAGAGTAGATAAATCCCAAGCCCCTCTATGTATGGTCTGGAACAATCTGGTTTATTATTACTTCCTTCAGTTTGCTGTTCTTGAGGGGAAGGGATGTAAATGTCCAGTCCTTGACAATGCAGTGATACATTCATGTTCAAGATAAGTAGCTAAATAATTAGCTAATAATTTGTAATTTTTAAAATACTTTTAACAGAAACAGGACTGACTTATTCTCATTGGATTGGCTTTCCTTTTTGACACTCATCTGCCAAAATTCAATGTTCTTGATCTTTCAAGTGAGTCTTAACACTGTCATTTGTTATGCTCTTCTCCACATTATCCTGAAAGAGGAGTCTGCCAAAGGCACCCTAGCCACTGCAAAAGTAATTTTATCTTCTTAAACCATCCCCACATTCTGCCTGCAACAATTTGCTTTTTTTTTTTAACAGCAGATGCTTACAGAGTGCTAATGACATTAGATGCCCACAGTCAATAGATGATCGGCTCTTGGTAGCATTGGCCTCTGCGTATTCACTAAGAATACTGTTTGATTCTTTTTCATTTTAATTGCTGCTATGGCTGTGGATATAAGTTGCTACACACAAAAGGGTGACAAATAATGATGAAAGACACCAGAGTGCTCTCATGTGTGGCTTCGTCAAGAAGGAGAAAAGAGATTATTGCGGCTGAGTTGATCACATGGAATTCACTGGGCTTTTCCTCATCAACCGATTCCCCACCCCCAATAATCTCTATAAAAAATGCAGTTCTGAAATCTATGAATCATCTAGGTGAATGGCACACAAAAAATTGATCCTATTAACAATAATCTTCAGAATGTTCAAGGACATAACACCACTTTTGCGAGGTTTCAATCGTAAGCTTTCTAACCCTGAAAGGGGCAAATCGTCTTTTTCTCCTTAGAGTACTCTTGCCTCAAAGCTTCTTTTGGGATGTAGCGGGCCAAAAGATGCACATGCCATCAGTTGAAACAATATCCCAAAGGCTTTGGTGGCAACTGAGATGTCAGTTGTATTTTTTAATTAACATTTGAATTCTTTAAAAGTAATTTTGCACTGGGTAAATATTTTGAGGCTACAATATTGATGCTGAGGAAAGTGTCAGAAGACATAATAGGTAAAATAATTATTTTGTGACCCACAAGCTTTCAATTGTTCTTCTGTTTTAAAAGGAAAAAAATAAGCTTTCTGTTACCCTTACACAGAGAATTAATGCTCTTGAAGGAAAGAATGAATTTGTGTCCCACATTATCAGACACTTTTATGTGATACAGTCTGGATTTTTCACCCTCTTTTCAATAGCAGAGCTTTTATGTTCATAACTAGGGTGACCTTGCCTCCTCTTTCTGGTTCTCCAGTCACTCTTCATCTTGCTTTCCCTCCTCTCCATTCTTGGTAGTGGCCTTTGCCAAATAAAATGTACCTTCCAAGTTACCTGATGCTTGTGCTCTCCCCTGGTTCAGGTTACTGACTCTCCATAGCCAGGATCAGACCCTGTTGTCTGTTTCTCTTTCTGCTGCTCCGTGGTTCAAAGTCTTCCTGATAACTTTCTTATTGTAAGTATATGAGATAGGATATACATATGTGAACATCATTCAAACATCAAAGCAAGGAAGTGCCAGCTGTTTTATACCTTGTTTATTAGCTTTTCAAATCAAAATCGCTCCCTCCCTCATGCCCTTCCTTTCCCCCCACCTAAGCTAATCCATCCACTTCTCACAGATATTTTCATGGCAGCCTAATACACTAAAATGTCAGTTTGGTCTTTATAATTGCTGTCAGTCAGTACAGATCCCAGGGACAATTTGTTGATGGTAAAGGTAAAGTTTGTGGTTTGAGCTTCTCTCACCTAGTACTTTCTGACTCACACTAATGTGACAAATAAACATTAAAAGAATACATGCATAATTAGATATTGAACAAACTTTGTTAATAAATGAGGAACAGTTATGTCTCCAACAATAGAACTTGTCCATTTTTTTCAGAGTCACAGCTCAGAGAAATGTTTTCTTTTGTTAAATTCTACTCATCCTGTGTATCCCACTTATCCTGTGTTAGCTTTTTTCAAAACAAAGGCAGGAGATTTGTTTTCCATAAGGGCCACCTCCCTCCACCCCTCAAGCTAAATTCTTAGGATGGAAAAAAAAATGTGCCTTAATCATTGCCTTTAACCCCAGAGTCACTTTGTGTAGCAATGTGGCTTTCTGTTGAAGTTCCCAAGAGTGAGGAAGAGTTAAGCAGCTCTGCACACATGATGTGCCCAAGTCGCAGGCAAGATGAGATTTAGCAAGATAAATATTACAAGAATTAAAGAAAAATGGAGGGGGAATAATTAAGATGAATCTGGTTACAATTGATGGGAGCTCTGAGGTCTCATATAGCACCTTCCCTCACACCCAGCACCTGCAAAGGACATAAAGGTCTTTGAAAGTCCATGTTTATTCCCTTTGACAATGGTCCAAGATGTCCAGTGTCAGTAATCTGGAAATGATATTTGATATGTACAAAGCAAACAGACATAGTTGTTTAAGATGGGTCTATCCTTTGTTTGGCTAATGCATTTGATCAAAGAAAAGATACAAAGTATGAATTAATGATTATTTTTTAGTCACACTTCTCAATTTTCATATTCTGATTTTAGAAACATAAGAACTATAGGGAAGAAGAGAGAGAGATCTATAAAACAATCTGAGATTGCTACAACATCAAATTCCTGGTGGCTTTTGTTACTTGATTATGTTATGGGGTGGGGACTGCTTTGGCATTAAAACTTTCTCTGTTTTTTAGCAGAATCTTTTGACACAGTGACAGAGTTAGAGAATCTGGAGCATATCCAAGAAAGCTTTCCTTATCTATTTAAATTCCAATTTCACCTCCAAAACCAAAGAAAAGGGAACACTGTTGGTCTGAATAGTTTATTTTTATTTATTTTTTTTGTGGAAACGACAGCTCTTCATGTCGGGTGGGGGGTTGTCTTTGCGGGTGCCTCTGGAATCTAGCATTTTATTCTTGTGTCCCATGTACAGTGGGAGGGACACTGAGCAGTTTGAATGGGAGCTGACAGAAGCATTCTTTGTGTGGCTCCCTCTCTCCTGATGTGGTGTGTGTTCCAGGAAAGAGGACAGGCGCTGAGACTAAACACAAAAATCAAAATGGATTTTACTCCGCCTTCAGTAAACAGCATGGCACAAAAGTCCATTGTGCTATGAGATAACTGCTAAGATGAATGGAGTTGGCTGTCACGGAGGTGATTGTGGGGCCGGTCTCTATTGGATCACAGTCCAGGGCTGAATTCCTTTCTGGTTCATCAGGGTCTGTTGGTACCACAGGAAGTGTCATGATCCCTTTTTTCACTAGGGCCAGATGGTGTCCTTTTTGAGGCCTTACTAATGCCCAGTTTTCCACATGTAAAACTCCTGGGAAAATGACCTAACTCACAGCTGCTCAGTGAGGCTTGAGCAGGCATTTAGAAAGACTTCTGTTGGGAACAAGAAGGTTGTACCACTAGCAGAGCAAGGGGGGAGGCTGCGGCCAGAAATGTATCAATTGCAAACTATTTTTAAACTACTACCGTACTTTGAATCGTGGTTGCACAATGTGTGTCTTCCTAGGCAATGGCTGAAAGAGTGTTTCACAAAAGCAATTAATTGCTAGGGACGCTGATTGTTTCCCTAACAGAAGTTTTACCTTCCTTGAGAGCAGATGGCCTGAATAAGAAGAGAGAATGTGGTCCAGAAGGGTCGGGAAAGGACAAAAAGTGAAAGATTCCCTAGATAGCTGCAAGGAGCCTGGGGAGAGGGGAGGGACCTTGGTGTTAAAAAGAACTGGGAAAAGTGGAACTTTTGATGTATGTGGGCAGTGTTTACCAATGAACTGAATGATTCCCAAGAGCTGCAGGCTGCAGGTGTGATGTTTAGAAAGCAGGACGCCTTTTCTATTAACTGCATTACAGCAAGCAGACATGAAAGCTGTTACCCTGTTCCTGGGATCCATACTGAAAGTTACCATAGGATATTTTTCCCATCTCAAAAAGCACACGCAGCACTTACACTAGAGATAGAGGAGGACCCAACAGCAGCTTGAAATACTCAAATATTTTGAGTGAGCTGAGTGATAGCTAGCTCTAACATATTGGCCCTATGTGGGATTTGTTTTATCCTATTGTTTCCACTTTGGATAAAGCAACTCTTTTTAGCTGATGATTTTCACTAACATTTCACTTAATTAATTTAAAATGAATGGCATACTTTTCATGATACATCTGAATGGCTTGTTGATTTTCTTAGATCTCAAGTCAAATAAAAAGTTTCATATTTTCTTGTTTCCAACTGTGCTTGAAAAACAAAACACTCAAGTAAAGTTGCAGAGTTACTATGAAGATATAATACTATAGTTATTTTTCCAATCTTAAAATATTTATGCAAATGTGTTTAGCTTTTGGGTCATGAAACTCCCATGGTAAGAGAAGAATCAGTATTAGACATGTGGATTGTGTTTTCAACCAAGTAGCTGACAATTCTGACAGAAGCTTCTCCTCTCAGATATCTGAAGTCTAACAGTTGTTGAGTACCAAGTAATAACAGAAATAGAAGAAGGAAGCGATATGCTTACGATTCCTATTCAGCTTGAGGTTTTATATAAAATATACAAGATGGTGATTATCTATCTTTACTACTGTGATACCCTAGCAAGCCATCAATATGCATCATTTACAATTATAGACTTTATTCTTGTTCATATTTAATATATCCCTACTCCCTATATGCCATTAATCAGGGTTTAATATGGGTGTGGCTTATCGTAGGTAAGATAATACCCCATTAAACCATTATTGTGAGATGCTGGTAGTTCCAGAGGTGATTGATAAATATTTGTTCAAGTGGCCCTGGTTTTGCTTACTCTTCAAATGCTCATCTCTTTGGGGGAACTGAGATGTATGCATTTAAAACTCTAATGCAGTAATCAGATAAGGAAGGGAGAAGAGCATGCATGTACCTCTGGTTAGTAACCAGAGGCATTAGAACAAAGACTAAGCAGTTGTTAAAGACAGGGTTTGTTTATTTGCCTCACTTCATTTTTAAGTAATGACAGAATTCAGGAGGAAGAACTTCAGATACAGTTCTGCTGGCTGGTGTTAGTTTTCCTTTTGTTTTCCAAAGACTTCCCAGTGCTGAGCCTTGGTGCAGCAGGAGAACAGACACAGGTACCCTGCATTCTCACAGGATCTGTGTTGTACAGCGAGTTCTCCAGATAGAACCAGGATTTCCTCCACTGGGTCAGTTACATGCATCCCAGCTTTCAGCAAATGCTAGCCTTCTGTCTCCTTTCTTTCACAAGCAGGGTTATGTTTTGTTGTGGCACAAAGAAATCCTTCCCCCCCTTGTTCACAAAGCCCCACGGCACTGGGTCTCCTTTATCAACTGCTCTTTTCTTTCTCTGAATGCTATATTTTTATTTACATAAGAATTCTGGTAGATGTTTTATTTACATATGCATTCACTCATTTCAGACAAATGAAAGGAAATGATGAAACCTTAAACCCAAAGCACAATTTTGCAAACACTAAAACCCATTCCTGTAGCTGTCATTCTGCCAGAAAGTAACTCCAGTGTTGCTTTATTTGTTTTAATTGCTGGCAATTGTCTTAATTACCTTACTCCTCATATCTCGAGCTGAAATTCAAAAGGTTTGCAGCTTCTTTTAAAGAGTCAAGTTTGATTCTACATAGTTTTGCTAGAAGGAGATGGGGAGGGAGGAGAGAGTGCCATGCGGCTAGCCTCTCTCACTGGGAAGATCCTAATCAAAAGTTACAATGGTCCCAAAAAGAGAAAAAATATTGAGCCACGTACTAATGATCACAACACAGTCACAAATGAATTCTAAGATATTACTAGCAAAGAGAAAATTAATCAATGGACACATATATTTAAATAAAATCTGATTTTTTCAAGACTATTCATTTAATATACGAACAAAATCCAAACAGGGAAGCTGAATGTTACCTAGAACCTCCATTAAAATGTTTCTCATTATTATTATAATTTCTAGATGTAACCATGGGTTACAATTTGGGTAAGTCCAGATTTGGGGTTCCTTACTCACAAATGAAATCAAAGTCCATAGAGACTACAAAGAATTAAGGAAATTTCATTCAAAACAAAGCAGACCAGAAGTACACTGTCAGGAGGACCAGCAGGCCGTGTAAGAATAATCAGGGATTTCTGGAATCTGAGAGGACCTGGGGAATGCATGGTTCTCCATTTTGAATGAGAGGTTTTGGTTATATAAGATCCTTCTCACTATGTGTCCTTTCCCATAATGCATCTGATTTTAGTCTCATACACACCTAAAAGTCCATAGGCACAAGATGGTAAATAGGTGATTTTCATTTTATGGGCACTATCAAAGGGTTAACAAGGGAAATAACCTGCCTGCATTATTTAAAATAGGTACAATTATATCTTGAACCAAGTGTATGTCTTAGGTTGCTAACACCTAACTAAGCATATTGTTCAGAGACTGGTGTATAGACGGCTCAAGCCAAATTGAGTCCAAGATGAATAAACTATACTTTATGCTTGCCTGTCTCACCTCATGAGAATGAGACAAGTGATCTTCAAATTGAAACTTAAAAATTTCTTTTAATAAATGACTCATTTAACTTTAAAAACATAAGTTAATTTTTCATGTTGTAATTTTTCATGTATAATAATATAAATGTATTATACCTAGTTTTTTAAATCTTACTAAAATAATACATAATTCTTTTTATAACCTGAGGTTTCTCACATTTGAAACTGGAAATTTCTTGTAATTCAACCTATAAATTATTGGAATCTTTTGGGCAATTTGTATTCATATTTTGTTTTCTGCACTAACAATTAGATGATAGAGTGCCTACTTTACACGGGAGACTAATATAATTGGACATGAACAGGACAAATATATAACACATCCAACACAAACCCTTCTGACAAAACTCTAGAAGACATTTGCAGTACCTTCAAGGATAAGCCTGTTCAACAGAACTTGAAGGAAGGTCTAGACATTATTATATGAGCCACATCATATTTTTCCTGTCATTTCCTGAGAGTATAGTATACAGTTGCACTATGTTCAGTAACATTTCTACAAATGTTCAGTTATTAAGTCCTATTTACTTTCACTCAACTTGTCATTTAACTTATAAAAGTTGTATTGGGTTTGTTCTTTGAAACATTTCTAGAAGATAAAGCCACTATAATAATTGATGTTGTTCTTATTTATTTTGATTTCATAGATTATTTGGATTATCCTGCCCTCTGCACCATCTCCTCACTCAGAAGCTTAGCTCATGATGCAAAACTAACACACCACCTTTTTAAATTAATTATTTTTAAATTTCATTTTACAATCCAACCACAGATATCCCTTCCACCCCTCCTCCCACCCCATCTCACACCCTTCATGAGACCCCCCACATACTCCTCCTAACCAGTAAGGGCTCCCGTGGAGAGTCAACAAAGTCTGACACACAAAGTTGGAGCAAGACCAAGCCCCACCCATGCATTAAGGCTGAGTATGGCATCCACTTATAGGGAATGGGCTCCACCAAACTAGCTCATGCACCACAGATAGATCCTGGTCCTACTGTCAGGGGCCATCAGATAGTCAAAGCTACACAAGTGTCCCCCACATATGGAAGAGCTGGTTTGGTCCCACGGAGGATCCATAGCTGTTGGTCCAGACAGAGTTCATGAGTTTCCAAGAGCTTGGTTCTGTAGATTTCTCCATCATGATCTTGACCTCCCTTACCCATATATCCCCTCCTCCCTATCTTCTACTGGATTCCTGTAGCTTGCCTTGTCCTTGGTTGTGGATCTCTGCATCTGATTCTATAAATTGCTGGATTAAGGCTCTATGATGATAGTTGGGGAAGGCCAGATTAGGCACCCTCTCCACTATTGCTAGGAGTCTTAGCTGGGGTCATCCTTGATAATTCTTGGAAATTTCCATAGCAGCAAGTTTCTCCTTAACCCCATAGTGGCTGTCTCTATCAAGATAACTCTTTCATTCCTCTCACACTCAGTCCCTCCCACCCACTGACTACCCTGTTCCCTCATGTTCTCATCCCCCATTCTGTCATCTTTACCATTCCTCCTCATGCCCTGTTTACACAGGAGATCTCATGTAATTCCCCTTCTCAGGGAGATCCATGTGTCCTTCTTGTTACCTAACTTCTCTGTAGCTGTAGATTATACTCTTGTTATCTTTGCTTTACATCTAATATCCACTTATGAGTGAATACATACCATGTTTGTCTTTCTGAGTCTGGGTTTCCTCACCTAGGATGTTTTTATTCTAGTTCGATCCATTTGCCTACAAATTTCATGTCATTTTTTTTTTTACAGCTGAGTAATACTCCATTGGATAAATGTACCACATTTTCTTTATTCATTCTTCAGTTGATGGGTATCTAGGTTGTTTCCCGGTTTAGGTATTGTTAATAATTCTGCTATGAACATTATTGAGCAAGTAGCTTTGTGGTATGATTGTGCATCCTTTGGATATATGCCCAAGAATGGTATTGCTGGGTCTAAAGGTAGATTGATTCCCAATTTTCTGAGAAACTGCCATATTGATTTCCAAAGTGGCTGTACAAGTTTGCACTCCCACTAGCAGTGGAGGACTGTTCCCTTGACTCCACATTCTCTACAATATAAGCTGTCTTCAGGAATTCTGATCTTAGCTATTCTTACAGGCTACCACACCACCATTGCTTGTTGAGTTCACATGACTCCTATCAGTCCTAGCAAAATCTCATTTGCTTCTGTACCTGCTTTGCCCAGTGAGCTCCCCTTAACCTTTTCCACAATGGCACTAGCTCTATACTTGCAAGCCTTGCTCCAGTTGAGCACCTTCTATACCAGCTACTCCTGGCCCAACCCTAGTCACATAGCTCTTACACCAATAACCTGATGCCAGCTAGAATTTCACACCAGACACTTAACTAAAGAGATAAGTCTACATACCATTGTCACCTCACAGAATATAAACAATATAAAAGACACCATGGCCACACTCCACCTCTGAAATCTATTAGTCCTAAAGAAATGTTCCTCAATATTTATAACCTAAATGATCCTCAGGTCAAAGAATTTTAAAGAACAATCATGAAATTTATCAGAGAATTTAATGAGTTTTAAGAAGACATGGAAAACTGAAATGCCCATGTGATGTCCAGGAAAACACAAAACCAAATGAGATGATGAAGGATATTTAAGATTTGAATATTGAATTCATTAAAGACAGAATATTGAAGAGAATTTAGTGAGAAATGAAGATACTAATATAAACCTTAAAAATCTAAGCAAAAAGAAAGAAAGAAAGAAAAGAACACAGAGGAAAGCCTTACCATTAGATTGATTTGATTGGGCCAAGTAGAAGCTAGGAAAACAGGAAGTTAAGATAAATAATGGGAATTAAGGTACTCAAGAAAATAATATCAAAACTTAAAATATAGTACTTGGAGAGATGGCTCAACATTTAAAGGAACCAGCTATTCTTACATAGAACCTAGATTCCACAGACAACCCATACATCAGACACAGCCACCTGTAATGCCATGTTCAAGAGATCCAATGTCCTTTTCTGATCTCCTCAGACACCTTCACATATGTCGTCCAAATACATACATTCAGGCACACATACACACTCATTAAACAAGAAGATAGGAATGTACAAGAACTGTGGGACACCAAGAAAAGGCAGGAAAAAAATCTTCAAATTATAGGCATAGATAAACAAGGAGGATTCCAAGTCAATGACATAGACTATATTCAACAATACTAGAGGAAAGCTTCCTCGAATTAAGTAAGAGACTATCATACAGATACCAGAAGCACACAAAGCACCAAATAATAAAAGGGCAGAAAAGCAACTCTTAATGCTGTTTGTATAATTGGAACATTACGCATAAAGAACAAAAAGAGAGCACTAAAATCAGTAAGAGGAAAACAAGAAGACACTTTAAAAAAACTAATAGAATAAGATTTAATTTCTCACCAGGAAATTTAAAGTTCAGAAGGGCTTAGAGCAATGCACTTCAAGATCTAAGAGAACACACATGCCAACATAGGCTCCTGTACCCAGAAAAATTATGTCAAAGTTGAAAGAGAAGGAAAAACTTTCCATTGAACAAACAGTTCAAAACAGTTCATAGCCACCAAACCATTTCAAGGGACTTTGGAAAATAAAAATAAGCGAAATGAAGAAGCTGCAGCATGGAGCAAAAGAAGCTATAATTACAGAAATATAACATAATATTAAGAAATAAAATAGCAAGAAAAAACAGATCATTCAACAATAATTTTCAATAGTAATATCCTCTTCTTCCCAATCCCAATATGGGTTACTTAGATGGATTAGAGTATAAAATCTATTTTTATTCCATACAGAAACCAGATAATCTCTAAAAATAAGTGCCACCTTAAAGTGAAAGGATGAGAAAAAATATTCTCATCAAAAGGCATCAGGAAGCAAGAAGATATCATTATTGTAATATTCAACATAAGAGATTTCAAACTTAAACTAATCAGAAGAGATTTTAAAAAAGGATTACAGATGAGAGACCAGCCTGATAGCTGGACTGCCCCATTCCCTGGATTCTGATCACCCAAGACACATCCTACTACCCAAACCCTTCTACTAGATCATCATCTCCACTTCCAGCTCTACCCCCCAGCTCTGGAAGACTTCATCAGCTCAGGTACAATCCACACCAGTGAGAAAAACAGATTTCATCTGCTCAGGTACAATCCACACCAGTGAGAAAAACAGATTTCATCTGCTCAGGTTCAGTCAACACCAGTAGAAAGAAGAGCACCTCTGCTGGACCCTTGCCCTGCTCCAGTGGAATACCACTGTTCCAGTGCAGTCCACACTAGTCTGAGGAACTGACTTCAGTGGCTTCCACACAACAATAAGCACAGATTTAGATCACAACAGTCAAAAGAACAGAGACCAAAGCCAAGCCAACCACTGGAGGGCCACCTCCCCACTTGGACAGAGACTTCCTATTAGATTAAAGATCACACAGTTGACTAGAAATCTAGGCCACAAAGATGAAAGGACAAAAAAGGTAACAAAAAGCAAAGAACAAAACATCTATCCAACAGGGACAAAACTCAGAAATCAGGAACTAGACCTATAATCAACCCCAAACTAGATGCCTAAATTCCCATGTAAGAACAAAATCAACAACAGCCAGGCAATATGGCACCACCAAACTCCAGCTATTCTGCCACAATAAGACCTGCATATTCCAAAACTGAAGTACTAGAAAGCAACTTTATGAAGATGATAGAGGTCCTGAGAGAGGAAATGAAAAACTCCCATAAACAAATTGAGAAAAAGACAAAAAATTAGAGGAAATAAAAAACTCCCCTTAAAGAATGCCAGGAAAAAACAAACATGTGAAGGGAACTATTCAAGATTTGAAAGTCAAATTGAAGTAATAAAGAAAACAAAAAGTAATGGATTTCTGTAAATGGAAAATCTGGGTAATCAAACAGGAACTACAGATATAAACATCAAGAACACAATACAAGAGATAGAAGACAGAATCTCAGGAGTTGAAGATAAAACAGACAAAACTGATTCATTGGTCAAAGAAAATGTTAAATCTAAAAAGTTCTTAACACAAAACATCCAGGAAATCTGCAACACCATGAAAAGACCAGCCCTAAAGACGATAGGATTAGAAGAATTCTAGCTTAAAAACCCAGAGAATGTATGCAACAAAATCATAGAAAAAAGTTTTCCAAACCTAAGGAAGAACATGCCTATAATACAATATAAGTACAAGAAGCTTACAGAATACCAAATAGATGGATTCAGAAAAGAAAATCCTTACACTGCATAATAGTCAAAACACTAAACATACAGAACAAAGAAAGACTAGTAAAAGCTCCAAGGGAGACCAGGTGGTGGTTGCACTCTAGGGCAGAGGCAAAGGCAGAGGCAAGCGGATCTTTGTGAGTTCCAGACCAGCCTGGTTTACAAGAACTAGTTCCAGGACAGCCTCCAAAGTCACAGAAAACCCTGTCTCGAAAAACCCAAAAATAAAAATAAAAATAAAAAAGCTTCAAGGGAAAAAGGCCAAATAACATAAAAAGACAGACCTGTTAAAAACACACATACCATTGCAACAGAGACTCTAGATGCCAGGAGAACTTGGACTGCCAATTCTGAGAGAAACATAAGGAACTTCGTGAAATTATTTTTATGAGTCTACAGTCACCCTGACACCCAAACCACACAGACCCAACAAAGAAAGAAATTTACAGAGCAATTTTCCTCATGGACATTGATGCTAAAATACTTGTAATCTTAATCCAAGAACACATCAAAAAAGTCATCCACCATGATCAAATAGGCATTATTCCAGAGAAACAGGGATGATTCAATATTGAAAAATCAGTCAATGTAATCTGCCATATAAACAAATAGAAAGGGGAAAAACACTCATCTCATTAGATGCTAAAAAAGCGTTTGAGAAAATCCAAAAGCTCTTCATGATAAAAGCCTTGGAGAGATCAGGGATATAAGGGGCATACCTAAACATAACAAAAGCAATATAAAACAGACAGCCAACATCAAAATAAATGGAGAGAAACTCAAAGCAATTTCCCTAAAATTAGGAATATGACAAGGCTGACCACTCTCTTCATATCTATTCAATAAAGTACTTGACGTTCTAGCTAGTGTAGGAAGACAAATAAAGGAGATCAAGGGGATGAAATTCTAAAAGGAAGTGGTCAAATTTTCATTATTTGAAGATAATAGGATTTCCTACATAACTGAACTCCAAAAGTCTACCAGGAATCTCCTACAGCTGATAAACATCTTTACTGGAGTGGATGAGTACAAGATTATCTATAAAAAATTATTAGCCCTGCTATTTACAAATGATAAATAGGCTGAGAAAGAGTTAAGGGAAACAACACCATTCACAATAGCCACAAATAACATACAATATGTTGGTATAAATCTATTGAACCAAGTGAAAGACCTGTATGGCAAGAACATCAAGTCTTTGAAGAAAGAAATTGGAGAGAATATCAAAAGATTGAAAGAACCCACATTCTCATCAATCAGTGGGATTAACATAGTAAAATTGGCCATCTAAACAAAAACAATCTACATATTCAATGCAATCTCTATTAAAACCACCACAAAATTCTTTACATACTTTAAAAGAATAATGCTAATTTTATTTGGAAAAACAAAAATCACAGGATAGCTAAAACAGTGCTGCACAATAAAAGAAATTCTAGAGTTATCACCATCCCTGATTTCAAGCTCTAAAAACAGCATGGTATTGGTATAAAAACAGACAGGTGAATCAATGGAATGGAATTGAAAACCCAGATGTAAATCAACACACCTATGGACATCTGATTTCAATAAAGAAGCCCAAATTATACAATAGAACAAAGGAATCATCTTCAACAAATGGAGCTTGTATAATTGGATGTCAGCATGTAGAAGAATACAAATATATACATATCTGGCACACACAGAAAACTCAAGTCCAAGAGGATCAAAGACCTGAACATAAATCCAGATAAACTGAACTTTATATAATAGAAAATGGAAAACTGCCTTGAATGCATTGGCATGGGAGACAACTTCATGAATAAAACACCAATAGCACAGACACTAAGATAGACCATTAATAAATGGTATTTCATGAAATGCTTCTATAAAGCAAAGGACACAATCATAGTACAAAATGGCTACCTACTAAATGGGAAAAAATCTTCACTAACCCACATCTGACAGATATTTAACATCCTTATCCATCAAGAAAATGAAAATTAAAATGATTCTGAGATTCTGTTCTTACATCTGTCAGAATGGCTTAATATCAGAAACACAAGTGATAAGTCATGATGGACAGAATGTGGAGCAAAGGGAACACTCCTCCACTACTGGTGGGAGTACAAACTTGTTTAGTTGCTTTTGAAATAAATATGGCTGTTTCTCAGAAAATTGGGAATTGATCAACTTCAAGATAGAGCTATACCATTCTTGGGCATATGCCCAAAGGATGCTCAATTCTACCACAAGGACAATTGCTCAATTACTCTCATGGCAGCTTAATTCAGAAAATCCAGAACATGGAAACAACATAGATGCCCCTCAACTGAAAAAGGATAATGAAAATGTGGTACTTTAGCTGTCAAAAATAATGACATCATGTAATTTGTGGGCAAATGAATGGGACTAGAGAAAAAAAAAAAAAAAAAAAACATCATAAGCGAGGTAGCCCAGACTCAGAAAGACAAATATGGTACATACTCATGTATGTGTATGTATTTTGTAATAAAGGATACCTTTTCTACATTCCACAAAGCAAGAGAGGTTGGCTAAAAAGGAAGGTTTAAAGGGATGACTCTCAGAAAGGACACTCAGAAGGGGAAAGAGAAGATTTTGTTGGTGCATTGGGGGTGGGATGGAGATGTGAATTGTACTGGGTGGTTTTCTATATCAACTGGACACAAGCTAGAGTCGTCAGATGAAAGAGCCTCAGCTGAGAAAATGCCTCCTGGAGATCCAGATGCAAGGCATTCTTTTATTTAGTGATCAATGGGAGAAAGCCCAGCCCATAATAAACAAGGCCATCCATGGACTCCCAGTCCTGTTTTCTATAATACAGAGCTGTAATGAAAAAAAGTAATGTGGAATTGGCAGAAAAGAGGTGTATAGACCAATGGAACAAAATAAAAGACCTGAACATGAATGGACATGATTTTTGCCATTTGATATTTGCAAAGATGATTAAAAACATACTCACTAGAAGAAAGATAGTTAAAAAAAAATGTGTTGGGAAAACTGGGTGTCCACATGTAGAAGAAGGAAAGCAAACCATATCTACACACACACACACACACATACACACACACACACACACACACACACACACACACACACACACTCACACACACTTTAAAAAAAGATCAGCTGAATGTGGAAGAAGTCCATAGAGTATAAATCATTTCAAGCTGTGTATCTATACTGTGGTTTGAATGAGGAAGTCTCAAGCTCTCAGCTTGTGTTAGACACTACACCTTCCATTTACTGACATCTTGGACTCTTAATCTCTAAAACCATGTGCTCATATAAACCTTCTCTTTTATAAGTTGCCTTATGGTGTTTTATAACATCAATGGAAATTCTAGTAAAGGGTTAGAATTCAGAATAAACAAAGGACTCAGGAAAAGAAGTGACCCACTTTTTTCTTTTCAAAATCTGAACAGAGCATTCTGAGAGATGAAATAAAAGTGGCTAAGAAATATCACCAAATATGTTTACATCTTTAACAATCATGGAAATAAAAATTTAAATTACTTTTTTAAAATTCTTTAATTACTACTCATATTTACATATCCATGCCCCCAGTCCCTCACCCTCCCATCCTCCCACGTTCCCCACCAACCCCCCTAACCCATCCCCCAACTCCTCCACAGGGATAGTGAGGCCCTTCACAGGGGACCTTCAAAGTCTGTCATATCTTTTCATGGAGGGCTTAGGCCCTCCTTGATGTATCTGGGCTGCAATAGTATCCATCCATAGGGAATGGGCTCCCGAAGTTCATTTGTGTTCTAGGGATAAACACTGGCTCCACTGTTAGAGGTCTCCTAGATTTCCTTGGCCTCCTAGCTAGCACCCACATTCAGAGGGCCTGGTTCAGTCCAATGCTGTTTTCCCATTGTTATGACTAGGGTCCCCATGTTTTCAGTAGGTCAGGTCAAGTGTTTCTGTGGGTTTCTTTAACACCATCTTGGCTCCTTTTTCATTCCTCCTCCCTCTCCACAACCGGATTCCAGGAGTATAGTTCAGTCCTGAGCTGTGGGTGCCTGTTACTGTTTCAAACAGCCACTGGATGAAGGCTCTAGGAATGGTAACCAAGTTAGACATCAATCTGATAATAGGGGAAGGGCATCAATAGCATCCTCTCCACCACTGCCTGGATTATTAGTTGGGGTCATCCTTATGGATCCCCTAACGTTTCCCCTATGCCAGACCTCTCTCCAAACCTGTACTGTCTCCCTCTATCAAGGCATCTCCTTTCTTGCCCTCCTCTATTCCTCTCCTGTCTCAGTCCTCTTGGTCTCCTCCTCCCTCCCTTTCTTCCCTTGCCGCATCCTTCCTCTCCCCCCCCATGCTCCCAATTTGCTCAGGGGTTCTTGTCCCTGTCCCCTTCTTCAAGGGACTATGCAAACTTCTCTTAGAGTCCTCCTTGTTTCCTAGCTCCTCTGGCAGTATGGATTGTAGATGGGTAAGACTTTGCTCTATGTCTAAAAATTATATATGAGTGACTACATACCACGTTTATGTTTTTGTGACTGGGTTACCTCACTCCAGATGGTTTCTTCTAGTTCCATCCATTTGCCTGCAAATTTCAAGATTCCATTGTTTTTTCTGCTGAGCAATACTCCATGTGTACCACATTTTCTCTATCCATTCTTAAGTTGAGGGGAATCTAGTTTGCTTCCAGGTTCTGGCTATTACAAATGACTCTGCTATGAACATACTTGAACAGATGTCCTTGTTTTATGAATGTGCATCCTTTGAGTATACACGTAAGAGTGAAATTGCTGAACCATGAGGTATACTGATTCCCATTTTCCTGAGGAACGACCATACTGACTTCCAAAGTGGCTTACAAGTTTGCACACCACCAGCAGGGCAGGAGTGTTCCCCATTCTCCACATCCTCTTCAGCATAAAATGTCATTGGTGTTTTTGATTTTAGCCATTCTGACAGGAGCAAGAAGGTATCTCAAAGTTGTTTTGATTTGCATTCCCCTGAATGCTTAAGATGTTTAGTACTTTGTTAATTATCTTTCAGACATTTTAGATAACTCTATTGAGAATTCTCTGATTTCTTTCTCCATGAATGTATCATCTGTATATAGTAGGGATACAGATTTTTTTTTTGAGTTAATCTTGTATCCTGCCACTTTGCTGAAGGTATTTATCAGCTGTAGGAGTTAGTTCCCTGGTAGAGTTTTTCAGGTCACTCATGTAGACTTTCATATCATCTTCAAGTAGTGAATGTTTGACTTCTTTCTTTCTGATTTGTATCCCCTTGATCTCCCTTTGTTTTCTTATTGCTCTAGCTAGAACCTCAAGGACAATATTGAAGAGGTACAGAGAGTGTTGACAGCTTTGTCTTGTCCCCTTTTTTAAAGGAATTGTGTTGAGTTTCTCTCCATTTAATTTGATGTTGGTTGTCAGCTTGCTTTATATTGCTTTTATTATGTTAAGGTATGTTCCTGCTATCGATGATCTCTCCAAGACTTTTACCATGAAGGGTTGTTGGATTTTGTCAAAGGCTTTTTCAGCATCTAGTGAGATGATCATGTGGGTTTTTTTTCTTTTTTTGTTTGAATTAGAAACAAGATTGTTTTACATGTCAATCCCAGTTCCCTCTCTTTCCCCTCCTCACCTACACCCCCCAACTAAAACCCTACCTATCATATATCCTTTCTGCTCCCCCTGGAGGGTGAGGCCTTCCATAGTGTGTCATCAGAGTCTATCATGTCCTTTGGATCATGTGGGTTTTTTTCCTCAGTCTGTTTATATGGTGGATTACATTGATGGATTTCATATGTTGAACCCTCCTTGCATCCCTGGGTTGAAGCCTACTGGGTCATGGTGGATAATTTCTCTGATGTGTTCTTGGATTCGATTTGCCAGTATTTTATTGAGTATTTTTTCATCAATGTTCATGAGGGATATTGGTCCATAGTTCTCTTTCTTAGTTGTGTCTTTGTGTGGCTTGGGTATCAAGGTTATTGAAGCCTTGTAAAAAGAGTTTGGCAATGACCCTTCTGCTTCTATTGTGTGGAATACTTTGAGGAGAATTGGTATTAGGTGTTCCTTGAATTTCTGGTAGAATTCTGCTCTGCAGCCATCTGGCCCTGGGCTTTTTTTTTTTGGTTGGGAGACTTTTGCTGACTGCTTCTTTTCCTTAGGGGTTATATATCTATTCAAGTTGCTTATTGGTTCTTGGTAAGTGGAATTTAGTTCTTTACCCTAGTTTTCAATTGGATTATTTGGTGTTTAGGTGACTAGCTTCTTGAGTTCTTTGTATATTTTGTAAATCAGTCCTCTTTCAGATGTGGGGTTCGTGAATATCTTTTCCCATTCTGTGGGTTGCCATTTTGTCTTGTTGACTGTGTCCTTTGCCTTACAGAGGCTTCTCAGTTTCAGGAGGTCCCATTAATTAATTCTCATTCCCAGCATCTGTGCTACTAGTATAATGTTCAGGAAGTTGTCTCCTGTACCAATTCCTTCAAGGGTAGCTTCCAATTTTCTTCTAAAACAGTCAAAGTGTCTGGATTTATGTTTTTGATTCATTTCTATTTAAGTTGTGTGCATGTTGATATATAGGGATCTATCTGCAAACTTCTACATGCTAGCATCCAGTTATGCCAGCACCATTTTTTGAAGATGCTCTCTATTTTCCATTGTATTATTTTAGCTTCTTTGACAAAAATCAGGTGTTCTTTTGTATGTGAGTTAATATCAAGGTCTTAATCTTGATTCCATTGGTCTACTTATCATTTTTTGTGCCAATACCAAGCTGTTTTCAGGACTCTAGCTCTATAGAGCTTGAAGCCAGGAATGGTGATATATCTGGAAATTCCTTTAGTGTACAGGGATTTTTTTGGCTACCCTGGGTTTTTATTTTTCCATATAAATTTGAGAATTGTTCTTGCAAGGTCTGAGAAGAATTGTGCTGGGATTTTGATGGGGATTTCATTGAATCTGTAGATTGCTTTTGGTGAGATTGCCATTTTTACAATGTTAATCCTACCTCTCCACCAGCATCAGAGATCTTTCCACATTCTGGTATATTCTCATTTTCTTTCCATAAAGACTCAAAGTTCTTGTTATATAGATCTTTCACTTGTTTGGTTAGAGGTACCTCAAGACATTTTATGTTATTTGTGGCTATTATAAAGGGTGATGTTTCACTGATTTCTGTCTCAGCGCATTTATTGTCCCTATATAGTAGGGCTACTGTTACTGATTTTTTTAATTAATCTTGTAACCTGCCACTTTACTGAAGGTGTTTATCAGGTGGAGGAGTTCCCTGGCAAAATTTTTCGTGTCACTTATGTAAACTATCATGTCATCTTCACATAGTGAAAGTTTGACTTCTTTCTTTCCAATTTTTATCCCGTTGATCTCTTTTGTTGTGTTATTGCTCTAGCTAGCACTTTAATTACAACATTGAAGAGATATGGAGTGGACAGCTTTGTCTTGTTCCTGATTTTAGAGGAATCCCATTTAGTTTCTCCCCATTTAGTTTGATGTTGGCTGTTGTTTTGCTGTATATTGACTTTCTTATGTTTAGGTAAGTTTCTTTTATCCCTGATCTCTCCAGGACCTTTATCTTTAAGGAGTGTTGGATTTTGTAAAACTCTTTGTGTCACTGATTCTTTGTATTGTTTTCTTTGTTTCTACTTTATTAATTTCATTTCTCAATTTGATTATTTCCTGGCATGTAGTCCTCTGTGATGAGTTTGCTTCTCTTTGTTCTAGAGCTTTCAGGTGAGTTATTAATTCTCTATTGGTGCTATTCCCCAGTGTCTTCATGTGGGAAATTATTGCTATGAACTTTCTTCTTAGCACTGCTTTCAAAGTGTTCCATAAGTTTGGGTATGATGTGTCTTCATCCCATAAGAAGGACATATTGTAGGTCAAAGGTTATGTGGCTGTGTTGGTGTCCCAACCTCACCACTGGAAGTTTTACTTGGTCACAGGAGATAGCAGTTCAGGCTATATATTCACTATTGCTAGGAATCTTAGTTGAGCTCATCCTCTCCTCAGATTTTTAGGAGTTTCCCTTGCACCAGGTTTCCACCTGATCCTGAAATGCCCCCTTTGCAATCCTCTCTCAATTTTCTCCATCTCCATCCACCCTCTAACCCAATCCTGCATGTTCTCAGACCCATCTGCCCTTAATCCATCCACAAAAATCTTCTATTTCCCCTTCTCAGGGAGATTCATGTGTCTCCTCTTTTAACCTAGCTTCTCTGGGTCTGTGTATTGTACAATGTTTATCCTTTATTTTACAGTTAATATCAACTTATAAATGAGTACATACCATGTTTAAGACCTTAATATTTTAATATTCCCCAAAGGGGAGAAAAAATAAATAACATAGTTCATGTCTAGAAGGCTTTAATATTTAAAAATCATTTACCATATTTCAGACATACATCAATATATGAGTTGTACCTAATCAATGTTATATTTCTAATTTTATAAAAATAACTCATGACATTTTCATAATTTTAAATGTTAAATAATACTCTCACTTGTGTGTTTTTCTTTATATTCATGAACTTTCTATATCTCAATGTCTTAGGCTCTGAAATAAAAGCTTAACATAAGCAAAAGGGTGAATCTAGCCAAGAAGAAACTTAAATGGCCAAAGTGAATTTTATTTTACTTCACTGTTATTAATGTTTATGGGTGTGGGTATGAGTATATGTACACATATGTGTGCAGTATGAGTCTATGTGTGCTCAGAGACCAGAAGAGATCATTGTATCCCTTGGAGCTGGGGTTAAAGATATTCATGAGACATCTGCCTTGTTAAGTGGGTGCTAGAATGTGAAATCCCACTATCATGATTGCCTAGCAAGCATACTTAAGTGCTGAGCCATCTCCATAGCATTCAAACTAAATTTTAAAGGTAAAAAAATCCCAAATATATATTTGGGAAATGAATATATTTGGGAAAGCATATAAGACTTGGTCTTACTATGAACATTCTGTCAAAAAGGAAGATTGGTGTTTTTTGGTATGGAAAGTTGAATTAGTCAACATTTCCACTAAATGTTGCTAATGAGATATAAATATCTCAATGTTGACTAGTCCTACATTAAAGTTTCCTAAAGGTCCTGACTCTTTACTAATCACCTTGGAACATCAATAGGGACAGAGTTAAAGGAATACATATGTATTGATAAAAAGATACATGTGACATATAGTGTACAGTATGCATATATGTATGTATATGTGTAGTATATAACACATATGTAAATATGTACATACTTGATCAAATACTTCAGAAGAAGGGGTAATATCCACTTAAAGACCATCTGTTGTGATGGTGGACTTTTAAAATATAATCACTACAATTTCTACAGTAAAACAATCCATACGCATCAGAGAATTTTGCGTGATAAATATTTGTTATGTTTAAGAATTAGGAATCAAAACTCTCATGGAGACCTAGAAATGTCTCCTGCATTTCTGGCACACTCAGGCAAAGCTCCTTTTGTTAATACAAGTCAGAGATTCTCTTCCCTATTTCAAAGAAACAAACAGACTAAATGATCTGGCATACCTACTGCACTGTAATTTTCATACCATTGTAGATAATTTTTAAATATAGATTATATTTAAAATATAGATTAAATATGAAAATTTTTACTTCCTCCAAAACTTTATAAAACAGAACATTAATAAAGTCGCACACCATTTTAGGATCATTCTTGAGCAAATTATTTTCTGAACAAAAAATGTACCTAGAATTGTCTCTAGTTTAGTTCTGCCAAGATTACTCATTTCAGGATCATTTTATTTGAATGGGCTGTTTGATTAAAGAAACTGATTCTCCATTTGACAAACTTTCCTCTTTTTAATAATTTCATGTCCATCTGAATTTGTCAGGGTAAAGATTTTGTTTAAAATTTTATGAAGAACTTTAATGTCGGTCATTTTTCTTACTGGGTTAAGATTATTTCTTTCTTGTTTCTTGAGAGGATGGCATCTGTATCATGAGTAAACACAGAGGTTTCTCTCCCTCTTCCCAGGGTTTATAATGAGAATATTCTGTCTGGTCAGGTGCATGCACCCTGCTGTCATTTGCAGCCTGACCGATAGGTCAGGGGTGATGTGAACTGGCTCAGGGATGCATACAAATCACATCCTCTTGTCTGTCTGTTTTGTTGACTGGTTCTCCTCAGGGTCATGGCTATCTTAAGTAGCAGCCTGAAGGATAAAGTGTGCCTTGTCTGAGCTGTAAAACTTTGACTGTGGACCAATTGTATCTGACACACAGCAGCATGAGGCTTGGTTTAGCCCTTGGATTCTGAACAAATCACTGGCTATCAATGGCTGATAGTGACATGCAGTTTACCAAATCTCTCATTCTTGCTGACAGCTCAACATAGTGAAGAAATGGGTTGTTTATAAGGTAAGGTATTTATAATATATTTATAATATATTTCACATGATTATTTTACATGAAATGAAACTATTAAATTTCAAGTAATTAAAAAGTAAAATAACTTTCATTGAGACTAAAAACAACATCTAGACTTCAAAAGTCTAAATTCAGTACAGAATTGATTAGGCATTTGGGAAACATATAAGGCCATTAAATATTTTAATGATAGGTTTGTTATATTTATTCAATATGTATGAATTTGCAAATTTCATTTCTTTCACTGCAATGTGTTTTAAATCACTGAACTCATTAAATAGAAAGTCCAATGCCTTTCCAGAGATACTCAGCCTGGCACCAAATGTGTTAATATCAGATTCAGCTAAACGTTTGTCTAGTATTATATGATATTTATAGAAGGTTTACATAATATTAAATATATGTCTCTTTTTTCTTCATCTATAAAGGTGTCATACCAGTAATGGACCAGCCCCTCAAAAAACTTACAATCTAGCAAGATAGGTAAAGTCAAAACAAAAAACAAGGCAGATCATCATAAGTACAATGAAAACTCCAAAAGCAGTTCCATCATTTAAAAAGAAAGAGTATTCACCTCCTGTGGCCCCCAGGGAAATGGCAAGATTTGAAGCATGGAAACTGTGGTTGGACAAGGGAGAACACTCATGACAAAGAAAAGTAAAGAAATGCTGAAGAGTATAGCTCAGAGCTAAGGAGTGGTGCATAGGTCAAGTATTAGGTGGAGCATGAAGAAATAATGTGGCAATAATTGGAAAGAGTGTTGTTAGTAGAAGGAATTAGAGGTTAGGACACTATTACAAGTGCTCCACTAGGGCAGTTACAGTCATCATAAAAAAGAAAGATAGGTTTCACGAAACATTTCAAAGAGCAAATAATGTGGTCTGTATTTGACACACAAAGCACCCTCTGCCTGGACTACATGGACCCACACAGTATTTTTTGAATATTGAATAATGTGTGAGCATAGATCTGCTCTAAATCGTATAGAATTGCATTTTCTAACTGCATATCTTCCCATCACCTCATTTGTTATTACCTCCAGAATATCACAAATGATTATTAAATGAATAAGTGAATAAATATCATCATTGCAGTGTTTTGTCTCATATTGAATATTACAACATCTTGATAAGGAAACAAAACCAGGAGAAAGAGTAATTTCAAAGACAGTGAGTTAGTTAACTTACAAACCCTTCTAACATTCTAAGCATTCCAGGCAGCTTTCTGAGTCAGGACTTTGGATTGTTTACAAAATAAATTAAGAAACCATGTTATTTCTCTAAACTAAGATATCTATCACAACTTCTGAGCCCATCAGCGTTGCAACTTCTTTATCAACATTTACAGTAAAATCACATTATGATTTCAATTGCATATGAAGAGTCAGCTGAGATTATTATCTGCTAAAATCTCACGTTCAAAACAAAAGTAAAGAGAAAATATTTGGACTTTAAGGGTCTAGATAGGAAGACACAGAAGCCAGGTCCTGTGCCAGGGACTGAAGTTAAACAAGTTGGTTCATGGCTTTCCATGTCACTTAACTTTCTGGTGTTCAGATATTCAGAAAACTGTTCCGGACATTTTTGTGTATTAATGCTACATGTCAGGGTATATTTTGATGACATGAACCATGCCTATAAAGGGAAATACAAAAAATTATATAAATATAATTTATATATAAATTATAGTATTATAAGTACATTGTTAACTTCAATTAGTATCTTTAAAGTCTTATCAACTTTGCTATCATAGTTCTATTAATGGATTTACAAAGTTATAAGCAATACTGAAGGCATGCTACATTCTTCCTGGTCTCAGAAGTAGGGTGGGCATGTTCACTCTGCAGCTATTTGTATGTTCTGAGAAAGGACCTAGACAGGGAAAGATCAACATTGTGTCTCAAGTTGGCCTTTAAGAATGATTCAGTAGGTAACCTTACTTTCTGTCTTCCCATTGGAAACCCCAAGGCAAAGATTTAAGATAGAGGAGTTCCCCAGAACTTCACATAATCACAACACTACGACTGCCTTACCTAACTCTGGTAGCACAGGCTGAGTTCACCAATGTGATTCTCACACTTACAAAATTACTAGAGGTAGCTCAACTTACATACCACACACACACACACACACACACACACACACACGGCTTCCAATGAACTGGATTCATCGTTATCCTTCCCTCCAAAAAAAAATTCTATCCTGAGTATCTGAAGGATTGACCCAACAACTGTTCTGAAATCAACCAAGCTTACACATAGAAAAAGCAGAACCAAACTTCCAACTACTAAGGACAATCTAGAAGTTAACATGAGACACACAATCAATTAAAAAAGTCCACACACTCAACTCACATAGCAAAAATACAGAAAATATGAAAGGCCAAGACAGTGTGTCCTCCCAAACATACAAGTTCTATATAAATATTCTTCAGGAATAATTACATAGATGGACCCCAGAAAATAGAATTTAGAAAAAAATCATAAACATCATCAAACAATTCCAATATGAATCACAGGAAACCTGCTTTTGAGTTGTTGACTATATCACTCAAAAAGACTCCCAAACAATATTGACTAATGTTGTTCTCCTTGGTTGTCTCCAAGAATTTGAAAGAAATATTTTATTGCTAAAGACTGCACTTGTTTTAAACAGAGTGTGGAAAGATCTATCTGAATCTGACCTGGAAGCTTCCTTCCTGAGGAGTGGCTCTCCTGATATCACAAGGTGCTATGCAAGATGTCAAGGGAGAGAAGGAGTAATCCTACACAGCTGTTAAAGCCTATGGAAGAGTGATGGAGGATGTCTTTCTGTGTATATGTTTCTCTTGTTGGTTGATGAAAAAACGCAGTTGGGCCAATATCCAGTAGAGACAGGAAGATAGGCAGGTTTAAGAGACAAGGAAAATGCTTCCAAGAGAGGCAGAAGTGCCACAAGGAGATGCTATGTAGAGACCAGGACATGCCAGGCATTCTCTGGTAAAATAAGGCCATGTATAAATGCATATATTAGTAGTTATGGGTTAATAATTAAGACAGAGCTACCCACAGCCTGGTCTCCAGAGCGAGTGCCAGGATAGGCTCCAAGACATAGCTACCCAATAAGAGCCCTAATCATTGGACATTAGTTAATATAAGTTTCTGTGTGTTTATTGGGGATGAAAGCAGCAGTGGGACCTGGTGGGGCATGAGAAACTCCAGCAACAGAAGAGCAACAACTACTGTCCTGGCAAGATATCCTGAAGGGTAAAATTGCTGCAATTTTATTCTGGGAGTGACCAACAGCTATCTAATTGGATTTCAGGCCCACTCAATGTGAGGAAAATCATGCTTTATAATATAAAATACCCAACCACCTGTGGCTGGAGTGGTTATAGAGTCTAGAGGAGAGCCTAATACTGACATTTTTCTGAATAAATGTAATCTCTAAATATATTCTAAATACTTGTCCCTTATATACAGAGATAACTATAGTGTAATGTCTCAGCAAAGAAGCTTCTTTTTGCAGGAGATAACACGGATAGTTTCAAAGATCCAAAAGTTTTTAAAATGCAGAAAATAAAAGCCTGTGGGTTGCCCAACCCAAATTAATACATCGACAACTCAACACCTATAACAAAAGCTCCAGAAAAATTTACAAGAGGCAGAAAAACTGTAGGGACTAAAATTCCAGAACACCTGCTGCAAGACAGTATCATCTAGACATATTGAAGCTATACCCATGAAATCTCAACAATATGGTTTCCTTAAACATGACCTGATAATCACACCAGATAACATGCCATTGTGGAATTAGCTTCTGAATAGACTGTCTAATTCAAGGTAGTAAACTCTAAACATTCATGCATACTAATAATATTGAGTAGAATTTGTAGGTTATATGTTCACATGTGTTTGTGAAAATTGCAGAAAGAAGAGGTCATAACATTTAGGAAAGACAGGAGAGACATAAGAAGAGTTAAAATGGGGAGAGGTAAGAGTAACATGTGTTCATTGCTCATATTTGAAGTTTTTCTTTAAAAATCCATATGTGAGTGACTATATATACTCACTCATATATGGATTTTAGACATAGAGCAAAAGATGATCAGCCTACAATCCACACCACTAGAGAAGTTAGGCAACAAAGAGGACTCTAAGAGAGACATACATTGTCCCCTGTCAAAGGGGAAAGGGACAAGATCTCCTGAACAAATTGGGAGCATGGGGGAGGGGGATAGAGCTAGGAGAATGAGAAGGGGAGAAGAGTGGAGGGAGGACACAAGGGAGCAGAAAGGTTGAATCAGGGGAAGAATAGAAGACAACAAGAAAGGAGATACCATAATAGAGGGAGACATTTTAGGTTTACAGAGAAATCAGGAACTAAGGAAATGAACAGAGATCTATCTACAAGGATGACACGAACTAACCATCTAAGTGACAATGGAGAGGCTACCTTAAATGCCATCCCCTGATGAAATTGATGACTAACTTATAAGCCATTTTAGAGCCTTCATCCACCAGCTGATGGAAGTAGAAACAGACAACCATGGCTAAATACTGATCTGAATTGGAATCCAGTTGCAGAGGAGGAGTGATGAGAAAAGAGATCAAGACCAGGCTGCTGAAACCCACAGAAACAGCTGACCTGAACAAGGGGGAGCTCTTGGCCCACAGACTGATCACTGGGAAATCATCATGTAACTTATCCAGACCACATGAATGTGGGTGTCAGTGTGGAAGCCTCAGAAATCTATGGGGCCTCTTGTAGTAGATCAGTACTTTCCCTAGCATAGGAATGTACTTTGGGAGCCCATTTCACATAGATGGATACTCCCTCAGCCTAGACACAGGGAGGACCTAGGCCCTATCAAAAAGGATATGACAGACTCTGAAGATCCCCCGTGGAAGGTCTCACCCTCCCTGGGGATCAGAAAGGGTATGGGATAGGTAGGGTGTCAGTGGGGGACAGGGGAGGAGGGGAGGGAAAGGGAACTGGGATTGACATGTAAAACAATCTTGTTTCTAATTTAAATAAAAAAAAATGAAAAAAAAACAAGACTGAAGGGAGAGTGCACTAACTCCCTAGGAAGTAAACTTGGGTACTCTTGACACCCAGCCCTAGTAGTATCTTCCAGTTCTGATACCTGCTCCCTCCATTTGCCTCCCCAAGGCAAATAATAACTCAAGGGTTTTTGTTTGTTTGTTTGTTTTTCCTGTCTTTTTTAAAACACCCCAATCACAGTTTAACCTCCCTTCTCTCCTCCCAGTCCCTCACCAACATCCCCCACTGTTACCACCCACCCCTGTACACTCCTCCATTTCTGTTCTGGAAAGGGCAGGTCACTTATGAGTATGAAAAAAAAAGAAGAAGAAACACCGCATATCAAGACTAAGCACCTCCCCATGTATTAAGGCTAAAGAAGGTGACCCAGTATAAGGAGTAGAGTCCCAAAAGTCAATAAAAGAGTCAGAGACATCCCCTGTTCCCACTGTTAGGAGTCCCATAAGAGGATCAAGCTACACAACTGTAACATACATGCAGAAGGCCTAATCAGTCCTAGGCTACCTGGTTTTAGTTTCTGTGAGCCTCTATAAGCCCAAGTTACTTTATTCTGTGGGCATTCTTGTGATGTCCTGACACCTCTGGCTCCTATAATTCTTTCTTCTCCTCTGCTGCAGTATTCCTGAACTCCACCTAATATTTGGCTGTGGGTCTGCATATGTTTCTATCAGTTGCTGAATGAAGCAACTCTGATAACAACTAGTCTAGGCACTAATCCAGGCACATTACATAAGCAGGACAGACTGTAGGTTGAAGGTTATGTGGCTAGGCTGCTTTCCCACTCTCTCCACTTGAAGTCTTGCCTAGTCACAGGAGATGCCCAGTACAGACTATGTATCTGCTATTGCCAGGAGTCATAGCTGGTGTCATCCTTGTAGATTCCTGGGAGATTGTGCCACATTTTTACCTGGCCCCAAAATCCACCTCCCCCATATAATGTAGATTAAAGTTTCTGTTCTGCCTGGTTCCACAGCTGATTAGCCCCAAATAAATACATAAAGAATTGTATTAATTTATAAACTGTTTGGCCAAAAGCTAGGGATTCTTACTGGCTATATGTCTCTTAATTATTAACCCATTTCTATTCATCTAAGTATTTCCATGTGCTCTTGGCTTACCTGGTTACCCCCTGGCATGTTACTCCTTCCTCTACATGGCATCTCCTGGTGGACTCTCTCTGCTTCCTCACCCAGTAGTCTCCTCCTCTGATAGCCCCACCGGTAATACCTGCCTGGCTACTGGTGAATCATTGTTTTATTCATCAACCAATAAAAGAAACATACATACTGAAGGACATCCCCCATCATAATAGCACCATTCTTTGTGTTTTCTCTACTTTGTTTATATAAACTGTCTACTCACCCAACCCTCCTTGGGTCATCTCAGTTTGGATATCCCATCTCATGGCCCCTTTGTTAGTAGTCCAAATAGTTCTAAGAGACTGAATTACAGGTCTCCAAAGCTTTTACTACTTTATTTATGTTTAAATTTTACTTGAACTGAAAGCATTTTGCCTTTAATCCATAAAAAGTTAGCATAGATAAAATGACCTTCTTAAACCTTTCTCTGTGGAAAAAAAGAAATTATTAGAATCTTAGAGTGAGGTTTGCAACTGTGTGCTATAGTCAAATTAACAAATGAGTTAACTTCTTTGAAATACAAATCATAAACATTGACAATGTGACCAGTAGATGATAAAAAGTTAAATAATAAGATATGATTTTTATTTGTATTTTTTAATTTTTTCCATTCATTTATTTAGCTCATAAAGTCATGCACAATTATGATACATAATACAGTATGTTCACAATGGCATGGCTAAATTAAACCAATTAACATGTTATATCACACATATTCATCATTTTTGTTTTGAGAACACTTAAAGTATACTATCTCACAACTTTTAAAATATAGCATATTGTTATCAACCATATTTATCATGCTCTCAGTAGACCTCAAGACATCACAGAGTCCATGCCTCTTGTCCAACTGCAGTTTTATATCCTTAAACCAATCGTTTCCCCATTGTTAAAAGACCCACATTGAAGCCTAATAGCTAATATTCTGTTCTCTGTTCCCATAAGTTCATCATTTCTAGGTTGCACATAAAATTGAAATTGTGTGACATTTGTCTTCCAGTGTGTCACTTATTTTTTTTTTGGCAAGCATATAACTTTACTGCTTACTAAAGATGAAATCAAACTTGCATGCACAGGTGAGCACTCACTGAAACAACTTGGATTCATCACATATTTGAGTTTCAATTAGCATATATATATATATATATATATATATATATATAGAGAGAGAGAGAGAGAGAGAGAGAGAGAGAGAGAGAGACCAATAATGGCAATATGTTATACATCAATAGCAGCAACAGCTTTTCCAGGTGCTGCAGTCATTTGAACAAAATTGTAGAGACATCCAGCACACTCCATTAAAATAAAAACAAAAAACCAAACAAACAACAAAAAAAGGAAAAAAAAATCCCAGGAAACAGCGCAGTTCTGTTACTCTTGTGGTACTTGGCACCATTTTTTTAAATTAACTTCTCAATCATCATCTGGGAAGAAACCATTCAGAGCAACATCATTAAAAACAGCTCTGATAAAGCATGGTCACTACTATGTATCATAAAGCAGGTTCACATATGAGTTAGTACATACCATGTTTGTCTTTTTGTGATTGGGTTACCTCACTCAGAATGGTTTCTTCGAGTTCCATCCATTTTCCTGCAAATTTCATTGTTTTTTTTTTTCTGCTGAGTAGTACTCCATTGTGTAAATGTACCAAAATTTCTCTATCCATTCTTCAGATGAGGGGCATCTAGGCTGCTTCTAGTTTCTGGCTATTACAAATAGTGCTGGTATGAACATGGTTGAACAAATGTCCTTGTTATATGAATGTGCTTATTTTGGGTATATGCCTAGGAGTGGAATTGCTGGATCTTGAGGTAGACTGATTCCCATATTGTTGAGGAGTCCCCATACTGATTTCCACAGTGGCTGTACAAGTTGGCACTCCCACCAGCTGGGAGTGTTCCTCTTTCTCTGAATCCTCTCCAGCATAAACTGTCATTGGTATTTTTGATTTTAGCCATTCTGACAGGAATAAGATGGTATCTCAGAGTTGTTTTGATTTGCATTTGAACACTTTCTCATGTGTCTTTCAGCCATTTTAGATTCCTCTATTGAGAATTCTCTATTTAGTTCTGTACCTCATTTTTTAAGTGGATTGTTTGGTGTTTTGGAGACTAGCTTCTTGAGTTCTTTGTATATTTTGGAGATCAGCCCTCTGTCAGATGTGGGGTTGGTGAATATCTTTTCTCAGTCTGTGAGCTGTTGTTTTGTCTTGCTGACTATGTATGTCCTTTGACTAACAGAAGCTTCTCAGTTTCAGGAGGTTCCATTTATTAATTGTTGATCTCAGTGTCTGTGCTACTGGTGTTATGTTCAGAAAGCAGTCTCCTGTACCAATTAATTCAAGGGTATTTCCCACTTTATCTTCTAGTAGGTTCAGTGTGGCTGGGTTTATGTTAGATGTTTGATCCATTTTGACTTAAGTTTTATGCAGGGCGAAATGCTTGGGTCTATTTGTAGTCTTGTAAATGTTTGCATCCAGTTATGCCAGCACCATTGGTTGAAGATGTTCTCTTTGTTCCAACGTATATATTTGGATTGTTTGTCAAAAATCAGGTGTTCATAGGTGTGTGGGTTAATATTAGGGTTTTCAATTCTATTCTATTGGTCTACCTGTCTATTTTTGTGCCAATACCAAGCTGTTTTCAGGACTATCGCTCTGTAATAGAGCTTAAAGTTAGGGATGGTGATGCCTCCAGAAGTTCCTCTATTGTACAGGGTTGTTTTTGGCTTTCCTGGGTCTTAATTTTATGTACCAACCACAGTTCTCCTTCATACCCTCCTCCTGCTCCACCCACCTCTCCCAACCCACTCCCATCCACTCCTTAGCAAGGATAAGGTCTCCCATTGGAAGTCAACAAAGCCTGGCACATTCAGTTGAGGCATGACCAAGCCTCCCCATCACCTGCATCCCACCATATGGAATGGGCTTCAAAACAAACAGCTCATGCATTAGGGATAGTGCCATGGACCACCCCAGCTGGGTATGGGAGTCTCTGGGATGAGGGTCCTCAAAGAATAGATGGGTAAGGATTCAGCAGTGACAAACAGAAACAAACACAGAGGCAGTTTGAATCTGAGTGTATTTTGCAGTTCTCAAACAAGGTTTTTTATAGAGATATTTTCTCAGGGGATATTTTTGTTAAACAAACCCAAACATAAGACATTATTGTTACTTTGCACAGTGATGCAGAAATCCAAAATATAGAGTCATCCAGGGTTAATCAAAACATAAAACTGTCCTTGATTAGTCAAAACATAAGACGGTCCTTGAATAACATAGGATCATCCAAGGCTAATCACATATCTTAAATCAAATCAATATATACTTTTTATGGTCAGTTATTGTTTAACATCTATTACCTAGTTCTTGTGAGTTTTTGGAGTACTGAACTATTTTAACTATTTGAACTCTTTCTTATTAAAAGCTTTCATTACCAGACACTTAAGCCCACTTTCGATGACACATGTCCAGCCACATGAAATTTTACTGTTGGAAAGACTTTACTGTTTGTACTTAAATGAATGGCATGCATGATTTGGAGTGCTGGTTTTTCCTGAGATGAGGTCATAGCTGGTGACCCCATCTCAGGGAATCATTTCTTATCTATTTCTTTGGTTTTAAATGTCAGTATAGGTTTTTAGGAACATTTCGTTAATATGAGAAAAAAAAGGAATAGAAGAACAAAAAGAAATTGCCATGAGAATCACAGCCCAATATTTTTCTCTGTCTGAGAGTTCCACAACAGTTTCCAGGAGACCTCCTTCTTTTGAAGTTATCACCTCAGTCTGTGGAATTTATCACACAGAATCTACTGGATTTGGTATGGCAGGATTGATCCTGCTCACACTGCCAGGAGTCCCACAAACAGACCAGGCAACAAAACTGCCACCCACATGCAGAGAGCCTTGTTTGGTTCCAAGAACATTCCCCAGCTGTTGGCCTAGAGTTCCTGAGCTCCTGCAGGTTCGGATTAACTGTCTCTGTGGGTTTCCCCATCATGATATTGCTCCCCTCCCCCTTGCTCTTATAATCCTTCCTTCCGCTCTTCAACTGGACTCCTGTATCTTGGTCAGGTGTTTGGATGTGAATCTCTGCATCTGCTTCCATCATTTACTGGATGAAGGTTCTAAGATGACCAGTATTTTCTACTTTTTCTCTGTAGAACATACGATTAAGAGATATAGTCTATTCCTTTTTTATTTCTTGCTTGCTTGTTTGGTTGGTTTTGGTTTGGGTATTTTAGTTTTCTACTTACCCTCACTAGACTATAGGCTTCATAAAGACAGGAATATTTTCTATAAATTCATCAACAGTACCTATAGGAACAGTCAAAACATAAAAAGTTCTAAGTAATAGAGGGAGACATTTTAGGTTTACAGAGAAATCAGTCACTGGGGAAATGTCTGGAGATCTACAAAGATGACACCAGCTAACAGTCTAAGCAACAGAGGAGAGAGAGACTACCTTAAATGCCCTCTCCTGATAATGAGATTGATGACTGATTTATATACCCTCATCCAGCAGCTGGTGGAAGTAGAAGCAGACACCCACAACTAATCACTGAACTGAACTGGCATCCATTTGCAGAGAAGGATAAGTGATGAACAAAGAGGTCCAGACCAGGCTGGTGAAACCCACAGAAACTTCTGACCTGAACATTGGGGAACTCTTTCTCCCCAGACTGATAGCTGGGATACCATCATGGGACTGATCCAGACCCCAGGAACATGGGTGTCAGTGAGGAGACCTCAGAATCTACGGGACTTCCTGTAATTGTTCAGTACTTATCCCTAGCACAGGTGTGGACTTTGTGTAGCCCATTCCACATAGAGGAATACTCCCTGAGCCAAGACACTCGGGGGTGGGCCTATGCCCTATCCCAAAGGATATAATAAACTCTGATGACACCCTATGGAAGGCCTCACCATCCAGGGGGAGCAGAAAGGATATGTGATAGGTAGGGTTTTAGTGGGGGGGGGTGGTAGGGGAGGACAGGAGGGACAAGGGAACTGGGATTGTGTTGTAAAAAATCTTGTTTCTACTTCAAATAAAAAAGTCTGCAAAACAAAAAAAGTGCTAAGTAAATATTTGCTACACAATATGATGTCCCATCCTACTCTATAGGACTTTAAAATATACAACTATTGTGATATTCTATTATAAAATAGTCTAATATTTTAAGATAAAATTTTCTAACATTTGTATAATTTATAAACATATAGAAAAATACTAGTTTGTAAATATAGAAAAATTTAACCTAAATAAGATGCCAAATGTATTATTTGGTCAAGTTTAATATCATGAAAAATGGGGGGAAGAGTAATGCAAATCTTCTAGTGAATTATAAACATTTATTGCCTGCACAACTCTAATAAGAATTGATGTGGTGTGTCATCTGTAATTTAATCACTAGTGTTACATCTTGATAGTAAATGAGGATCATAGACTATTTGCTATAAACTTAGATTACTGCACATACAAATTACACACAGGATTTGAGTGGTATTTCAGGTGTGACACAATATGATAAATAGAAATAGTTCAAACCAAAAGTAGTACACTTATCACTTCTCTTATCATGCCTCAAATTTTAGTGCTTACTGCACTGTGTCACCTGTCTAGTTCAATCTCAGCCTAAATATCAGATCACAGAGAAACAAATTAAATCCTGAATCTACTTTCTGCATTTAAAATTATTTTCTTTGCTTGTGTTGCTATAGTTGTATTGAGGAATTTTATCAAGATTCATGCTAGAATGATATTAAAAACAATAGATCTTAATGAAATTACTGTCACGACAGTCAACATTTCTCCATAATTACAGATTGGAAGACTTTGTTTATCCTCTGAATCCTAAAAGGAATTAGTTTTCTGTCTAAAGAAGCCAACAATTTCCATGTATGTCCAATGCAAAAATACTTTATTGAGATTTCATTCACTATCTCCCCACATAGAACAAAGTAAGAATCTTTCTGAACCTATTAAAAATAATGGGTCTTTTCTCCCTTTCCTCTCTCTGTCTCTGTCTCTGTCTCTGTCTCTGTCTCTCTCTCTCTCTCTCTCTCTCTCTCTCTCTCTCTCTCCTCTCTCTCTCTCTCTCTCTCACACACACACACACACACACACACACACACACACACACACAAATACATGAGATATTTCTCAGGCTATTCTGGTCTTCTAAGGAGTTAATGAATTGTTTCATTGTTTTACTGTCACATGAAGCTTATTTTTCAGCAATATAAAACTAGACTGAAATATATATGACATTAAACAGTTAGTATAAAAGGGATCATTGGTTTGCAGTCTATATAGGCCACAACTTTATATGTAAATGAACAAATAAGAAATTAAGCAGAATATTCCTTCTTGAATAGAGTGGAAAAATAAATGATTGGGAGAAGTTGCTACATAGGAAAGTATTTCTTTCCTGGCTCTTTTTTGTATAGGCTTTTGCAGCTCTCATGTTATATGAGCATACATCATGGGCAGTGTCTTGAGTTTATACAGGGATACATATTATTATGCCAAATAATCATGGGCTCTTAAAAGTGCATCATAAACAACTTCCCTTGATGTTTGTTGTATTACTAATGAATTTTAAAATAGTCTTAATTAAAATCCCTCATAAATTCACAAAGAACCTTGGGGTACTAAGATGAGGTTTTTTTCTGAAGGAATGTCAAAACATATTTTATATATCCTTTCATATTTTCATGATCAAATAGTCATTTTAGACTTTTTTAATCCAAAGAATATCTGCCTCCCAGTTTGAATTTCCAGCACAAAAAACAGAATAAAGTCATATATCACCTCTGCTTCTTTCTCAGCCCTGCATTGCAGAAACATACTCACTTCCTCCCAAATAAAATGATCCCAGATCACTTCATCTTAAAAGGTGTTCCCATTTATTCCTCCTATGACACTAATATTACGATTTTGTCTTCTGCTCTTGGTGAAGATAAGAAAGGCACATTTGTTCTTAATTTACAGATCATGCATTCTAATCACAATTCTTGGTCAAGGAAGCTGATGTTTGATAATATTCACTGCAAAGCATGTTGGCATTAATGTATTTGTCCTCACATGTTAATTTAAATTATCTCCCACTCACACCATTTATGGCATTTTGCTAGCACTTTCAAATGTCATTCAATGTAACTTAAACTAATTCAATTAGCAGCCATTCATTGTGCAAAGAACTGCACTTGGCTTATTATAGGTGACACAAAAGGGCAGGCTGTATCTTAAGGGATACTTTGGAATACAGATACAAAGTCATACAGGCATCACTTACATAAGAGGACACAAAAAATGATGACAAAAAAAGATGTAATGGAGCCTCAGCACAGTTCAGGGATACTTTGGTATACAGATACAAAGTTATGCAGGCAACACTTACATAAGAGGACACAAAAAAAGGATGACAAAAAAGATATAATGGAGTATCCACACAGTTCTAAAGAAGCAAAAAGGAAATGGATGGATTCTCATGGAAATAAAATAAAACAGAAGTTTCAAGAGTCTCATTAAATTCTTGAAGAAAAATTGGAATTCAGGAGTTATGGACATTGAAAATGGAACAGTAAGCTACAGGGAATGTTTAAGGTAAAAAGTGGAGGTAAAAAGTCAAATACACATGTACATCATGTAGTAAAAAGAAAGAAATACCCTCTGAATGGAAGATTGGGGAGAAACATTACTATCCTAGGAAATAAATACTACAGAGGTAAGTAAAACTAAGCAAGGAAAGATGTGTATACTCAACTGTAAGAGGAATCTTAATCATTAGACAACAGAGCTATCAGAGAATTTTCAAATATATATTGATGATATAATTAACTGATGATTTTAAAAAGGTTTTGATTTCACGGAAGAGGAGTTGGAAAAACTGAAAAAGTGGAAGATTGGGGGTGTTCTCAAATAATCTCTTGGATATGACATGGTCATGGTCATTACAATCATAAGCCTACAGCACCTCTATAATACCTAAATTCTAAATCAAAGAATATGAAAAGCAGAAGGCAGATTAACTAGGAACAGGGAAATCAGCGGGAGCAATGAGGTAAGAGAAGACCATTGTGAGTATCATTGCATTATTTGAGATCCAAGTATAAAATTATCAAAAATTTAAAGACATTATTTGATTAGAGAAAGTAGCTATACATGTTTGAAGGTATAAAGATAATAATTGGGATACAGTAAGGAGTTATTCTGGCCTAGTAAAGTGGCAGTAGTATATTCTTTTCTAAAATCCGTAATCTCATTAACAGAGAAGCTGACTAGATTTACTGACCAAGCATGATTTACCTTATGCTGACTGGGCTTTATGTCCAATTAGACAGTTGTCAGTTACCTCCATCATTTGAGTACCATTTACTCCACCTTTAAGAGACATCTGGCCATCCTACTTAATATTCTGTTTCACACTTACTGCAGTTGGGTAAAATTGTCTGTTTCCCTCCCATGGCAGTCTACACCATATTTTCTAATACCACAGAAGCTAGATCAAAGAAAGGAGGAGGAATTCCTGTCACATCCAGATCAGTCGTTGGAGTCCTGTGTTCTAAGTGTGTAGTGCCTTCAGCAATAGGGACCCACCCTCAAATCCTGAGAGACAACCAAGGGCTAGCTGTATCAATTGTCTGTTTGAGGTAGTCACTAGGACTACCCTGACCAAGCTTTCAAAAGATAAATGCAGCTAGCACTCCTCATTAAAGAAGTCTTTCTTTAGAGCAAATGAAGACCACCACAGAAAACCACAACTGGAAAAAATTAAAAGAACAAGAGACCATTGGTAGTCCAACCCTAGTAAATACATCCATATCACAACTATTGCATGTATGGCTCCGGGAATACTGAAGAGGAGGATACAGAAAGATTTTAAGAGCCAGAATATCAGGAAGTCATCTGTGAAACAGTGTTCTTGAAATGGCTTCAAAAACAAGACCAGAACAGTGACAAATCAATTAATATATTAGCACTGAGTGGGGAAAATTTTGTGAGGTCCCACCCCAAAACAAAGTACTACAAACAAATAATGACTACTAGGAGAATGAAAATTAGCCCCATCAAAGGATTAACCTTCTTTTGGTGTTTCAGTTTAGTGTCAGTCCTGAAGCTGTATGCACACAAAGAATAAAAATGGGCTCAGACAGTTGAATTTATTTATCTGTACATACATGTGTACACATATATAGTAACAATAACAATCAAAGAATAAAGAAAAGATATGGGAGAGTTTGGAAGAAGGGCACCTGGGAGGGAGTGGAGAGAGGAAAAGGTGATGTAAAATTATGTAATTCTGATTCTATTTTAAAATATTTCACATTTAAAATAAAATTTTACTTAAAATTTTTAAGCTTTCAATTTGCAGATAATAGGCAATTCTACATGACTGCTTCTAAACAACATTTCATCTGTTATTATCTTGCATTCGTGAGCTACATTTAGTAAACTATGTAGACCAAGACTAACATATTATTGTTTTTAAAAGATCTCTAGTTTATATTTAGGATCACTTTTTCTCTGTTTTTTTGCATAGAGTTCTATCCACTTTAACAAATGAGTAATGTTATACATTCTTTACAAAAGTAACATAAGTTATAGTTTACTGCCATGAAAATACCTAGGTTGTATGTATTCTTCATTCTTTCATATATCTCATCCTTTTTCTTTTTACTGCATTGTAGTTTCACTATTTTCAGAATGTCATACAGCTGGATGCATGTAGCATTTCTGACTACTTTCATTCATTAGGAATTGGAATTTAAATGTGTTCCATATCTCACTGTGAGCTCAAGATCTGCAACTGTTAATCCATTTATCCTTTGAAGGGTATCTTAGTTCAAATTTGGAGCAACTATTGTACCAGTGAATCTTGCAAGCAAGTAACTGTTGTAATCAACAGGGTTTGTTGGTGATACTGATACTAACTTTTCTCCTCTGGTAGTATACAAAGTACTTAAAGCATGATGAGAGCTATTGTGTAGGGACAAAGCTTTTAGCTGGCCAGCACCTAGAATTCTCTATGCTTAATGATGTAAACTATGTCTTCAGCCATAGAGTCTTACTGTCAGGCTATGGAGAGTAATAAAAAATTTTGATATAATAGTTTTGTGTGTAGGGGGATGCCAATGAGATCCCTTTAGCCAATGACTCAGAAAATTGCAACCTGTTCCTGGAACTAGAGATTTTACTTGGTAACATAAGATGTCTAGATGGGGAATTTGTCTGCCATTATATAGTGACTCCATTTAAATAATATTTACTTAGAAATGATTTAAATTTTATTATTTTTAGGATCTCTTTCTTGTATATATTGTATGTTGAGCACACCCAACTCATGCATCATGACCCCCTTTTTACATACACATGTTCATGATTGTATGTATCTGTATGAAATGTAAAACCACAAATAAATCATGCTATATTTGCAAGACTGGCTTAATTCACCTAATATGATTATCTTCAGTTGCACACTATTTATTTATTTCAAATAAGATGCCCTTGTCCTTCCTTTTTTGGTATTTTGCATTTTTGAGGTTATAATTTAACTATAATATTTCTCCTTTCCCTTTCAATTCTCCAAGCCCTCCCATACACCCTCCCCATGTTCCTTCAAATCCATGACCTGTCTTTTTGTTAATTGTTGTACGAATATATGCTTATGTTTATGCATTTACATTCCTAAATATAACTTACTGAGATCATAATGTTACATGCATGTATGTTTTCAGGGCTGATCATTTGACATTGGACAAAAAGCTGATGTGCTGCTCCTCTATAGGGAGAACCATCTCTACCAAAGTTTTTGATATTATAATATAATTACTTCATTTCCCTTTCCTCCCATCAAACCCTGCCATGTATCTCATCTTACTCTCTTTAAAATTCATGGCCTTGTTTTTCTTAATTGTTTTTACATATGTATGCATAGGAATGGGTTCCTATATGTGTGTGTATGCACATGTGTGTGTGAATGTATTTGTGTCTATGTGTGTGTGTAAGTGCAGTTCAATACAACTGAGCAGGTTGCATTTATATATTCCTAAATTTATATATTTCTAAATACATGAATTCAATTTACACATACCATATAATTTAATTATGTCCAGAATATACTTTTCTTTTCATGAATTGCCCATTTTGTTTTTATTTAAAATTTTATTGCCAAACACAAAAAGTACCACTTAGATTTTTCCTAATAATTTCCTGTTCAGTGATTCCATAATATTCCATGACTAATATCAATGCTTTATTTTGTATTAAGTTGTATCAAATTTATCAATACTATACAGAATACCTTTTATACATATATTTGGTCATATTCACAATTTTCTCTTTATAACTAAATTCTAGGTATAGAATTTCTGATAATGTCAAAAATTAGTTTCTGCCTACAGAAGCAGCTGACCTGAACACTGATAGCTGGGAAACCAGCATGATAGTGATCCAGACCCCATGAATGTGGGTGTCAATGAGAAGGCCTGGGAAATTGATGAGGCTTCTTATAATAGATCAGTACTTATCCCTAGTATAGTAATGGACTTTGGGAATCCATTCCACATAGAGGAATACTCCCTCATCTTAGACACACTGGGGAGGGTCTAGGCCCTACCCAAAGGATATGATAAACTCTGAAGACCCACCCCATGGAAGGCCTCACCCTATCTGTGGAGCAGAAAGGGTATGGGATAAGTAGGGTGTTAGTTGGGGTCAGGGGAGGAGGGGAGGGAAAAGGAACTGGGATTGACATGTAAAACAATTTTGTTTCTAATTTAAATTTAAAAATTGAAAAAAATAATTAGTTTCTGTACTTTTTCATTTAGGCATATTTTTTAGTGACATAAACCTGTAACTTTTGACTGTTCCTTTAACATGCCCTCAGTAGGTAATGTGGAAAGTGCCCCAGGTTTTACAGATGACTTGATATCATAGGATTCCAACTGAAACCCTTACCAGCTATGAAGTTTTAGCATGTTGTTTCATTTTCTTTGGCTTCAGTTTCTTCCTCATGAAAATATCACATGATAATTTTTGATCAAATATGACATATATTTCCTAGAGCCTAATAGGTACTTGGTGACTATCAATTGTGCCTCCTAGGTTCTTCCTCCTTGTTTTTAGCTGATCTTTATTCCAAATCAGTACTCAAACAGACTTTTCTTCCTTCTCACTATCCTTCACTGTCCAGAACACTGGCCTGTCATCTCAGGAAGTAATTACCAATTAGCCCTTCAGTAAAACTGTTATATTGACATTTTCTCATTATTATATTATTCAAACCACATTGATTTAGGATTGAAATGCCCTCATGTGACAGAAGAATGACCTTTCAACTCTAAGCATAGGTAATCAGTCAGTCCACTCAAACAGGGTTCTCCTAGAGCACAAAGAGTTTACATTGCTTCTGGTACTGAGATAACAGCTTTTCTGCCACATTTGTTGCAGAAGGCATAGTTGCAAAACTAACTGAATCTTGTGAAGATTAAGACAATTTGTTAAAGCAAATATTATTGAATATAAAAAAAAGACTACAGCCTTAATTTTTTCCTCAGCTTTGCAGCCCACATCCCACCCTACACAAAGAATGCATGCAAGATCATTATCTTAGCAACAAATTCTAATTCTCATCTGTGGCTTGACTTCACTATTTACAGGGACAGTCCAGATGCCTTGGTTTTTCTCCCCTTTCTGTGAGAGACTCAGAGGGCATTTTACATGTAGCAAGAAATACCAGGATAGTAATTCAGTATAGTGAAAAGTGGAATTATTACAGGAACTCTGCTAGAAAATTGGTAACTATCACTCACCATCATATCATACTATAAAACAAACACACACTCAATAAAGGTAACTGATCTATTTCAGCCCCTTATTTTAACCATAAGAAATGTTTACTACAGTACTGAGAATTCTCTGGTAACTAAGATTTGAAAGAAAAACAGAACTTAAAAACATTGAATATTAGATGCATTTTCTTTAGAAGTCATGAATAAAACAAAAATATCTGTTATTTTCATTTTCTCAAAATTATCCTGGAGGTATTAGTCAGCATGTACAAGAGCATTATCTGAATGCGAAAAGAATGGAAAGAGAGAATGGAACAGGTTGGTATATATTGTTATCTACACAGAAACCATTTTTAAAATTTGTAGCCAATGTATTAAGAGTTCAGCAAGAGATCATGCCATCAATGCAGATTAATAAAAATAAGTAATACTTTTTATTTGACCAAGACAGATATATCTGTGTCAGGTGACATGTAAGAACATAGATAGAACATAGAACTTGTAAGCTAAAGTCCCTGAAGAGAAGTGACACACTATAGTGATTGGAGTTTCAATGGCTGTAGAGAGCTTGGAATGTTGTGGGTGTAGTACTTAGTACCCATCCACTGTCCACCTCTAGTCTTCGTAGTGTTCTAGTGTTCATGTGATTATCATTTGAAACCCTGCAAATTTTATTGACCTAACAGATCACTACTTTCCACCAACCCACAGCATAAGACTGTCCTTAGATAGCAGCTAAGGCCTGTAATCTCTTTTCTATAACCTACCTACCTGATGTTTCCACTATGCATTTGAAACACGTTTTAATTTATGACTTTCTTTGTTCTTCAAAGAAAGAACATCAGTGAGAATAAACCCTGTCTAGCCAGGATTTAAGAAACCTGTCAGAATATTAATTCCATTGGTGGTTGCAAATGAGCTTTTGGCACCCATCTGGCCAGTAAATTATGAAGGCAAGTCAACCTCCTGTAATGTTTACCTTGGTCTTACCAAGAACAGTAGTCAGGGATTTTCTGCTGGCTTCTCGTTAGCATGCATGTTCCCTCATGCAAATACTGAAAGGTGGCAGAAGCCATGAACCAGAATGGCAGTCATTACACTACACCTACTCAGGAAACCTGTATGTTGAACAAAGGGAAGAGAGAAAGTATCATCCAAGGTCCCTGAAGTTACAGTGGAGATGCTAGGCTAGTCCTCCTTTGGATTGCTTGGCATGTGAAGAATCCTTATTAAAATCATTTGGCCTTTTTATCATGTAGACTCAAAAGCAAACTAACTGAAACAAATAGTTAAAATATTTATTACTTAATCCCAAAATGCTGGTACTTCCCTTAAAATCAGCTTCAAGCATTATTTAATAATATATAATATACTACCAAATTTTTGAGGGTTTTGTAGTTCTTTGGAGACAGAGTGTCTCTTTGTGGTTCTAGCTGTCCTGAATTCACTCTGTAGATCAGGCTGGCCTGGGACTCAGCACTCTGCCTGCCTCTGCCTCCTGGAGTGCTGGGATTAAAGGTGTGCATCATCACACTCGGCCCAATATTTTTAAAATGTATTACTGAAGAAACATATGTAAGTTTTACAACTACTCATTGTTATTGTTTCTGTGTGAGATGAAGGGAGAAGACACTGGGAGAGATCAGTGATTTCTTTGATCCTTTGGTCAGACCATTAATGATTAGAGAACCAAGATCTGAACACAGTGTGATGATTTCCCACTGTCCTCTATGGCTACCTTTGCCTCCCTGTCTTAAAGCCTGTAGAAGGAAGCACAATAATACCTCAGCCACTTTTTTAAATGAAAAGACACATACACTGATTCACACATATCCGTGGAGCAAAAGGTGGCAATAAGCACTGAATGTTGAAAATTTTGTCATCTCTGTTCACTGACATTAAGGTGATTTTCATTTCATTTTTTTGAACTTTATTTTTCCAAAGATTGCACAATAAACAAATAACAGTTATATAACAAGTGTCAAACTAAAGGTTATGTGGGGGGAAAATGTGTCAAATGGAAGCTGTGTATTTAAAAGGAAAAGGCATTTAAATGTAGTTAACCTTTCACGACACTGAATATTATACATTTTTTAAATATTACATAAAATATAAAATTCACCTCAAATAAAAATTGCCAAAATTTATTTACAAATCTAAAATAATGCACATTTAGAAAGTACATCCATTTAATCTAAACTTTTAGACGCTTTTTATTTCTCATGAAGAATTTTTGGAATTCTTATGTGTTCTCTAAGAAAGCAAACTGAACTCTGGCAAATTTTCTGAGATGGGGAGGATAGTATTCATTTCCTGAAATATAGTGATGGCTGTGTTTCTACATTGATATGAGGATTTAAAAATATTTAGCCTGTAATAATAACTAAAGTAGCCAACACTTAAATTGTACCATGCCCATCACTTTTCTAAAGTTTTCACACATTAACTCAGTAACAGAAACTCTTCCAGACACGTGATGTCATTACCTGGGCTTACACGTGAGGGAGCCAGGGTACTGAGACCCAGTCCTTTGGTTGGCATTCTTCACTAATAAAAACACCAGTAGTCCTGAACCACAGCTGCCTCTTATCGTTGCTGCTTGTATCATACACACACCCTTAATGCTCATCTTAACTCACTGGAATTTAATTTTGAAATTCAAATATTCCTCATAATCGTCCAGGTGCATTAGCAACTTCCCAGCAGTCTCTTTTGTTTCTACATAACATTGTATAAGACAAAGGAGTAAAGCTATAAGAAACTGTGACTTCATATTTACACAATTGTTTGGAGGCAACTGAAGCCCTGAAACTTCAATGTTCTTGTAAGAGTAAAGTGCTTGACATAAAAACAAATATGAATTTTTATTTTAAAACATCATGTAAATTTTAAAGGGTCTATTATGACACAGTGTTAATTAACTTATTAATAACCATATTTTTGGAAAGAAGTTGTTGAGACAAGCTGCAGTTGGATGAAAAAGAATTACTTTAGATACACATATAGAGATGTATAGATAGAAGTATATAGATTCATAGATGCAGACAGAGATGTAGAATTAATGTTAAATCTTTTCACATTCCTGGAATAATCAGGTGCTGAAATATAGGAGCGAGAGCAATTTGAATTGAGCTTTCTGGATACTGGATTAGCCTCGCTCAGCGCTTCAGTTGGAGCTATAAATTTAGATGTCTTTGTTCCATTTGTTTTTTGGTTCAGCACACACAGACTGGCCATGCCAAGCTGTGCAAGGTTCTTTCTCCGCCCCTTTGGGAGCTGCAGGACTGATTCCGTATGCTCCAAGCCAGGGGTAATGTAATGTCCAGAACTTTATTCACCGAGTCAGTCAACCATATTTTCAGTCCTTGACTTCTTGGCCAATGCTAATCAGCGGTCCTCACATCAGTCTCCAGACAAGGGATAAGTCAAGCACGTGTGCTAGCATCAGTAGAGGCCAGGTCCACACTGGGTCTGCTCCTTGGGCCCAAGATGATTCGCATACAGAATGAATTATAACAAACAAACAACCATGATTCCATTAATGATTGAAGATAGAACATTTTTATAATTTTCCTTGGGGTTATGAATGAGCAATTCTTTCCTGGCACAAATATTTTTCAGTCTCTCATGAACTTAATCTTTAACTTACCTTTATGTTTTGCTTCACTTTGTTTTGTTTTAGACTTTGTTAAACAGGACCAGAAACTTACACAGACATAGACACACACACACATACCATTTAGAAGAATTTCTTCTTCTCTTTCACTCATTTCACTGTTAAGGTGTTCATTTTAAGCTATAATTACAGTGTACATGATGACTTCATTGTACTATTTCCCCAGGTTTATTGCCCAAAAGACATGCAAAATTTTATAAGCATTCATTATCCTATCAACCGTAAGAAAATATCTCCTCAAAGTTTTTTTTTTTATTCTTTACACTCATAATCAGGCTTTTCAACACTATGTCCTAGAATATTATTACACTTTAGACGTGTACTTTTAAGGGCTGGGAAGATGGCTCAGGTAAACGTTTTACCATGAAGGCATAAGGACCTAGGTTCTGATCCCCAGAACCAATTCAGAGCTAGGTGGAGGTTCAGCCAACTGGAATTCCAGCACTGCAGAGGAAAGATGGGAGGTGAATTCAGGGGATTCCCCCAGATACTTGAGGGCAAGCTGGCCTGGTGTACACAGCTGCAATCAATAATTACAACCTGTTTTTAATATATAGGAGGCAAAGTGGGACACCAGACTTTGTACTCTAAACCCTCTTGTACACTAGGGTACATAAATGCTTACACACATGCACAAAAAGGTGTGTGTGTGTGTGTGTGTGTGTGTGTGTGTGTGTGTGTGTGTGTGTGTGTGAAAGCTACTTCACTTTTAGTACAGCAATCTCTCCTCAATTGAGGTTTTATGTTTTGCAGTTGCTTTCATGGTAAACTGTCTGAACACAGTCCAAGATGGAGTCATGTGAGGAGAATTCTGAGTGCTTGTGAGAAAACTCCAAGAAAACCAGACAAGTGTCTTGTGGCCTCTGTTTCTTCAAAATCATGCTATTGTTCTGGGATTATGCTTCTTCGCCCCTCCCAAGTGTCATAGATCACAGTGAGTTTACTTCAGACTATTCATTTCACCTACCTATTGTTATTTGTTTATATGATGCTAAGGAAAAGCATGTTTACCTCATGCAGCTTGCCCTTGTGACTGTACATTTTACTCATGTGACTCCTCTTAGCCCTCAGAGTATAAATTGTCTGATGCTCTGAAAAATTTTGACTATTGCATGAGACTTTAGTACACCTCATCTATCAGCTCCATTCACCCAGGTCACAGAGCCTCTAAAGTTGTATTTTAACTGAAATATATTAACTGAAAAAAAATCGAGAAAATGCCATTTTTTTCTTTATAGACACATAAAAATGCGTATTTTAAATATACCATTTGAGTCCACCATACATATTGAAACTGTCTTTCAAACCACTAAAAATGATAATATCCACCTACTTGTTTATCATTTGTTTTTGGTGGAAATAAAATCACTTCTAACTTTCTTGAAATATACATTACGTTCATTATTATTAATCATAGTCAACCTAAGTCCCATACCATTTTTAGTAACATGATGCAATCTCTCCCTGTCTCTCTCTGTCCTACCTCTTGCCTGAAGTATTCCTGTTGTATACACCTAAGGTGTATTAGTTACTCAAGTACTCAGGAATGAGATTGACTGCCAAGTACTATAGTGCAGAAGGATCTAATAATGTAGCCTATCATGATGTCATGAAGCTTCTTCCATTGGACTTACTTCTCCTCATCAAAGGAGTATTGTCTTATCTCATATCACAAGATAAAAGGTGAATACAATACAGTAAAATATCTTGATAAAGACTACATTCACATAACATTTAATGCAATAATTGGTATATTGTGTTGTTAGTTGTTAATAGCTTACCATGGTGTCTATTATAAATTAAACTTTGATATAATCTTATTGCTACAAAACTTTTGGTTTTTAGTTGGAAAAATTGTTCAATTCAGCAAGTGACAGTTTGTCACCAAGCCTGAGAAGGGAAGGGAATAAGAGAGACTAAGATGTTTCCATCAAACCCCTTTGCTTTTGTTAGCCGTTTCATTGGTCAGGTACAAACATCTGTGTGACACAAAGGGAGGACAAAAATCATACACTTAAAACAGGAGGGTGATCTTGAGAATATCTGTAAGTCCAGAAAAGACAAACCTGTAGGCTGGACCCAATTAAGAAAATTAGCCTCTGACCTCATCTCCAAAGTGTGGACAGCCCTGCATGTGAGAGGGGATAGAACAAGAATTAAATCACCTCCATACTTCATTAGGAGGGTTACATAAAATAGATACCTCCATGAGAACAAAGTATTCTGAATCTTTGCAATGCCCCAGATGTTAAGCTTTAGCCATCTGTAGCTACTGAAACTTGAAACATGGCCTCGTAACTGAGAAATTATACAGAGAAACCCTGTCCAGGGGGAAAAACAAACAGTGGTTAAGAAATAGCTCTTATGGTTTTTAAATTTTATGTATTTTAGTGGATGAGTGTTTTGCCTGCATATAAGTATGTCCACAGTGTCTGGTGCCCATGGAGTTCAGAAAAGGGATTCAGGTCCCAAGGAACTATAGTAATGGGTGATTGTGAGTCACTGGATGTGGAGAATGAAATATTAACAAGTGGCCTTGAATGCTGAGCTGTTCTCAAGAAAGACCCCAAGACATTCTTAGCAATTGGGAAAATTGCCAATTAATGATACATTGAGTTTTTTTATCTTACCCCAGACACAAAGCCTAATGTTGGAAAAAACTGACAACAAATGATGGTGAAGATGTGGGGAAAGGTAACCCTCATTCATCACTGATGGTACTGCAAGCCAGTGTAGACCTCTGGAAATCAATCAGGGTTCCTGAAAAAGATAAAAGTAGATCTACCTTGTGACCCATCTATACCATTTCTTGACATATACCCAAATGACTAGACATTCTGCTCCACAGATACTTGCTGACCCATGCTCATTGCTACTGTAGTCACACTAGCTAGGGAATGGAAACAACCTAAATGTCATACAACCAATGAGTGGATAATGAAAATGGAATTCACATACCCAGTGGAGTTATATTCGGATGTCAATAAAAATGAAATAATGAAATTTGCAGAAAAATGAATGGAACTGAAAAATGTTATACTGACTTAGCCAGATCCAGAGAAATAAAAGTCAAAAGTTCTTTCTTGTTTGTCCTAGCTCCTAATGTTTTGATGTGAAAATGGAACCTGAAGTAGCAACAGCAGCCTAGAACATAGAACATAGGAAGGGCTAGAAAGTAGAGGAAAACTAGATAGGAAAATAGTAACACTCATGCTATGAGGAGGAAGTGGAGAACAAGGAATGATGCTTTAATGGTGGAGGGGAATGGGAAAGTAACATGGAGGAAGAAAGAAGAAGAGATAACACTAGGGAATCATACAATTGTATAAGATTACTTAAATATACAAATGTAATGTATATGTGCATGTATAGACACATACATGCATAATTTAAATTGACTTTCATATTTTGGGAAAAGCACAAAACAACAGCAACAAAATCTGTGCCAAGTATGGGCATTCACTTCCAAATTGTTGGTCAAGAGTGGGCAAGAGAGTGTCAGAACAATGTAAGCTGTATTACCTTTGCCCTTGTTTCCTTCCCAGGACTTGAAGACAATATCATTTTTTCCCATTTTTTTATTTGAATTAGAGACAAGATAGTTTTACATATCAACCCCACTTCCCTCTCCCTCACCTCCTCCCCTACCACCTCCACAACTAAAACCCTACCTATCACATACCCTTTCTGCTCCCCAGAGAGGGAGAGACCATACATAAAGGGTCTTCAGAGTCTGTCTATAGGATAGGGCCTAGGCCCATCCCTGTGTGTCTTGCTTCAGGGAGTATCCCTCTATGTGGAGTGGGCTCCCAAAGTCCACACCTATATTGTGGGAATTACCAATATGGAGTCAGGTAAAAATACAAGGGAATTTATTAAGGAAAAGCCTAACTTACAGAGCTACCTAGCCAGCCGGCGGGGCAGCAGTAAGTACAGCAAGCCAAAGATGAAACGGAAGGACATCCACATGAGTGCCCCTCTCTCTTAAACCTTCCCTACATCACACTGACCATGCCCTCACTGGCATGGTCAGGCACACCTGTAGCCAGCCCCTAGATGGCGTGGCCTAGTCTGTCTATGGGATAGGGCCTAGGTCCACCCCCATGACTCTTCCTTCAGGGAGTATCCCTCTATGTGGAATGGGCTCCCAAAGTCCACACTTATGCTAGGGAAAAGTACTGATCTACTACCAGAGGCCCTATGGATTTCTGAGGTCTCCTCACTGACAACCATGTTCCTGGGGGCTGGGTCAGTCCCTTGCTGGTTTCCCAGCTATCAGAAAAAGAGCTCTCCACTGTTCAGGTCAACTGTTTCTGTGGTTTTCACCAGCCTGGTCTGGACCCCTTTGTTCATCACTCATCCTTCTCTGCAAATGGATGCCAGTTCAGTTCAGTGATTAGTTGTGGGTGTATGCTTCTACTTCCACTAGCTGCTGGATGAAGGCTATAGGATACCATATAACTCAGTCATCAATATCATTATCAGGGGAGGGCATTTAAGGTAGCCTTTCCTCTGTTGCTTAGATTGTTAGTTGGTGTCATCTTTGTAGATCTCCAGACCTTTCCCTAGTGCCTGATTTCTCTTTAAACATAAAATGTCTCCCTTTATTATGGTGTATCTTGTTTTCTTTTATTCTTCCCCCAAATCAACCTTTCTGATCCCTGGTGTCCTCCTCACCCCTCCACTTCTCCCCTTCTCATTCTCCTAGCTCCCTCTCCCCTCCTCCCCCCATGCTGCCAATTTTCTCAGGAGATCTTACCCCTTTCTCTTTCTCTGGGGGACCATGTATGTCACACTTAGAGTACTCCTTGTTACCTAGCTTCTCTGAAAGTGTTGATTGTGGGCTGGTAATCTTTTGCTCTATGTCTAAGGTCCATATATGAGTGAGTACATCCCGTTTGTCTTTTTGTGAATGGATTACCTCACTCAGAATGGTTTCTTCTAGTTCCATTCATTTGCCTGTGAATGTCAAAATTCCATAGTTTATTTCTACTGAGCAGTACTCCATTGTGTAAATGTACCACATGTTCTCTATCCATTCTCCAGTTGAGAGGCATCTAGGATGCTTCCAGGTTCTCACTATTACAAATGATGCTGCTATGAACATCGTTGAACAGATGTCCTTGTTGTAAGAATGTGCTTCTTACCTTTCACAATATCCACAAGCAACATTAAATATCTGGGGGTAACACTAACCAAAAAAGTGAAAGACCTGTACAATAAGAACTTTGAGACTTTAAAGAAAGAAATTAAAGAAGATACCAGAAAGTGGAAAGATCTCCCATGCTCTTGGATAGGCAGAATTAACATAGTAAAAATGGCAATCCTACCAAAAGCAATCTACAGATTTAACACAATCCCCATCAAAATCCCAACACAGTTTTTCACAGACATTGAAAGAACAATACTCAACTTTATATGGAAAAATAAAAAACCCAGGATAGCCAAAACAACTCTTTACAATAAAAGATCCTCTGGAGGCATCACCATCCCTGACTTCAAGCTCTACTATAGAGCCATAGTTCTGAAAACAGCTTGGTATTGGCACAAGAATAGACAGATTGACCAATGGAATCGAATTGAAGACCCAGATATTAACCCACGCACCTACGAACACCTTATTTTTGACAAAGGTGCTAAATCCATACAATGGAAAAAAGATAGCATCTTCAACAAATGGTGCTGGCACAATTGGATTCGGACATGCAGAAAATTGCAGATAGATCCATACCTGTCACCATGCACAAAACTTAAGTGCAAATGGATCAAAGATCTCTCCATAAACCCAGCCACACTGAATCTTTTAGAAGAGAAAGTGGGAACAACCCTTGAACAAATTGGCACAGGAGAACGATTCCTGAACATCACGCCAGAAGCACAGACACTGAGGTCTGCAATTAATAAATGGGACCTCCTGAAACTGAGAAGCTTCTGTAAGGCAAAGGACACAGTCAGTAAGACAAAACGACCACCCACAGAATGGGAAAAGATCTTCACCAGCCCCACATCTGACAGAGGACTGATTTCCAAAATATACAAGGAGCTCAAGAAGCTAGCCACCAAAACACCATACAATGAAATTAAAAAGTGGGGTGCAGAACTAAACAGAGATTTTTCAACAGAGGAATCTGAAATGGCTGAAAGACACTTAAGAAAGTGCTCAAAATCCTTGGCCATCAGAGAAATGCAACTCAAAACAACTCTGAGATACCACCTCACACCTGTCAGAATGGCTAAAATCAAAAATACCAATGACAACCTATGCTGGAGAGGTTGTGGAGAAGAAGGAACACTCCTCCATTGCTGGTGGGAGTGTGAACTTGTAAGACCACTTTGGAAATCAGTATGGCGGTTGCTCAGAAAAATGGGAATCAATCTACCTCAAGATCCAGCCATTCCTCTCTTGGGTATATACCCAAATACTGCTTGTCCATACAACAAGGACATATGTTCAACCATGTTCATAGCAGCATTGTTTGTAATAGCCAGAACCTGGAAGCAACCTAGATGCCCCTCAACTGAAGAATGGAAAGAGAAAATGTGGTACATTTATACAATGGAGTACTACTCAGCAGAAAAAAGCAATGGAATCTTGAAATTCGCAGGCAAATGGATGGAACTAGAAGAAACCATCCTGAGTGAGGTAACCCAATCACAAAAAGACAAACATGGTATGTACTCACTCATATATGATTTTTAGACATAGAGCAAAGGTTTACCAGCCTATAATCCTCTACCCCAAGGAAACTAGAAATCATGAATGACTCTAAGGGATAAATGGACCCCAGGAATGGGAAGTGGCATAAACTCCCGAGCTAATTGAGAGCATGAGGGTAGGGGAGTGGGTGCTGCCACAATAAGAGCACAAGAAGAAGAGTAGAGGAGAAGAAATGGAGGAGCAGATATATTGAGTTGGGGGAAGAATAGAGGAGAGAGAGCATGATGAGAGATACCATATCAGAGGGAGCCACTATAGGTCCGAGAAGAGATCTGGAACTAGGAAGATCTCCAGAGACCTATAAGGATGACACGATCTGACAGTCCGGGCAGTGGAGGAGAGGATGGCTTAGAAACCCTTCCCCTAGAATGAGATTGATGAATACTCTCTATGCTACCCTAGAGTCCTCATCCAGTGGCTGATGGAAGCAGAGACAGACATCCACAGAAATAGACTGAGCTGAAATCTGGAACTCAGTTGAAGAGAGGGAGGAATGAAGAACGAAGGGGTCTGTACCTGGTTGGAGAAACCCACAGAAACAGTTGGCCTGAAAAAGGGAAAGCATATCGACCCCAGATGCTCTTTGGGAGGCCAGTACAGGACTAATCCAGCCCCCTGATCATGGATGCCAATGGGGAGGCCCCTGCACTCCTGGGAGCCTCTGGAGGTGGACTGGTGTTTTGCCCTGGTGGGTGGGAGGGACTTCGAGAGCCCATCCCACTTGAAGGGATTCGCTCTGTCTCTGAACACATGGGGAGGGGCCTAGGCCCAGCACAGGAAGATTTGGTGGACTTGGTGGAGCCCTGGTTGGGGGCCCTACCCTGCCTGGGGAGTGGCGGGTGGATGGGGTGGGGGGTAGGTTGGAGGTGGGGGAGAAGGATTGGGGGTGGGGGAGGGAGAGGGAGAGGGAAAGTACATGTGAAAATATGAAAATATTAATAATTTAATAAAAAAAACAAAACAAAACATAAACAAACAAACAAAAAAAGAATGTGCTTCTTTTGGGTATATGCCTAAGAGTGGAATTGTTGGATATTGTGGCAGACTTGATTCCCATATATTGTTTGAATGTGGTTTTGTCATAGAATATCTTGTTTTCTCCATCTATATTGATTGAAAGCTTTGCTAGGTATAGTAGTCTGGGCTGGCATCTGTGGTCTCTTAGTGTAGGTAGAATATCTATCCAGGGCCTTTTGGCTTTCAGAGTTTCCATGGAAAAGACAGGGGTAATTCTGATATGTTTGCCTTTATATGTTACTTGACCTTTTTCCTTTGTTGCTCTCAACATTTTCTCTTTATTCTGTATGTTTGGGGTTTTGATTATTACATGGCAAGGAGACATTTTTGTGGTCCACTCTATTTGGTGTTCTGTGGGCTTCTTGTAATTTCATTGGCATGTCTTTCTTTAGGTTGGGAAAGTTTTCTTCTATGATTTTGTTGAATATGTTTTCTGCACCTTTGAGTTGGATTTCTTCACCTTTTTCTATACTTATTATTCTTAGGTTTGGTCTTTTCACCATATCCCATATTTCCTGGATATTTTGTGTTAAGGACTTGTTGGACTTAAAATTTTCTTTGGTTGATGAGTCTATTTCTCCTAGTGTATCTTCAACTCCTGTGATTCTCTCTTCCATCTCTTGTATTCTGTTGGTTATGCTTGCATCTGTAGTTCCTGATCATTTACCCACCTTTTCTATTTCCAGCATTCCCTCAGATTGTGCTTTCTGTGTTGTCTCTATTTCAGTTTTTAGGTCTTGAACTCTTTCCTTGAATGTTTTGTTGATATCTTGTATTTGGGGGGTTGTTTTTTCTTGCATTTCTTTCTCTTTTTTTGGTTTTTTGAGACAAGGTTTATCTGTGGCTTTGGAGTCTATAGACCAGGCTGGTCTTGAACTCACAGAGATCTGCCTGCCTCTGCCTCCTGAGTGCTGGGATTAAAGGCATGCACCACCAATTCCTGGCTTTTCTTCCATTTCTTTAAGGGATTTTCTCATATCGTCTTTGAGGCCCTCTATCATTTTCATGAAGTTGTTTTTAAGGTCATTCTCTTCTGGTTCATCTGCATTGTGATGTTCAGATCTTGCTGGTGTAGGGTCCCTAGTCTCTGGTGGTGTCATATTGGTTTTTCTGTTGTTGAATGTGCTTTTACATTGTCTTCTTCCCATCCTTTCTTCCAGTGGATGTAGCAGGTGTCTCTTCCTCTCCTGGTGGTTATGGGACCAAGGTTCCCTTCTGGTAGATGCAAACATATCCAATACTCTGATATCTGTCTTCTTCTCATTGATGGAAGCAAGACACCAGTCTTGTTGTATCCCATAGAATTCAGATCCTGTGAGCAGTCTCCCATCCTCAGGTGTCCCTGAGCAGGGTAGGGGAAGCTGGACCGGAAACAGCTCCTAGCCTACTTGGTCCAGTGGATGGAGGCGGACTGGTACCAGGGACTTGGAAGTCTCTAAGTGTGTTGGATCCCTTGGAAAATCAGCAATATCTTTTTCTTTTGAATTTTTATTTGAATTAGAAACAAGATTGTTTTACATGTCAATTCCAGTTCCCCCTCCCTCCCCTCATCCCCTGTTCCCCCCAACTAACACCCTATGTATCCCATACAATTTCTGTTCTCCAGACAGGGTGAGGCCTTCCATAGGGGGGGTCTTCCAAGTCTGTCATATCCTTTGGGATAGGTCCTAGGCCCATTCTGTGTGTCCAGGCTCAGGGAGTATCCCTCTATGTGGGATGGGCTCCCAAAATCCATCCCTATGCTAGGGATAAGTACTCATCTACTATAAGGGGCCCCATAGATTTCCGAGGTCTCCTCACTGACACCCATGTTCATGGGTATCAGTCCCATGCTGGTTTCCCAGCTATCAGTCTGAGGCCCAAGAGCTCTCCCTTGTTCAGGTCAGCTGTTCCTGGTCAGTTTCACCAGCCTGGTCTAGGCCCCTTTGCTCATCACTCGTCCTTTTCTGCAACTGTATTACAGTTTAGTTGAGTGTTAGCTGTGGCTGTCTGCTTCTACTTCCACCAGCTGCTGGATAAAGGCTCTAGGATGGGATGCAGAAGACACTACATACTTTGGGCATTAAGCCTGAACCAACTTAGAGGCTTTCTCTCTGAGGACTAACTTTCAGCTTTTCAGATGAAAGTGGTAATGCAAATTAGCTTATTAGAATATTTCCAAGATGATTTAGTAGGTTCTGAGGGATGATTATGAAACTTTTTTTATATATACAACAGAATAAGAAAATAAGTATATAAAACATAACTGTTTGTATTTTATGCTTGGGAAAACATTTTTTCTTCCAGTGATTTAACTGTGCAAACATCCCTGCCATAAGAATCTAGACATCCTGAAATTAAAGAATTTAATATAACCTTACATATAATACTCATTCAGAGCCTGTGGCATTTATGGCAAATCAATGGCAAGGATATTGTCTCCACTTTAACACTCCAAAGTGATCAAAGGAGTGTTTGCCAAGTATCTCCATCTTCAAAGAATTATTCTAGGCGTTGTAGCTAAAATAGAAGAAGCTGGCTCCTGATGACGAGAAGAAAAACAAAATGATGTGAATCTCAAGTCTCCCTTTGAAATGCTTTCCTAAAAGCCTGTTCTAATGAGCCAGCAAGGATAGCTACAGTCCCCTCGGCTTCTGCATGCATGGAAGGCAGCGCTAATGAATTGTGCCACTTTTTCCTGCTGATCGTCTCAACCAGGACGCCACTAACAGTCTATTGGGATTGACGCTGGAGCTGAAACCTATTTCCAACTCCCGAGCTTGTGTGCACACCTTCGTCTTTCTGAAGTGTATCATAAAAGTCATGAGCAGGTAGCAAGGTCTCATTAGGTATTAAATTATCGGTGAAAAGCTGCCTGAAGAGTCTGGGTACACCTTATCAAAAATCTTCCAGTTTATTGTTGTTTTCTACAAGTTTTTTTTTTTTTTTTTTTCTTGAGCAGGCACCTGTCTTAACTTCCAGAAACAGCAGGAATTCTGAGTTGAATCAGGGAACTTCCAATCACGGTAGTGTTGGGAGTGGGGAATCTATGAATTGATTTTCTTAGCCTCAGTAAAACAGCAGTGTTCTTTCCCTTCATTATTGAAGGTTGGAGAGCTATAGAATAATATGACTGTAACAACCTACAGTAGAACTTATAACTTAAACTTGCTACATACAAATATAACTAAAACTCAATTATTTCACACTCCTCATCCATGCCTGAGGATACTTAGGTGTAAACAGATTACCTAGAAAATAGCTACTGACTATGGCTGAATTATATCTTAGCCAGTAAACTCATCAACTTTTAAATTGCTTTGCTGCTGTCTTCGTGCTGTTACCACTATCTCACCCTGAAATAATGTCGATTCAGTTTTCAACTTTGACATTCAGTTTTTAAACTTTGACACAGCAGGAAGAAAAATACATATGAAGAGTATTCCCTTTACTATACCTCTTAACGGCAGCTATCTTTAATAGTATGTACACATGGGTATGATGTCTGTTGTAAATTGTAAACATCTGATAGCCACTTTAAATCACGTTGGTTTTGCTCAAGAATTTAGATTAGATTTGTGTGATCAGGGCCTCCCACCCAGACTTCACAAAAGAATGTGGACCCCTTTATGACCTATAGAAGACACCCATTTTTCAAGCAAAAACAACTTTCATAGGAATAATGTTACTACACAGTCATATTAGAAACAGAAAGGAAGAAATATATTCTCATTTGACTTTAAGAAATTTAAAAAGCTTATAGCAATTTAATCATAATTAAAATAGTTACTCTTTCTCAGAGTAATTTTATCTTAAATTGACAGCAGGTTTTTTTTTTTTTTTAAATCCAAGTGCTATTCATTTTAACCTTCAAGGTGACTTTAGATTCCTTTTCCCTGGCCTCCCTCTTGAGTGAAGATTTTCTTTGGGAATTCACCACGTAATTATTGTTTCTTTTGCTTGTTAGGCACACTTTGAAATTATTTCTGGTCATCTTTGCTGAGAACTGCATTCCCATTTTGGTGGTGGTGGTGGTGGTGGTGTGCAGTGGTATACAGGCAAAGCAAAATGGGGCTTGGAGACAATTAATTACATCATTAAAGCCCAAATCTTCAGGTAATTTAGGTCAACAAGGAGGCTGAGTGTCAATTATTCATAGGGGTGCCTCAGTTCCTCATTTCAATAGTGACACCCTGTTCCATAATTGACCTTAATTAACACTAGTATCAGACCCATTCATTACAACTTTGTAATTTGTTGTCGATGTTATGTAGCAGTCTAACTCTTTAAGTTTCAGTTTTTTTAAAAGCCAAATTCTTGAATACTTACTATTATGATTTTATATAATTGAGCAACAAATAATTTCATGTCATTGAATTACGCATATATTACCTGAACATTATGCATAATAAAGCAGACCCTTCTAAAAAGAAAGTGATTGAATACAATACCCAGGGGTCAAGTTATTGTTGCATGATCATCAAAAAGATGATCAAACACTCTTTTCTCTTCCTCATTAAAATTGAAAGTCTCTTCACAATCTAATTGCAGTCTCACTCCAAGTTTCATGGCCCGTCAAACCCTTGACTGCAAAAAATCAAGCCCAATCACTCATAGGAGGCATCTTGAATTTTCTGTGTAATCCGTGTCTAATTGTGGTTTACTGTCGGTTTCCTTACAACTTGGAACATTCTGTTATTTACTAATTTATTACCTATTTATTTATTTATTTTACACTAGCATACAAAGTATGGATTTCATTTTGGTAACTTCATACATGTGTCATTATAGTCTCTTCATGTTTGTTTCTATCTACCACTTTCCTCTTCCTTGTCACCTTCATCTGGTTGGCATTATCCTTTCCCACACTGATGCCCTTCCTTACCACCTCCCTTAAGATTACCTCCTCCCAGAATTAGATGAGATGTCCTGGGTAAACTGGGGGTCAGTGGGGGAATAGAATGGAAGGCATGGGAGGATAGGAACATGAAGGATCAGAATAGTTGAGTTGGGGCTGGATGGAAGGGAAGAGTAATGAAAGACTTATCTTGATAGAGGGAGCCATTATTGGGTTAGGGAGAAACCTGGTGCAGGGAAACTCCCAGGAATCCACAAGGATGACCCTAGCTAAGACTCCTAGCAAGAGTGGAGAGGGTGCCTAAACTAGACTTCCCCTGTAATCCTATTGGTGACTACCCTAATTGCCATCATAGACCCTTCATCCAGTAACTGATGAAAGCTGATGCAGAGATCCACAGCCAAGCACTAGGTCCAGCTCCTGGAGTCCATTTGAAGAGAGAGAAGAGGAATTATATGAGCAACCAGTGTGTGGGGAAGGGGGAAGTCAAGATCACAGTAAGGAAACAAACCCACGGAGACAGCTGACCTGAGCTTGTGGGGGCTCATTGGCAGATAACTAGATAGCCAGCATGGTACCAATGTAGGCCCTCTGCATTTGGGTGATAGTTGTGTAGTTTGCTCTTTTGTATGGCCCCTATCAGTGGGACCAGGAGCTGTCCCTGGTGCATGAGCTTGTCAGAACCTATTCCCTATGTTGGGATGCCTTGCCCAGCCTTGATACTAGGGGGAGGAATTTGGTCCTGCCCCATATTGATGTGGCATGTTTTGTTGACTCCCATGGGAGGCCTTACCTCTTTGGACTGGAGATGGAGGACGAGTGGATGACGGGAGTGTAAATAAAAGGCAGGTGTGGGAGGGAACAGGAGGAGAGGAGGGAGAGGAAACTATGGTTGGTATGTAAAACAAACAAATAAATAAATAAAATATTACATCTTCCCTTCATATTATCACACACACATAGACAGAAACAGCATGTATGTATATATCTATATATATACATATGAATATACATATATGGATATAGAATTTTAAAGCTACTTCCGCTTAGAAATATGATACATTGTCTTTCCGAATCCAGTGTGTTTCATAAAATATAATAAACTAAAGTCCCATTCATTTTTATGTAAATATCATAACTTCATTTTTCTTTATTGTTTAATAAAACTGCTTATACATACCACACTTTCTTCATTCATTCTTCTACTGATAAATACCTAGGCTGCTTACATTTATTATCTATTGTGAATAGTGTAGCTACAAACACAGCTAAGAAAACTCTGTGGCATGCAGATTTGGAATCTTTGGGTAAGTACCCAAGAGCCATTTAGCTGAGTCAGAGGGTAGTTCTATTTTTAGTTCTCTGAGTTACTTCCATATTGATTTTTACAGTGACTGTACAATTTTACATTTCTACCAGCAGTGGATAAGGATTTCTCTTTTTCTACATTCTTTCCAACATTGGCTGCTTGTCACATTCTTCTCAATAGTCATTCTAGGGAGACAGAATCTCAAAGCAGTTTTAATTTGCATTTCATTGTAGTAGTGTTGTAGTCGTCCTAGGAATCAAACTCAGGCCCTTTAATATGGTGAACAAATATGGTAACCAATGAATGATATGTGCCCCAAACCTCTGCCCCTCTTCTCTAGATACCAAATTTGCATTGGTGCCTTGATATCAATAAATCTCCCTTTATCTGTTTCCATAGTATTTTGTCCATTTCTCTATCATCTGCTGAAAGATGCTACTACTTTAAAATCAGGTACACCAGTTTATGCCAAGCACCTTCAAAGATACAAAGCCATGATAAAACTTTAAGGAAACATTTAAAGAGAAATATTGATATGAAAAGAATATCTATAGGATTGTGATTTTTGAAGGATAATTAGAAAATGGACTAGTTGGTATAACAGGATCCTCAGATTTGCTGACTGTAGAACATGGAACATCTGTTAAGCCTGCAGTACAGGTATTGTATTGAGTTTCTGGTTGGAAGGTTCTTATAATGCTGAGACACTATAATAATTACTACATTGCTTTCTCTGTACATTTGTGATCTAGTATTCATTCATTACTCTTCCCTTTTCTTCATACTTCCTCTTGGTAAGTAAGCATTACAGTCCTACATGGGATGACAGACATTACATAATTGCTCTTTTTTGTCCTATAGACAATATGCCCTCTGGTACACTTCTTTATGAGGTAATTTGTGGTACCTTGAATATGTTAAGAAGCTTAAGCACATCACACACCCAGAAACCAATGAAGAAATAGATTCCTAAAATGTTCTCTACAAAATCAAACTTCAAGGATTCTTTGTGAAATATTGAAGTTTTCTCATAAGCCAAATGGTCTTGGGTTAACTAGACTAATAAAAGCTGAGACTGTTCTTTGGAAAATGCCCCATGCCTGAAATATGTCTAATTCAATTCAATGGTTAATATTTTATTTGTATTCCAGGTTTTGCTAACCCCTATGTTTATAATCTTATAACAAAATATTGTCATGGATCATATTCATCAACATATGGATTCATGGTATGGCTTTTTTGCTGTCTTGAATGGACTTATTTGGATAGCTAAAACAAGTTGGTCACTCCTCTGGGTTGGAAATTCCGAAAGTTCTTAATGTCCTCTCTTGAAATTAACATAAACTATTAGCTGGTACACCTAAACATTCTCCCCATATGATTTCAGGGCTTTCTACAGAATGGTGAACATAAACTGGCAAGAATGTGCAGAAAGAACCTTCAAAGTTCCTTGAATTGCTGAAACCTGTCATATCTGCTTAACTCCATTGGTCAAAGTAAATCACAAGTCTCAACAGGGCAAAAAGATAAACTGGACCCCACAAGAAGCAGCACTATTACATTGCAAAGGAAACAGATAGAATGTCCTGAGTCTTCAGAGGCCTTTATTATAATATCCTATGACAAGAAAAGAATTTCAGGAACAGGAGTCAAATTTCATTGTGTGATAAGAATTGTGTCTACTCTGTTGCTCCAAAGAAGAACATAACTTCTGATTTAATAATGAATTACTAATTTTTACATAAATATAAAATAATGATATTTTACCATCTTTTAATGCCCCCATCTAAACTGATTTTACTTAGAATTTTTGGCAAAAGACTATAATGGTAATATACACTGGGTTAATGTGAGAGTATATCTCATGGGTTTCAGAAATCTGTGTCATTGGGCAGGAAGACCCATATGGCATCAGTTGTGGCTCATGACAAGAGATATGAATAGAGAACATGCTAATGTAAAAAAAAAACTGTGAACAGCAAGAATGATTGGTATGGCAAGATTTATTCACATGTGCAATAGAGGCATAAATGTTATGGAGGTAACCAAATACTTTTTTATTGTGTTTAAAGCCCTCCCCACAGGTGGAATGCATACCTAGTACTATAAATCTGTTCAAGATTCCATGGTGGGGGAGTTCACAGAACAAGGAGTGAACCTACTACTATTATTTGGTGAAATAGAATTAATATTTGTCCCAAGGCTCAGAGACCATCATTGAACAGGGGACAGAATGAGTCTAAGAGCCAAAGATCAGAAAAGGACACAGTGAAACAGTATCGTGGACATGACAGGACCTTAGCACTCATGGGTTCAGTGTCTGTGGTTGTCTACACAAGACCTACATAATAACAAGCCAATCAAGATTCTAGCATAGAGGAGCATGCTTTTCACTATCTAAAATGCTAGCTGTGGAGCAAATGACAGTTGATATTTTCTGGGAGAAGAGGAGTCAATTTTCTTTAAGAATGTGGCCACTGGTCCGTCAACTAGAAGTATAGGGACAGCTCATACTTTAATAAGGATTATTTAAAAAAACAAAGAGGACATAATATTGTAGGATGTCCTAATTAGGGTTATTTCTGTGATAAAATACTATGAACAAAAACATTAGGCTTACATTTTTTTCCCTTCACTGTTCTTCACTGAAGGAAGTCAGGACAGTAACTGAAACAGGTCAGGAACCTGGGGGCAGGAGGCCATGCAGGAATGCTGTTTACTGTCTTGGATCCATGGGTTACTCGGCCTGCTTTCTTATAGAACCAGCAACACCATCACAGGATTGGCACTAACTACAATGGGCTGGACACTCCCACATCAATTAATAATTGCCTATACCCCAAACTTGGAGATGATCAATTAAGGCTCCCTTTTCTCTAATGGCTACTTTGTGTCAAGTAGACATAAAACTAGCCAGTACATGAGAGCAGGGTGGAGTGGATCTGGGGGAGGTTAGAGAAAGGAAAACAAACATGATCACTGTATGTAAATCTTCTCTTCTTTTTCCTATGTTCCCCCAGATTCACTCCCCCAGCTCTGTAGTAGAACACCAGTGGCAACCTTCCCTGCTCCATATTTCCATCTCCTGTGGATCCCACAGATCCTCCCTTCTATACTACTTCCCCCCACACATTGCTTTGTCTTGTCCCTCCAACCCTAGCAAGTATCTCACACTAACTCAAGAGTCTATCATGCCAGGGCAACAAGTAGGCTGAAGGCAGATCTACATCTCTCCTTCTGCTCCTCCAGATCAAATCCTACAGACCCACAGCAGAAAATCTGCTGCAGTCTCCCTTTCCTCTATGACTGCATTGCCAAAAGATCACAGAGATCTTCTCCACCAACCTTTCTTTCCCCAACTCATAACAGTGTCCAGAGCCATCAGCCATTCCCTGTGAACATGCCAGAAAAGCAGGACAGGGGAACAGGTAAGATCATAGAAAATTTTCACCACTCCCTCTTCTCATGTAAAAACAATGCCCCAGACACATCCCTATCTCTGCAATGGAACATCTGCTGCAGCCCTCCTTCCCCCAAGTACTTCCATCTCATTTGGATCCTACAGACCTTCCTCTGCTAAACTCCCTCTCCCCACTCGTTATATACCCAGGTCCCTAACTCCAGAAGGTACCCCCTTCTAAGCCACAGACCACTCATGCCAGGAAAGAAGGTAGACTGGATTCCTCTCTCTTGTTCCTCTAGATCCAACCCACACACCAGTCTCATCCTCAGTGTAGCAGATCCTTTGGGAGCAACTTGAATTTGTTATCTCCTTCCATGCCAAGGAGACCAAACACAGAAATCCTGGTTGACTGCTCTGCTATCCTCCATTATGTGAACCTCTTCAGACCCCTAACTTATCTATATCACTAAGTGTCAATTCCCAATACACAGAAACACATTTTACTTGGAACCCAGAGTGGCCACAAATACAAGAGTCAAAGAAAATGTTCTATCAGATAACACACAGCCATCGCCTACTCCAAAAATCAAAAGAGCAAACAGAAAACAAGGAGTAAAACACCCACATAATAATGACAAATCCAGAGTTCAGTACCTAGATCTATATCATCCCATTGCCAAATGCCTACACATAAAAACAAAATCAGTAACAGCAGGGATGAAATGTCTCCTCTGATACACAGCAAGCAAACCACAGCAGGCCTTGAATATTCCAGCATAGCTGAAGTATAGAATAAGACCTGAGAACAGACTTTATGGGTATGGTAGAGATTCATAAAGAGTAAATCAATAAATCCCATAAAGAAGTCCAAGAAAACATAAATAGTGGAAGGAAATAAAACTGTTCAAGACCCCAAAATGGAAATAGAATCAATGAAGAAAGTAAAAAGTGAGGGAATACTGGAAATGAAAAATTTAGGAATTTGAACAGGAACTACAGACGCATGTTTCACACTCAGAATACAAGAGGTAGAAGACACAATCTCAGGCACTGAAGATACGATAAAAGAAATAAACACATCATTCAAAGAAGACGTTAAATCTAAACCAACACTGAGACAAACTGTGATGAGTTATTATTTATGATTTATTGAAGCTTGCCTGAGGATTCAGAAAGCAACATCAGCCTCAAGCTATAGAGATCAGGCAGTAGTAGTACCCTCCTTTAATCCAAGGACTCAAGATCTGAGTTCAAGGCCACCCAGGGCTACACGAGACTGAATCAGTCTAAAAGAGTAACAGAGCTCACACCTTTAATCCCAGATCTAAAGAGGTGTAAAAGATAAGATTAGGGTCTTCAGTAATCAGTCTCTAGCCATGTTGAGGAGAGCATAGCTTTAGTTGCTTTAGTTGAGGGTCATTTGTGGGATTGTACAGAAACCTAGTTCAGTGAAAACTTCCAAAATATACTAAGATAATCTTAGTGAGGTCTCCTAATAATAGGGAAGTTGGAGTTCCAACTAGCCATCTCTAATCACCAAATGAGTCTTCCAGTAGTAAGAATTGATGGCATTAAATTCAGTTGTTGGCCAAGGGGCGGGGGGGGGGGGGGGACACGGGACACTCCAATGGATATCTGCAAACAACTCAGGCTGTAGCCAGGCTACAAATTTACAGCCCTATTGCCAAGGAAAACACCTACACAACTCATTGAACATGGAGATGTCAAACTGATGTTCACATGGAGTTTTTATCATTACTTTCTAGTGCCTTTGGTATGAAAAATTACTCTGTAGGCTATGAAAAGAGAAACACACATACCAATCCACCCATAAACGTTGATGTACAATCTGTCTTTTCTGCAAGATATGCTGGGACAATAGTGGCATAGAATTTGGGGAAGTAGCCAACCAGTGTCTGATTTGACTTAAGGTTCACTTAATGAGATGGAACACATACTTGACACTTCTATGGTCACCAAGAATGAGAGACTAGATGTTCCAGAGACCTAGGGTAAAACCATATACTACTAGTCTAAAAACCTTTTCTAAAGTATCAATAAAATGACTCCTAATGGGATTCTGCTATATGCATAGATCAGTGCCTTCTTCAGTCATCATCAGAGAAGTTTTCTCCTGCAGCAGATGGAAACAGATGCAGAGATTGACAGAGCCAGATATGCAAACAGAGAGTCCTTGGAACACATAGCTCTAAATAGAATGTCTCCATCAAATCTCCCCTTTTAGAGCTCAGGGAACCCTACAGAGAGGAAGCAGAAGGAGTGTAAGAGCCAAAGGCAATGGAGGATAACAGGAGTACAAGGCACTCTGAATCAACTACTCAAGGTAAATGTGAACTCACAGAGACTGAAGAACTAAGGATAGGGTCTACATGGATCTGCACCATATCCTCTAAATTAGAGGTTTGGGGTTAATATTTTTATGGCAATCCTGAATGTGTGAACAATTGGTCTCTGATTCTTGTGCCATGCTCTTGGTGTTATTTTCCTTCTGTTGAGTTGCTTTGTCCAGACTCAACATGATAGATTTTGCTTTAACTTATTATATTGTTTTGTCAAAATAAAATAAAATGTTGTGAACAAAATCAAAAAATTAAAAAGAAAACTACATTATGCAACGAAAACATCAACAAACAAAAAGATACACACCAGGTTAGTGTGAAAGGATGAATACTGTTACCCCAGTCAAACCGGACCAGAAATCAAGAAGGCATTTTTAGAACTAACCTAATCAGAAGATATTTCATTCTAATAAAAGAATCAAATACCCAAGGACTTTACTATCCTAAACAAATATGCATCTATTTTAAAAAATAAAAAATTCAGAAAACAAATGATATACTTTAAAATGAGCTAAGGATATGAATACAAAACTTTCTGTTGAAAATATAAAATGATTAAGACTTACCTCAAAAAGTGTTCCTTGATGCTTAGGAAAATGTAAATTAAAACAAAGTTGAGATTTCATCCCAAACAAGTCAGAATAGCTAATACCAACAAAGTAACTCACAATTGTTACTTGGTAATGTAAACTTGAAATCAGTGTAGAGAATCTTTAAAAAACTAAAATTAAATCTACCACATAACCCAAATATATCATTTGTTGGCATATGCCCAAGGGGCTCAAATATCTAACTCTACAGATACTTGCACAGCAGTATTCACTACAGCTTTACTCAACATAACTAGGAAATAGAAACAACCACAAGTCCATCAACAGATGAATGGATAATAGCAATGTAATATGTGTACATAATGAATACTATTCATATATAAAGGAAAATGAAATTGGCAGGTAAATATTATTGAGTATGGTAATTCAGACTCAGAAAGACAAACATCAGATGTTCTCTTTAATCTGAGGTTCCTAGCTCCAAATCTTCAAATTTGAATTTACCTGTAGTAACTTCTACAAGGAACATTAAAAAGAGAACATGATGAAGGGAAGGTCCAGAGAAGTAAAAGCAGGATACAAATAATATTAAGAGAGAATGGTAAAAAGAAGAGAGAAGGGCTTTACTGAGGAGGAAATATGAAAGTCAATGAAGAAGGAAAGGGAAGGAGGGACAAATAACAGCAATGACTTTTGATAAAGCATCAAGGAATCATATAATTTTATATTTATCTAAAATTACAATATATATGTATTTTATTTTATCTAAAATACAAATATATTCTTCAGAAAATTCAGGCATATTTCCCAACTGTATTCCACATGCTTTTCTTTATATCCACAGATAATATACTCCCCACCCAAAATTTATAAAACTTCTCTTTAAAAAAACAAGCAACTGTTACAGAAAACCACAATTAATCAAACTGCAAAAACCAAACTCAATGGATAAATATACAATAAAGCCCCCACACCTAAGGCTTAGGGATGATTTCAGAAGAGAGGGAAGAACAATTGTAAGAGTCAGAGGAACAGGAAATCTGCTGTGTGTTTGGGTCTCCTAGGAATGTCAAAAGCTACATTCATTAAAGTCTCACCAACCTGACTGCCTAAATATGAGTTAAACAAGGACAATAACAATAGGCATGCCAAAGTGGAGAGAGGAAAGCCCAGTAGACTCAACCCTACACAAAGAATTATAGACAACTAAATAATGCTAACAGCAGATGTGTATATCTTAAATGAAGAGATGCCATCTGTGCTGAAAATGTTCCACCCAAGATCATATACTGTCTAACTAAATCTCCATTAGCACATGCGAGAAACCTCCATTCAAACTATTAGTGAAGGTAGTCCTAGAGACTCACTCAAAATATCTGTTGTTATTTGATGCCTTGATGAACTTAAAGATAAATTCTTATTACAGGAGACACCAGGCCCTTCAGACAGAGTATTCAGAAGATTCAAGCAAGATATAACCAAAATCCTTCTTCTTATAGTATAGAAAGTACTACATAAGCTGCCAATGGGAGGAAGCCATCAATAGTTCTTTCCATCTGTGACACATAAAAACCATAACAATGATCAGCATGGCAAGATATCCCTAAGGGTACAGTAGTGGCACATATATCTTAGTGGTAATCAACAGCTATCTAATTTAACTTTAGGCCCATCCAATAGGAGATAAATCATACTTGGTTCTAGAAACCTAGACAACCATTCAGGACTACTTTACTAGACCAGCACAATCCAAAAATACATTCTAAAACTTATACTGGTACACAGATAAGTGGAACTCTCACTGCTCTCATCAAAGAAGTTTCTCTTTATGTTAGAGACCATTTCAGAAAACCAAAACTGGTCATAATGCAGAGATCAATAGGCTGTTGGAAGCCCAGCCCCAGTGAATACACCTACAACACAACTCCTGCACATAATATTCATGGAAAATTGCAGAATAGAGGGTGAAAATATTTTTAGGGACCAGAAGACCAGGAAGTGTTTCGTTAAATTGTATCTCCTAGAAATTACATGGAAGCTCCTCCCAGCATACTGCAACAATACAATTTCCTAAAGGAGACATGAACAGTTACAATATGAAAAGATGCTAAACAATAGAGGAAATTTCATTGTGGTCCACCCCCAAACAAGGAACTAGAAGCAACTACTAACTGCTGAGAGGGAAATAATTGGCTTAACCTGGGCATGAGCCCAGTAAATGATTACCCAATAAAAAAGTAGTTAGCCATGAAATATTACCAACAAAAACCACACTAGACATACTCAGCATGTTGTATTTATACATTTATGCATTTGTATATGCATACATGTGTGTGTGCATGTTTGTAACAAAACTAAAGATAAAAAAACATCCATTTGAGCAGTAGGAGACATGGAAGGGATTGGAAAAGGGAAAAGGGAGACATAGTAGGGTTTGGAGACAGAGATGTGAAGGGAGGAAGTGAGGTATTTATATTTTAATTTTAAAAATGAAATAATTTTTAAAAATAAAAAATGCAAGTACTTCTGCATAGCACAATAAAAATCCCTTTGGAGAGTTTTACAACTTCCTATATCTCATGCTCAAGATTGGAAGCAAGAAATCCAGAAAAAAACTAACAGACCTGAAAAACTTATGATAAAATATAACATAGTTAAAACACACAGCTGTGAATAGAATTATATCATTATATTTGTAATCAGCTTGCCTTTGATTTTGGATTGAGCAACACATACACAGACCCAAATACTGTTACTCTTTCTAACAACAACAGCAAAGAATTCTGAGAATTAGAAGAAAGGTGAAATAAAAATGTCTAGATCATTGCTGATGAAGAATTATTCATATTACTGAAGATTAGTTTTCCATCATAAAAATAAATTAATGGCATTTTACTGAGGATTAATTGTAAGCCAAGCATCATGACACATGCCTATAACTCCAGCAATTAGGATGTTGGGGTGGGAGGACAGAAATCTTGAGGTTAGCTTAAGCTACACATGGAGTTTAAGACTAGCCTGGCCTGTATGTGGAAGCTATATCTCAAAACAAACAAACAAATGAACAAATGAACGAACAAATAAATGAATGAATAAAAGACTTAAGAGATATTAGTTATTGCAATGAAAGTGGTGATTCAAAGATAAAGATGTTTTGTTCAGCCTTTTCCGCCGACCTGATCCATAATCCTGATCCATAACCCCCAATCACCCCGATCTCCCCGGGCCTGCGCCTGCTTGGGGTAGACACGCCCAGGCAGGGAGGAAGTCCCTGAGTCTGGAAACACTCCAATCTTCCTTCCCATCCCGCCGACCTGACCTCTACAGATGCCTAACTTCTTCAGAGTGAGGAGACTCTCTGCAGAGGCAAGATCATCCAGAGCTGCAGACATTGAATTCCTGACCCACACACACCACTGGGTCACAAGAGGAAATAGAGAGACCCCACCTGCACCCACTGGAAAAAGATGTTGTTGTTGTTTTCAGAGACCGGGTTTCTCTGTGACTTTGGAGGTTGTCCTGGACCTAGATCTTGTAAACCAGGCTGGTCTTTAACTCACAGAGATCCACCTGCCTCTGCCTCTGCCTCCTGAGTGCTGGGATTAAAGGTGTGTGCCACCACCGCCCAGTCTCATTTGCTATTGTTATTTATAGCTGTGGTCTGTAAAGAAAATGCAAACTTTATGAAGATGCCTTAACCAATCTTTCCCTAAGTTTTCTGGTAATTCTCCAAATATATCACCATCATGCACTAATATGTCATGATCATCAAGTAGGTCTTAATGAGTTTGTAAAATCATTGACTTTGTATTACATACAGAAACTATAGACTACCAAACAAAAGCCTAGTCAGTGCTAAACATGGGCTACTTCCCTTCAAGTTGCAGGTCAGGAGGATTCAAGAGATCCCCAAAGGCATACATTTTTTTCCTTCCTTCATCCCTTCCTTCCTCCCTTCTTTCCTTCCCTTTCTTCCTTCCTTTTTTCCTTCCTTCCTTCCAATATAGGTCCATTGGTGTAATTGTGGTATGAATGTTTTGGGAGATAGCCAGCAGCTGTCTGATTAAGTTAAATTCCACTCAATAGAAGCAAATTCATGAGTGTAAACCAAGAACCTATGTTTAGAAATCATAAACCAAATGGGAAAGCCAACTACTATCATTTTGCTAAATTGATATAGTATCAAACTGCCTTATAAATACTTATTCTTACACCAGTAGGTTAGTCCAGCTCTCAGTCTTCATCAGAGAAGCCTCTCCCTCCACCCCAACAGTGGATACAGTTAAGATGGGATAATCAAATGTGGTAACACCAATGAGCAAACTACAGAGAATAAATTACTGTAGTATTTTGGTCCTGAAATGGGATGCCTAAATCACAAATACTTCCTCCTCAGGCTCAGAAACATCATGGAAGAGAATATGGAAGGTTTCAAGAACTGGAGGTTGGGGAGAATGTATCTTCTAGATATGACAGGCAGTTTAATGCATGACATTAACTGTGTGGTTGCAATACAAGATGTGTGTAGGATCAATCTAGTCAATATTCCCCATGGAAAATAGGGGCCTCACAAGTCCCCACTCATAGTTGATGAGCTACAGACATTTTCATATCTGCTGAGTAAAGAAAATCAGGTTTACCTCATGGGTGGGGCTTCCAGTAAGTCGCCTGTGCCCACTAATTGGACTCATTATAGATATACTTAGACAGATAGATTGTATATACATAAATAGGTTAGATTAAACAACATGTAGATGATAGACAGATGATAGATAGATAGATAGATAGATAGATAGATAGATAGATAGATGGAATATGCATAGGTAGGTTAGATTAAACAACAGATGAGAGATAGATTACAAAAATAGGTTAGATTAAACAACAGATAGATGATAGATTATATATACATAGATAGGTTAGATTAAATAACAGATAGATAGATGATAGATAGTATATAAATAGGTTAGATTAAACAATAGATGATAGATTATATACATAGGTAAATTAGACTAAACAATAGATGTTAGATACATAGATGATAGATAGATAGATAGATAGATGATAGATAGACAGATGATAGATAGATAGATGATAGACAGATAGATGATAGATAGGTAGATAGATAGATAGATAGATAGATAGATAGATAGATAGATAGATAGATAGATCATAGACAGATAGCAGATAGATTATAGACAGAAGGAAGGACATGATGTCAAAGGAGGATATGGCAGAGAGGTACTAAGAAGTTGAAGTTGAGGAGGTGAGGAGGGACTTGATAAACATAAAATTTATCTATGTATGAAGTAACATTATAATTTTAAAATCAAGAATAAAATTTCATTTTTTTAATTCAAGATTTATTTTATTTATCCAGTAAGTTATGATCACAGCTTCCCCTCACACACCTCCCCTCATATCCTTCCAACTTTCCCACACAACAAATCCACACTCACAGCATGCACAGGCTCCACACAAATCTGGAACAGATGGGGTTTCAGTGCTAACAAAGGAAGGGGACTTAGCCCTCCATCCCTAACCCACAAACAACCTCCAATAGATACCAACTCACAAATGAAAATGACCCTCCATCCCTATCCTGCAAATAACAGTTTTTCTACAACAGAATTCCCCTGGACATACAAACCACTCTTAAGGACAGGCCCCAAGACCAGCAGTAGATGGGCATCACATACAGAAATATTAAAAAAGAAGAAAGCCTCACAGTTTCCTTCCAAATCAAATTCCTTAATTGCTGTCTATCATAAGACAAGACAAATTTTTAATGAAAGTGTGTTATATTGCTTATTGGGTGTGTTGTGTAACTGTTTAAACCTATTCTACTTTTTTAATGCTAGAAAATAATTCATGCCACTTTAGAAAGTGATTAGACTCGATGAGTTCCAAAGAAGACTTAGATAACAGTGTATGTTTTGATAGGGTTTGTAAAGAAACCAAACATCAGAGAAGTCAGAGAACAAGACAGTATGTTCCTCCTAAAGTGAAAGAGTAAGTATGTTGGTCATTCCTAGGAGCAGGAAGTCATAACCAGGAAGACTTTGTGGTGGGAAACTACAGCGATACAAAGTGATGATTGAATAACAAAATTATGAGCAGTGAAATAGCCAGAGAAAGGATATATTCTACCATCATTTTAAAGATATTTGTGTCTTTCTTCCTTTATACATTGGAATTTTTAAGCAAAGGGTAAAATGGTGCCAAGATTTCTGACCTTGACAGGATTATCAGGAAACTTGTTTGGGGAATAAAAATCTATGCACCCCCTCCCCTGGTGACCTCACATAGACAACAATAACAGCAAGCAAGCAGGCACACTATATGTTCATTTCACCTCCTCTGGGTCAAGGAAGCAGGTTTTCTTCTCTCACTGACATCCTTTCTGATTAGAGATTCCCCCTAATGTCTACCTATGCTTTGAAACATTTCTATCACAGTTTTTTGCACATGCTTATATATTTTCCAGTGATGTTGATAATAAAAGTCATAGAGGGAAAAATATGGTTTGTAAAGAAATATTTTAAAGAAGCATGGTTGTCTCTGTATGGTTAGTGGATATGAGTTAAAAAAAATAGGACATTATGCCCTTTCCTAAGAACACAATAGGCTCCCAGTCAACATATAACCTATGTCATTCTGAATAAGTCAATAAATAAAAAAGGTAATAGCATTTTTAACCACATATGCTAACTAAGTCATCTAATAATGATGACATGATTCTAGTCATTCGAGGGTATCATCTACTCATTATGATTCAGGTTATGGTCAATGACATTGACATAACTTAGAAGAGGATACAATAGAGCGAATATTTCACAGTAAACAGATCAAGAATGATTCCCTTTGGAATAGTAAAGGTATAAATTGCTTTAGTTTTCATTTCTATGGTGCTACAATTTGTATTTCACATGAGAGCCTGTAATAAATGACTGCTTACTTGACTGGGTGAAATGGGATTAAAAAAAAAAACAAATTATGGTTGTCAAGGTTGTTTGTGTTAGTAACTGAAATGGTAAGCGGTGCCCTGAAGTCTTTGTAAACAGCACACAAATATTCCTCTTTTTTTAAGGAAAACAAGAAAGCACAGGGGAAAGAATTATACACCAAAACATACCACATCATCCAGCTTACATGGTTTAGTTTTTTTTTTTTCTTGAACAATCAGTGAACCAAGAAACAACAAAACAGACACAAATGGATCCAGCTAGCAGCAGGCTGAGGGTTTCTCAAGAGCTTTACAGGATTAGAGAGGTTTTTTTCCTTCAGAATATAAAATACCTGTAGTTGTTCTACATTTTGATATTCTCTTTTAAGAAAAATTTCTAAGTTGACTAACAAAACCATGTCAACATTGCTATACTTAGTAAATATTTAAAATCCATAATAATTACTTCCATATGTCAAATTCTCTACTCTCCCAAATTCCCTCTGGCCTCTCATTATCTTAGGTAGTCCTATTTCTAAATTTCTCTTGATGTCTTCCGGATAACTATTATGGCCTACTTCTGAGAATAATAATTCATCACCACTCTATGTACTGAAGTATTAATTCATATAAGAAAAAGAATAAATCAAAATTATTTAATAAAAATAAGAAGCAATAGAAGCAATTGTTCTAGTCTCTATCCATTTGGGTCCTTAGACATTAAGGTGTGGTGTGTGTGTGTGTGTGTGTGTGTGTGTGTGTGTGTGTGTGTGTGTGTGTGTACAAGTATGCACATGAACTAAATAAAATTGCTTAAATCTTCATAATCTTCATTCACTCAAAGTGAATTGTATCTTTTTCAAGAAATTACTTTTGAAAATATTCACACACTGGATAGTAACTTTTAAAATACCATGTACCCATTGTGACAGTGTTTCTCATATTGTAAATGTTAAAAAAAGAAAAGTGGAAATACAGAAAGAAACTAAATAAAGAAGAGGGTGTCTGCTTCTGCTTCCATTAGCTACCAGATGAAGTCTCTAGGATAGCATATAAGGTAGTCATCAGTCTCATTACAGGAGAAGGGCATTTAAGGTAGCCTCTCCACTATTGCTTAGACTGTTAGTTAGGGTCAACCTTATAGATCTCTGGATATTTCCCTCATGCCAGACTTCTCTTTAAACCTATAATGGCTCACTCTATTATGGTATCTCTTTTCTTGATCTCCTTTATTCTTCCCCTGTCTCGATCTTCCTTCTCTCTCATGTCCTCGCCTCCCCCTCCTCTTTTCCCCTTCTCCTTCTCCTAACACCCACAGCTAAACACTGAACTGAACTCTGGAATCCAGTTGCAGAGAGTGAGGACTGTTGAGCAAAGGGGTAAAGACCAGGGAAAGGAAACCCACAGAAACAGCTGACCTGAACAAGGGGGAGCTCATGGACCCCAGACTGATAGCTGGGAAACCAGCATAGAAGTGTTCCAGACCCACTGAACGAGGATGTCACTTTGGAGGCCTGGTTAAATCTATGGGGCCTCTAGTAGTGAATCAGTATTTATCCCTAGTACATGAATGGATTTTGGGAGCCCATGCCACATAGAGGGATACTCTTTCAACCTAGACACACAGGGAGTGTCTAGATCATTCTCCAAATGATATGACAGACTTTGAAGATCCCCATGGAAGGCTTCACCCTCCCTAGGGAGCAGAAAGGGTATGGGATAGGGAGTCATGGGGGGGGGCAGGGGAGGAGCTGAGGGAGAGGAAACTGGGATTGACATGTAAAACAGTCTTGTTTCTAATTTAAATTTAAAAAGGAAAAAATTTAAAATATTCTAAAAATAAAATATCTTTATTTAAAACAGAGTAAGAAAGAGAAAGAAAGGAAGAAGGAACTGATGGTCCTTTGTTTTCATCTCTCCATTAATATTGGACCCACACTTCTATATAATACAGTAAACTTGGATGTTTTAAACACACTAAACTGCTGTGGATATATCCGATATCTTCTCTCAATATCTGCATCATCGTCTCACAGATCACTGAACAGTATCTGCTTTAGGAATAGCACCTGGCAAGAGTCAATCTCTTTCTATGGTCTCTGGGTCCATCGGCACAATGTTAACCTGAGCACCCATGTGCACATATATGAAACCCACACACTCACACATACGCATAAGTTTCAACTTTTATTTTAATATGGAAAGCAAAAGGCCATGCTTACATAAAACAAAATTAAATATTGTAGAACTCTACATACTCATTTTTGCAAAAGCAAGCAAGTATGAAATTTTTTTCCCACACAGAGAATAGACAAATTGTGGAAAGATCATTCTGTCTAGTCTCAGATCTGGTAGAGATGAAAGGAAGAAAATGATAAAAATGGGATCTGATTGACTAGCACTGTTTCCAGAAGCAGATTCAGGGAGACCAGAGAGGAGTGTTGTGCATCATCTGCCATACCATAGTGACAGCAGCCTGATAAATTTTAAAGAAAGCTTATTTAGCTAGGCAGAAATATTCCTAACTGAAGCATATAAGGTTACATTTAATTTAGTTAAGTTTTAATTGCATTCTTTAATGAAGACATAAGGACAAGGCGTACTGGAATAACTGTGGTTGTGGGAAGGTACAGAACACAAAAAGCCTTGAGCCTTTCTTTAAGCTTATAACTCAGTAAAGCTGCTACTCTAGTACCTGTAATCCCTGCATGCTGTCCATGTTGTCACTTCCTGACAGCAGTGATTGCCATACAATAAAGAGAGATGGCATACAAGCTGTTGAGAAATGTCTGCCTTCCCATATATTCACATGTTCTTCACCCATTGCACTCATGAAGAAATTATTTATAAATTAACTGTCTTTTGAAGTCAATTTGTTGACTTTAACATTTTTATAAGAGATAATAGTTGTTACATTAAATTGTCACATGCAGGGGAAATGAACAAAATGTGAAAATCTGTCATGATCTACCTCACTGTCTTGCCTTATGAAGTCCTCCTTGTTTGGAGGACAGGACTTGCTTTACTGTAATAATGCTCTCAAGCATTTTCTTTGTGACTCACAAAAGTGGGTATGAATGGGACAGAAAGGGTTTAATGCCATACAGCTATTATTCAACTGAGAGAGGGACGATGCTCTTTAAGTTCAGGCTTACCAAGCTGGGCTGCTTCTTAGTCAGTCATCTTTTTTTTTTTTCTGAGACAGGATTTCTCTGTGTAACAGCTTTGGCTGTCCTGGAACTCATTCTGTTGACCAGACTGGCCTAAGACTCACAGAGATCCACCTGCCTCTGCCTCCTGACTACTGGGATTAACTGTGTGCACCACCAGTGGCCAGCCTATAAGGAAGTCTATAAGGAAGAAATTTTCAAGTCCTGAATATTTGTGACAACCTCTGGAAATTCTTGCATTTCAAATTAGCTCCATGCTCAATATGAGATTGCTTCCTTTTACCTCCTCCCATGCTTTGTTCCCAAAAGTTTCCTAATTCTTCATTCTTTCTTTCAGATCCAGATCCCCTAAAAGCTAGTTGTTGAAAACTGTTTATGATCTTAAATGCCAAAAATATCTCCATTTGCAAAAGGCAAGCTGGAATATCTGAACTTCTATAAAGAACACAGAAATAAAGCTCTAATAGTGGAAGGTGCCACACTGGAAATGACATTTTGAAGAAGGTCATGGCATTTCCTCCAGGATCCTCAAATCACATGTCCATATCAGTGTGCTATACCTATACCATCTGCAAAATGTTTTTCTAGGGTAGTGGTAATCCAAAATATTCCATCCATCTGTCAGATTGTGTGTTGGACCATGTGTCTTGATTTCTAGATCAGAAAGCATGGCCATTGCATTTATGTTAGTCTTATTTCTAGACACTCCCAACTCAAATGCCTTTGGTTTAGGTTTGGAGAAGTGACTGTTGTCTCATTTGTTTTCTACATAGGTCATTCACTGCAAGCAAATTATCCATCTCATTTGTACTTATAATTTAGTGTTTATTTCCTCCAGCTGCTTCTGGCTAAATGACCTCCACTCACCTTGGCTATCATGTTAGGACTTTCAGCCCAGTGTCTAGCATTAAAGTTTCTCAAGAAAATCATATTCAGTATCATATTCTTTTTCTTCTCTCTTCCCCACTCACATGGAAACAGTCACCTTACTTCAGATACAGACATTAATAAAATTTAAAGGACAAATAATCAAAATGTTTTAAGGACAAAAAAGAAATTTGAGGAGTTCTCTATTCCACAGAACACCAACTAATAGTCATGACCAAGATTCTGAATTCTCAAGAGCTTTGCTTATTGGATAATAATCACTGTGTTTGCCAACACATGACTTTAATAATTATGAATGCTAATCACTACTTGAGTACTATTAGATTAACATAAGATGTAGGTTTCAGTATGAATTAGTTATCTGTATGTCTTTATTATATGTCCACATAATGAACTGCAATATCCTGGAAACACGTTTGGAGAAATGTATAAAAATTATAAGCTCTGTCTTCTCAGTTTCAGATCCCCACATGTCCTACATATGTATTCGGGGCAGTGCTGGTGTGATAGGACTTATCAACACTGGCTTGATTTCTGGTACTTTTTCAAGATTTTAGTTAAGTCAATATGTTCAGTGCTGTCAAAAATTCAACTTTATTTTTTCAATTGTTAGCTAAAACACACACACACACACACACACACACACACACACATATATATATATATATGAAAAACATATATGAGGCTATCACACAATTATAGCCTAGTCACAAGGAGACACATTCTAAACATATACACACAAAAGAATTAAAAAATACTAATAAATTAGATTAAGCCAGGAAGTGAAGAAAATAAAGAGCAAAAATCTAGAAACCTAACCATGGACTGCCTCATAAACCTCCCTCCCTGAACCCTGCACAAAATTTTGGGGTAAGTGTCTTAGTCAATGATCTGTTGATGTGAAAAGACTCCAATAACCCATATAAAAGGAAACATTAAACTGGGGCTGGCTTATATTTTCAGAGGTTTATTCCATTATCATCATGGTGGGAAGCATAGCAACACACAGGCAGACATGGTGCTGGAAAGGTAGTTGAGAATTCTATAGCCACAGAAGCATGTAGCAATAACAGAGAGTGACAATAGACCTGGCTTGAGCATTTGAAACCACAAAGCCTACCCACAATGACACAATTCCTCCAACAAATCCACACCTACTCCAACAAAGCCACATCTCCTAATCCCTGTCAAATAGTGCTACTCCCTAAAGACCAAGCATTCAAATATTTGATGGTGTTCATTCTTATTCAAACCACCACAATTCAAACCACCACAATAAGACAAGGGCTAGGATGAAGCAAACAACTGAGGACACACTAGCCTCCAAAGCCATGTTAGAACTTCAGCATGAAGAGCCCTGTACCTTTGGTCTAAGTTTCTTCTCTTCTGCCAGAGCAGCCAAGCTCAGGAGCAGAGTCAAGGAAGCAATGGTGTCCTCACTACTCACTGGTAACAAGCCAATTACCCAGGATTGGGAGCAAAGAGCAATGGTTCCTTATTATCCATTAGTCCCTGACCTCTCTGCAACAGTGATAGAAATGACAGACCATCTCCCTAAGGTGGGAAATTTCACAGGCTTGCAAGGACATAATGATTAAGGATTTGTGCTGTCATAAGATCTGGATTCCTGATGTTGATTATCTGACAGGACTTGTCCTCAGGGAGTCCTCTGAGTTCACCACCAACCAACAGTGAAGGCACAAACACTATAAAACCTAATCCAGCCACCTCAGTCACAGTGTACCACTGACAATTAAAACAAAAGCCCCACCAAACACAGCAACAAAAAGAAAGCACTGCCTTCTACAACCAATGCCACATGATCTTCACCATCGAGAAACAATTTCTGAAAACACTACAGGCTAGTTAGCCCTGTTCTGGCTGGCAAGCTATCAGGAACACATTTCATGAACTACAGGAACTTGGAAACAAAATTATGAGATAGACATATTTATAAACTGTATTCACAGAATGTACTGCCATCTTCAAACTCACAGACCTATGACTCTTGAGTCATATTTAATTATGAACCACCAATGCTTGGTCATCCTTTATTCCCTTTCCCTTCTCCTCTTCATCTCCCACATTGTCCCCTACTTCCTCTTCCAAGTGTGGTCATCTCCACAAGCCTAGATCCAGATCAGTGGTCTTTGAACTTAATTTGTTCAAATGTCACCTTTGACTGGTGAGACACTACTTCCCTCTCAACTTACTGCCAACTGCATCCACAGACCTAGCTGCAGACATGTAGTTTGGGAGACCAGTTAAATAGTTCATCTACCAGCTTCATTAAGCCTAGCTCAGGATACACAGCTCCTGCACTGACCCAAACTAATATCATGCACAATCAAAGAAAGAAGCCCACATGCCCAGATCAAATCAGAAACACTAAAGAACATGTATGACCAAGACAGCATGTCTCTCACCAAAGCCACTAGTCTTATAGTAGTGTTGTCTAATGAGAACCACGTAAATGGACTCAGGGACACAAAATTTTAAAGAGCAATCTTATATTTTATCAAATAACCAATGAATTTAAAGAAAACATGAGAGATACCATCAGAGAGGGAACCAGTATGGGTTTAAAGAGCAATCAGGCACTAGGGAAATGTCCAGAGATCTACAAGGATGACACCAACTAACCATCTAAGCAACAGTGGAGAGGCTACCTTAAATGCCCTCCCCTAACAATAAGATTGATGACTAACCTATATGCCATTCTAGAGCCTTCATCCAGCAGCTGATGGAAGTAGAGGCAGATACCTACAGCTAAACACTAAACTGTGTTAAAACTTAGTTAAAACTAGGATCCAGTTGCAGAGGAGGAGTGATGAGCAAAGTAGACAAGACTAGGCTGGTGAAACCAACAAAAACAGCTGACCTGAACAAGGGGGAGCTCTTGGCCCCCAGACTGATAACTGGGAAACCAGCATGGAATTGATCCAGACCCCATGAATGTGGGTGTCAGTAAGGAGGCCTCAGAAATATATGAGGCCTCTTGTAGTAGATCAGTACTTATCCCTGGCATAGGAATGGATTTTGGGAGCCCATTTCACATAGAGGGATACTCCTTCAGCCCATATAGATATAAGAAGCATGTAGAAACCCAGCTAGACAAGACCAGAAATGAAATATCTCCATGATATATCTTAGTTAAAATACAGATACATACATAAATATACAGAACAAAGAAAAATACTGAAAGCTGCAAGAAAATAAATGTACATGGATCACAAACACACACACACACACACACACACACACACACACACACACACACACACACTAGTCACATATGAAGGAAAATCCATTGAAATAACAGCTGATCTCTCAGTGAAAAATTTGAACATCAGAAGAACCTACAATAATATCCTATACACTCTGGAGGAATACAAACACCAATCCAGACTACTATACCCAACAAAACTATCTGCCATGGTTGAAGGAGAATGAAAAACTTCCCAGGATACAATCAGCTGAAAAAAAGAAAAAAAAATCCTAAATAATACTGGAAGCAAACTTCAAAAGAAAGAGAGAAATAAGCACAGACAAAAGACTCTAGGCATAAGCAAACAGCTATCATAGACAGGAATGGAATATGTTAAATAGTCCTTCATCTGTCAGAAATATTGTGCTTCTTTTGTGTTTTTTATTGAAAATATTCTTTTCTCATATATCCTGATTGCATGTTCACCTCTCTCTACTCCTTCTAGGCCCTCCCCACCTCCTCTCCTTCCTGAATCCACTCCCTTTCTGTCTCTCATTAGAAAAGAACAGTCTTCTAAGATTGTAACAACCAGACATGACTATGTAAAATGTAATAAGATAAACAACAGCTGCAACATCAAGGTTGGAATAGGCAACCCAATAGACAGAAAAGAGCACAAAAGTATGGCACAAGAATGAGAGACCCATTTATTCACACACTCAGGAATCCCACAAAAATACTAAGCTGAAATATATATATATATATATATATATATTATATATATATATATATCAATCATCTGGTACAGATGCCTGTAGGCCCTGTTCTTTCTGCTTCAGTCTCTGTAGGTTAATATGTCCTGCCGAGTTGATTCAGAGGGTTTTGTTCTCCTGGTGTCCTCCATCCCCTCTCTCTCATACACTCTTTCTGCCTCCTCTTGCATGGGTTTCCCTGAGCTCTGATGGGAGGGATTTGATTGAGACATACCATTTAGAGCTATGTGTCCCAAGAACTCTATTTGTATAATTCCTGTATTTATTCCCATCTGCTGCAGGAGAAAGCTTCTCTGATGGTAACTGAATAAGGCACTGATCTATGAATATAGCAGAATATCATTAGGAGTCATTTTGTTGATGCTCTTTTTTAATACCAGTAATGCTTGCTTTAAGCCTTGGTCTCTAGGCAATCTAGTCTCTGATTCTTGGTGACCTAAGCAATGTCAAGTATGGGGTACTCATATGGTAAGCCTTAAGTCAAATCAAACATTAGTCGGCTATTCCCACAAGTTCTGTTCCACCATTGTCCTAGCATGTTTTTCAGGCAGGACAGATTGTATGGCAGAGGTTTTATGATTGGTTTGGTGTTTATGTTTCTCTTTTGGTAGCATGAAGAGTACCTTCCCACACCAAAGAAACTAAAATGCATGGGTTCAGGCACCATGCTGGCACCAGCTCAACTTCTCCATGTTCAATGAGTTGTGTGGATGTTGTAGGCAATGGGACTCTGCTGTCTGTAGATAGATGGGTCGTTTGCCAATTTCCATGGAACCCTCTTGGCCAACAACTTAATTTATTATAACCTAGTCCCACTACAGGAAGCCTCATTTGGTGACAAGTGATAACCAGTTGGGAGTCCATCTCCCATATTTTAGGATACATCATAAGGATCACCTTCATATACTTTAGGAAGTTTCCACTACATCATTTCCATCCATCCCTCAAATGTCCCACAGTTCCAGCTGCCTCTCCCTGCATTCCCTCCCACAACCTTATCTGCTTCACCCCACCTGATCCTCTTGTGCCTCTCCCACATTCCCACTCCATTCATTAAATCTCTTCCATTTTCCCCTCCCAGAGAGATCCATGGGTCCCCCCAATTCCTTCCTCTACAACTAACCTCTCTGGAGTACATTGGTTATCATTTATTTAATGGCAAAAATCTACATAAAAGAGAATACATACCATATTTATCTTTCTAGGTCTTGGCTACCTCACTCAGGATGATTTATTCTAGTTCTATCCAATTGCATGCAAATTTCATAATGTCATTTTTTAAAGAGCTGGGTGATAGTCCATTGTGTAAATTTATTGAATTTCACTTATTTTACTTATTCTTTTGTTAAAGGACATCTAGGTTGTTCCCAGTTTCTGGATACAGTGAATAAGGCAGCAGTGAACATGCTCAAGTAGGTGTCTGTGTGGTGAGATAAAGTGTCTTTTGGGTATATTCCCAATAGCGATGATATAGCCTGGTCCTGAGGTAGACCAATTCCCAAGTTTCTGAGGAACTGCCATATTGATTTCCATGTATCTCTACAAGTTTGCACTCACAGCAGCAATGGAGAAGTGTCCCCTTTACTCCACATCCTCACCTGCATGAGTTGTCACTTGTGTTATTGAATTTAGCCTTTCTGACAGACATTCAAGGGAATCTTAAAGTAGTTTTTATTAGTGTTTCCCTGATGGTTAAGGATGTTGAACATTTCTTTGTGTCTCAGCCATTAGAGACAGTTTCCTCTATTGAGAACTCTGTTTAGATCTGTGCCCCATTTTTAAATTGGGTTATTTGTTTTCTTCATATCTAGTTACTTGAGTTCCTTATATATTCTAAATGTTAATCCTCTATCATATGTGGATTTGGTAAAAAAAAAAAAAAAAAAAAAAAAAAAAACTTTTCCCTGAGTCCAACTCCTGGAATCCAGTTGTAGAGAGGGAGGAGTGATGAGCAAAGGAGTCAAGACCATGCTGGGGAAACCCACAGAAACAACTGACCTGAGCAAGTGGAAGTTCAAGTACCCTAGTCTGGCAGATGGGAGAACCAGCATAGGACCAAACCGGGCCCTCTGAATGTGGGTGTCAGTTGGGAGGCCTGCGCAGACTATGGGGTCTCTGGCAGTGGAACTAGTATTCATTCCTGGTGCACAAATGGGTTTTTGGAGCCCATTCCCTATGGAGGGATACTCTCTCAGCCAAAATACATGGAGGAGGGCCTAGGTCCCACCCCAGATGATGTATCAGACTTTGGTTATCCCTCATAGGAGGCTTCAACCTCCCTGAGGAGTGGATGGTGGTGGGAAGAGGGGGCTGTTGGGGGCATGGGAGGATGGGAGGTGAGGGAACTGGGATTGGTATGTAAAAAAGATTGTTTTTAATTTAAATAAAAATTTATTTAAAAAATCTTTTTCCAGTCTTAGGCTGTGTGAATGATGATGTCCTTACAGAAGCTTCTCAGCAGAGGGGATTATGTAATCAGTCCAATCCATAATATACAACTTCTACATCTCCAAGGAATCATTTATTTTTCTATAGATAAGGTCAAAATTGAAAAAAAGAGAGTTCAGGCTGAGCAATCCTTGGGGAGTATGGCAGTAAGAACACTCTTCCATGGTTTCTGTCGTACGTAGTTCCTACCCCCAGATATTTGCATTGACTTCCTCTCATGAAAGATTGTGATCATAACATACAAGTTGAAATAAAAACTTCTCCTCCAAGGTTAATTTTAGTCATGGATTTTTATCATAGCAATAGAAACCTTAACTTAAAACAAACCACATGCTTGAACACAAAACAAACTTTATTGATGCAGAAAAAATAAAATAATCTGAGATTCTTTCTAAATTTTATGCAATAAAACTTAATAGCAAACAAAACTCTAGTAAGTGTATAAACTCATGGAGATTAAAAACGCATCCCTGAGCTGGGCAGTGGTGGCACACTTCTTTAATCACAGCACTCAGGAGGCAGAGGCAGAGAGATCACTGTGAGTTCAAGGCCAGCCTAGTTTACAAAGCTACACAGAGAAACCCTGTCTCAAAAAAAAAAAATGGAGAGAGAAAAACCACATCTCTGAATGATTGATGGTTCAGAAAAAAAACAAATTTTCTTGGAACTAATTAAAAATGAAAACACAACAAAACTTATAGGGCACATTAAAACAATTTTCTGAGGAAAATGTACACTGCATACATTAAAAACCCAGAAAGAACAGAAATAAATGACTTAATAATGTAACTTATAAATTTGGGAAAAATAAGAACAAACCAAATCTAATCCTAGTAGATCACAAGAAATAGTAAAATTCAAAACATAAATTAATAAAATGGAAACAAAGAAGATGGCCAGTTGTGGTGGTACACACCTTTAATCCCAGCACTTGGGAGGCAGAGGCAGGCAGATCTCTGTGAGTTTGAGGCCAACCTGGTCTTCAAAGAGAGTTCCAAGACAGTCTCCAAAAACTACAGAGAAACCCTTTCTTGAAAAATCAAAAAGAAAAAAGAAAAAACAAAGAAGACAATACAAAGACTCAATTGATTTAGAGATAGCTCTTCCAGAAGATAAGCCATATCTATAGACCCTTGGCCCAACTAAGAAAGAGAGAACCAAATTAACATAATCAAAAATGAAAGAAATCAACATGGAAACATTACAACAAATACAATGGAAATTCATCATATCATAAGGGAATACTTTAAAAACCTGTACTCTATCAAACTGGAAAACTTAAAAAGTGGGAAGGGATAGGTAATAAATTACCTGGTTTTATCTAAATTATCGAAGTTAAGAAAAGACCAACAATCTAAATAGATCTTTAACAAATGACAGGAATTAAACACTAATAAAAAGCCTTCTGATTTAAAAATGTAAAGGCCCAGAGGGATTCACAGAAGATTCTACCAGTCATTCAAAGAATCATAACCATACTTCTTAAATTGTCCAGAAAAAAAGAAACTAAAGAATCCTTCCCAAACTCTTCTTATGAAACCACAACTACTCTAATACCAGAATCAGTTAAAGATACAGAAAAACAAAACAAAACAAAAAAGAAAAACAAGGATAAGCTCAGACCAATATCCTTGAGATATTGTAGTTCCTGAGAAACATAACTACAAAAATTTACAATAAAAAAGAAAACTTCAAAATGGATAGGAACACATGTCAAGATCACTCACCACAATCAAGTTGGCTTTGTCTTAGAAATGCTGGGTTACTTCAACACATGCAAACGAATAAATAGAATAAAACTCATCATCTCAACAATCACAGAATAAAATTTGACAAAATCCAACATACTTTCATGATAAAAGTCATAGAAGGAGTAGGACTTGAGGGTTAATGTGTGGTAATATATTGTTCACGATCTAACAAAGCTTGCCTGGAGATCAGAATGCAAATCTAGCTACAATCATAGAAGCTGGGCAGTGGTAGCACACACCTTTAATCACAGGACTCATGAGACAGAAGCAAATGGATCTCTGTGAGGTCAAGGCCACCCTAGCTACACAAGAGTGAATCAGTCTAAAAGAGAAACAGTGCTCACACCTTTAATCCCAGTATTAGAGAGAATATAAGGATCTCAGCAGAGTCTCGGGAGCAGTCTGAGATTTGGTGCAGAGCAGTGCAGTCTGGAGATGCAATCTGAAGTTCAGTGGATACCCTTTTTGAGAATCAGTAGAGCTTAGAGCTCTCTGGTGGCTTGACCACTTTGCTTCTCTGATCTTCAGGCAAAATTTATTAGATCATAAGCAATGTATCACCACAGGGAACATACCTTAACACAATAAAAGCTATATAGTGTCCTAAATATAGCCAGTATTAATGGAGAAAAACTCCCCTCCTCTGTTCATCTTTTGTATTGCTCCACCATAACCTAGTGGAGCATCCTGGGCAGTCTCCAATCTGCTACTTGTTGCTTGGCCCCTAATCAGATCCTCCAACCTCCCTTGATTATATGACATGTTTCAGATGCTATTTGCATGTTCTGATGATCCAGGTTTTGTTTATAAAACCTAAACAAGATACCTTGGGAGACTAGGCTGTTTTTCTTTCAAGTGTCTTCACACCATATTTAGCTTTGGTGATTAAAATGTTCAAAATCATTTCCATTACAGCCTATATATCATATTAAGCTGGCCTATCTGTCTTCTCTCTTCATGGTACTCTGGCTCTGGTATTTTGTGTCACATTTGTTTGCCCAGATTGTTAGTTCTACTTATTTCTACAATTCTCTTTTAACTTTAATTTAAAAATATATATTACTTGCAATGTTGTTCATCATATTTATTCTTCAACCTTAACAATTATGAATTTTATGAACTTATATACTCAAGGCACCTGACATTATTCTCAAGTCTCTATTCATATTACTTATATCTATGATAGGGAGGATGCTGCTGTCATCCTAACATTACAGTTAAACAGTTAAACAAAGTGAGACACCAATTAATTAACTACCCTGTCCATCACCACAATACAGTGGCAAAGAGAATATTCAAACATGGATGTATGATTTGAAATTTTAAGCCTTGTAAATGTTATGTTGTACATAGAGTAAAATGTTGATAACTAGAATTATACACATAGCTAAAATTTTCCATTGGCCACAAATGCAGTTAATTCCAAGAATAAAAGTAAAAGACAGGCAACAAAATGAAAAAATGCAATGTATATTTCATATACTGTATTAGCATACAAAATGTTCTTATAAAACAATGAAAACCAAAATTCTGATATAGCTGCAAGGCATATATAAAACTGTCATAATTACTCTTAAAATTTACAAATGTACACACATACACACACACACATATAGAACCTCTTAATTATTCCTCTTCCCTAGATAAACACATCCCTATCCATCTATCAAAAGCTGCTCATATACAATCAGTGCTGTTTTACTTCTAATGTTACACTCTCTCTACATCCTGGGACCCAGTCATTGAAATGCCAACACAACATCCTTACTTATCCATCTCAATGGTGCCTTCAAGGAAAGATGTCCATGTCTAGATCTCTTCTGGATGTTGCTAATTGTTTAAAGGTTTTTACCTCCTCTTTGTTATACACACTGTAAGAGTAAATCTCATTGGTGACATCCTTAAGTCACATCCTAAATGGAACAGCACATTCCAAATATTTTGACTCTCTCAAGAATGTCCTCTGGTCTCTTCTCCTATCTTCTGACCTTATCCCCATTGCACTCACCTGAGCAATGATCTTACAAAGCATCAACTTGACTCTGACATCCACTCAGAGGTATCCATTGCATTTACCTTCCTGTCTTTCAAAAGCATGAGTCTAATCCTGACATTTTCTTTCTTACCACAGAAAATCATTCAATGAGTTTCCATTGCTTTCATAGCCAAGCATCTTCTGGTCCACATATCTGCCCCTACTGACCTTTCCTATTTCACCTTACACATATATCCCAGGTTTCTGCTTGTGGGTCACAGTGATCCTCAGGTCTAGCCTGTCCTCCATACACTCTAGATAATCTCTCTGTTGGCTAATTTACCACATCTTTCTCTTTCAGCCCTTATCTTGTATTTATGGCAAGACCCCCAATTTAATTACATTACTTGGTGTGTTACTTAATTTCTGTTTGAGTTTATGTTATGGATTGAATTGTATCCATATTAAAATCTATGTTGAAATCATAACCCATGGCATCCCAGATGTCAAACTTCATGAAACATAGCAATTTAAGACTCCACTCTGACAAAAAAAAAAGCCATAAAATAAGGGCATTCTGCTAATCTGTGTCTTTTTATAGGTGAGTTAAGACCATTAATATTGAGGGATATTAATGACTATTGCTTGTTCATTCTTGTTTGTTTTAGATTTGGTGGTGGTGGTGGTGAAATTATGTGTGGGTTTCCATCCCTTTTTCTTTTGGCTGTTGGTAAAGTGGGATTATCTATTGCCTGTATTTTTCTGGTTATAGTTAATTCCTTGGGTTGCAGTTTTCCTTTGAGAATGTTCTGTAGGGCTGGATTGGTGGATATGTATTGTTTGAGTCTGGTTTTGTTATGGAATATCTAGTTTTCTCCATCTATATTGACTGAAAGCTTTGCTGGGTATAGCAGTCTGGGCTGGCATCCATGGTCTCTTAGTGTAGGTAGAACATCTATCCAGGACCTTCTGGTTTTCAGAGTTTCCATGGAAAAGTGAGGGGTAATCCTGAAAGGTTTGCCTTTATATGTTACTTGACCTTTTTCCCTTGCTGCTCTCAATATTTTCTCTGTATTCTGTCTGTTTAGGGTTTTGATTATTACATGGCGAGGAGACATTTTTGTGGTCCACTCTATTTGGTGTTCTGTAGGCTTCTTGTACTTTCATTGGCATGTCTTTCTTTAGGTTCAGAAAGTTTTCTTCTATGATTTTGTTGAATATGTTTTCTGTACCTTTGAGTTGGATTTCTTCACCATCTTCTATACCTATTATTCTTAGGTTTGGTTTTTTCACAGTATCCCATATTTCCTGGATATTTTTTGTTAGGGATTTGTTGGACTTAAGATTTTCTTTGGCTGATGAGTATATTTCTCCTAGTGTATCTTCAGTGCTTGAGATTCTCTCTTCCATCTCTTGTATTCTGTTGGTTATGCTTGTATCTGTAGTTCATGATTGTTTACCCAGCTTTTCTATTTCCAGCATTCTCTCAGGTTGTGCTTTCTTTATTGTCTCTATTTCAGTTTTTAGGTTTTGAAGTCTTTCCTTGAAAGATTTGTTGATATCTTGTATTTTTTTGGTTTGTTTATTCTTCCATTTCTTTAAGGGATTTTCTCATATCCTCTTTGAGGACCTATATCATTTTCATGAAGATGTTCTAAAGGCCATACTCTTCTGCTTCATTTTCATTGTTATTTTTAGGTCTTGCTGGTGTAGGGTCCCTAGTCATGGTTGAGGTTATATAGGTTTTTCTGTTGTTGAATGTGCTTTTATATTGCCTTCTTGCCATCCTTTCTCCGGGTGGGTGTAGCAGGAGTCTCTTCCTCTCCTGGTGGGTACAGGACCAAGGTTTCCTTCTCTGGATCCAATACTCTGATGTCTGTCCTCTTCTCATAAATGGAGGCAGGACTGGTACCGGGCTCTTGGTAGTCTCTGGGTGTGTTTGATCCCACTGAAATGGGATCCTGTGTGCAGTCCCCTGCCTCAGGTGTCCTTGAGCAGGGCATCAGAAGCTGGACTGGAAACTATAAATTATTTCTAAGACATCTTTTATTTCTGTACTATAGAGGATGTAAGTTTCTCCAATGTGACCTTAAGAGTATTCACATTTTCTGTATTCCTTTCATGAAGGGAAAAGGGGCTTCTCAAGGCAAATAACAGTACAAAGATTATCTATTAAATGTAGGGATTGTCCCCTAGGTTCTTTGGATTCTGGCATTTGCTAAAATTTTCATGTTTTCTCCCAGTTAAGAACTATTATATCATTCAGCTATAAGGGATCAGCAACAAAGATCTGGCCCTAGTGCCTGTCCAGGGCATTTACTACAACTTACACAGATAGGGTGAATAAATACCACTGAGAAAGAAAGGCTCTACACACACACACAAAAAAAAAAAATGTTAGGCATGACACATAGCTCAAAGCAAGTCCCCACAAAAAATAAATAAATAACACTAATTCTCAAAACTTCTATTGTTGATATTATTGCCAGTTTTTCATCACAGGCTTATCAGGCCCCCAAGACTAATTGGGTGCCTGATAAGCCTAAAGGACAGATGTAAACTGTCAACAAATAAACACTGGTGAACTTTCAAAAGTCTTTAAACCCTAGAGGCTACTGTTTCCATGTGTGTCTCTGCTATCCTGGGGAGTCTCTCCCAGACTTTGCAAGAATTCTAGTGTCACTGCAGCTGACAATACTCAGTGCTCCTTGTTGTTGAACTCAGACCTTCCCATAGTTTAATCTGGGGCATCAGAAGAATCTGGCACTCTTCAAAACACTCTGGTGTTTCCAGCCATCACACTTCTTCCCAGCACCACTTAGAGTAATGAGGGGAAATAATTTCCTCCTAATAATCTGAGATTGAAAATGACACAACAGTATACTAGATGCTGTCAGAGGGACTCTTCAGCTATGCCTAAATCATCACAAGTCAGAGAAAAAGCTTCATTTGTTTTTCTCAAATGCCACATATGGCAAAGATACCTCAGAAAGGGAACTGGTAAGTTTTCTGAAATATGGGTTTATTTTTCCCTTCCAAAATAAAAGAATGGCTTGCTCTTGACATTTTCATCTACTGTCCATTGAGTGCCTAAATACATCTATTATCTCCCCTGTCCACAGGTACTCAGTAGATGCAACAATGAATTGATACTGACTTCTAGGATATTTCTTTCTTTGATAAGATGTACAACTTGTACTTCATAGAAAATTAAAAGAACAGAAAACTGAATTTACTGCACAAGAGAAGCATATGCCCTTTGAAAAATGTGGTCCAAGAGGCAGTAATAACTGTCTTACTTGTCAGTTGTTGGTGAGAACATCTGCCAATATTCATACATGTTCATGGTTTCCTCATCCTTACATTCCATTTCATCCTCATGAACCAGTCTGGGTGTTTCTGACTACTAGAAATACATGGGCTTGATCTTTTGATCCTTCCTAAGAATCAAATTATCCTCAGCTGTCCCCAGTTTCCAATTTCCTTAAGACTCATCCAGCCATGGTGGGCTGCTATGTGCAGATGAGCATCGGGCTTGGAAAAGCTGACCTGGACTGGTGTGTCACTGTCAGATATGCCTGAAACGCTCTGATGACTCTTCTTATTTTAAATATCAGATTTTCAGAGTAAGCTATTTAAGATCCACCTCCTGACTTATGCCATAAACAGCTTCTTTGCTAACAGCTTTCCAGAGGGTGGCTCTGTGCAGTGCTCCTTTATAGAAGAAGGCCCTGAAGCTGGAGCAGTTTTGGCCACAGCACCCAAGATATTAAAATAAAAGGACACCTGTGAGATTTTTCTCCTTTGTTTCTTACAAAAATGCTCTAATAGATTAAATTATCTGTATCTGAGAGAGAAGGCAATCCTCTCCTGTTGGTTTCCTTCTCCATTGGAAACCAACTTTCAGTCCAAACAGTGTCCTTCATCCAATTAAAACTCACAGCATCAGAATTCTCCTCATCATTAGTCAATAGCTATTACTTCCCCCAGATTCCCTCAATTCACTGATTCACCTGTGTATTTCCACACTCTTCTTCACTCTCATTTAAATTAGTATGACAATGTATAAATGGTTGTTCTCTGAAGCTCTTTATTATTTACCACTGTTTCTTTCCAGCAGCTTCCAGAAGCCTTTCAAAGTGCAGGCTTGAACTCCACCAATTACCACTACTGACACAGAGCAGTGCTCCCAAGGACATTTGATGAGCTTGGTTTCTCCTTTCTATTACCTTTTGGTTAGAGTTTCACAGGGCTTAAATCAAGCAGGCTCTCATAGGGAGTTTGGAGCTGTTTCTTTCTTATAAGCACAGAGGAAAGGGCAGGGAAATGGCACTCTAATCAAATTCAGACTTTCATACAATTGGCGATCAGTGGGATTTTTGCATTTGGTCTAGGGTGTTTGCTCAACTGCAGTGTGAGGTTGTGGATAACAGTGGCCAATAAAGCAGAAAAACCTATGTCCTGTAACATTGCTTCTACCTGCTCTCCAGAGTTCCCTGCAAATGATGTAATTAGTAGAGAAGTACAGGAAGAAGAAGGAAAAGGACAAGTTTATTTCTGCATATAAGTAATTTGAGTACAGCTTAATCCCACAGCCCAATGGACCATTGAAAACCTTTCTATAGGCAAGGATGGAAGAGTCAAGAATTAAAGCTAATTGAAAGACAGAAAATGGCAACATTTTGTGTGGTTTAATAAAAAATTCTTTCCTAAATAGTCTTCTCTGCCCAAATATTTTCTCCTGTGGCCTGTCAGAATCTTATTTGCTAATATCGGAGTGTTGTACAAAGAAATATATTTAATTTTAAATTCAAAAACATATTTTTGGTAAAGGAGGGAAGTGAAAATATAATGGAAGTGAGGAAATTATACTGTGTTGTCATTATATCAGTGGGACTGTTTACTGAGGGTGTTCAGTGAGCTGGGACCTTAACTTTTATCCCACCAGTACTGCCTACAGCCTCATGATGTTTTTCCCATTGCAATGCCCATTTACAGACAAAGAAACTGAAGTTGGATAAGGATAAAGAGCTTGCTAGGATCAAAGCTCTGTAAACTGGCAAAGCCAGGTATTGACTCCAAAGCCACAAATGAATCACAGAGCCCTGTTTTCTTGGTTACATCTAAGCCCAAAGGAATTTTCAGAGATGAATGCTGTACCAAAAAGTATTTCTCCTTCCAAAAGAATATTTACAATCCTACCAGCAAAAATATTGACCTAGAAAAATGTAAAGATGAGCACCCTCCATATGGGTTTTACTTTTCAACTACCAAGAACAAGTTCCACCCCACCATCTGAATATCACACTGATCAGGCTGTCATCCCACAATCCCTTCTTATGGCAACCTATTTTCTGTCTTCATCCATCTCTTTCTCAAAAACTAATATCTACTACTTTAAAGTATTGTTAAAAGGGTTCAGCAGGGCCAGCATGATGACTCAGTGGATGAAAGCCTTTGCTGCATGGACTAATGATCTAAGTGCACGTGCGCGCACATACACACACAGCATGAGTTCTAGTTGATCTATATAATAAAACCCCAGAGTCAGATATTAGGAGGTGAAAGCTGAAAGATCACAGAAGCAGAGTAGACAGCAACTAGAGTTCTTACTTCTACAAAATCTCCAGACCAAAGGAAACCGATTTCCTGTCTCCTCCTGCCTGATATTCCTCTCTCTGCAAAGCCATTTTACTTCCTGTCTGTCTGTACAGACCTCCTGACCTCTGTAGTTAACTACTGGCTAGTTCTTGACCTCTGATCTTCAGGCAAGCTTTATTTGTTACAGTACAAACAAGATATCACCACATTTCCTCTTTTTATCTAAAACAAAAAGGTTATAACTAAGAAAAAAACTATTTGCAATAAGTACAATAACTATATGCAATATGTATAGACAATAAATGCATCAACAATGTCTAGTCATTTGCATTTGACAAATTCAGAGAAAATACTCCATATCTATCCGATCTTGGTGAGTCCAAAATGTTGTACCTAATTCACTTTCTATTCTAACTTTCATTACCTCAATTATCTTTTAATGTCTCTTAACCTTATATACTTTCCACCTCTTTAGTGAATTTCTTTTCTGAATCTGGTAACAAGGAATGCTATAAATATACTGGATCATCTCAGCTAGCCACCTCAAAATTGTCCTAAGCAATTTGTAGTCCAAAACCGATCTTTAGGTGGTGTTTTTCAGCTTAGTGGCATTGTCACAGTCCCGGTGGAATCATCGTTGTGAGGCCTCATCATCCTTTTTCTTCACATGTCTAATTGTCCAGTGATCTTCAGATTCCTTAGCTGAATGCCTTCATTCTGCTGAAAAGACAAAAACAAAACCTATCCTCAACACTAACTTTGGGGAGGTTCCCTTTCGGCAAGTTATTTCTGATCAAATAAAACCATTTTTTTTTTTTAGTTTTATAGGTTAGGTTAGATTGAACAGCAATGCTGTTTGATGAACTATCATCTCTTCAAATTAAGAGGTCTCTCTTGTTCAAATAGAATCTATATCAGTTTTGATGGTATTCATAACATTTCTTCTCCACGGAAATAAAAGCAAAATCCCTTCCCCAATGTAACACATATCCTGGTTTCCATTCTGAGTTCAGAACATCTTTAAAGTATATAAGCTGTTTTAATTCTGTAGTTTTTTCTATCATCCAGTGTCTCTCTGCAGCTGTCATTCCTTTCTCATTAGCACTTAGAAAATTCAAAATTAATAAAGCATTATGAAATTGATTTCTGGGGGCTTTATTAATACTTTCTCTTTATTTAGAATATTCTTTAGAGTTCAATTTTTGATCTTTCTATAACTACTTACCCTGTAGGAATTTGTGGTAAACCTGTGATATGCTTTATATTGTAATAAGCAAAACATTGTGTCATTTTATTTGAGACATATGCTGGAGCATTATCAGTCTTAATTTGTTCGTGTATACCCATGATAGTTGTAACTTCTAGCAATTGTGCAATTACATAATCAGCCTTTTCAGAACTCAAAGCAGTTGCCCATTGAAATCCTGAATAGGTATCAATGAAGTGGTGTACATATTTTAATTTTCCAAATTATACAAAATGGAACATATCCTTCTGCCAAATTTCATGCCTTTGGGTAATCTTTGGGTTACTTCCTGCCAGTAGTGGAGTTTGGTTGTATAAAGAACAAGTTGGACATTTCCTTATAATTTCCTTGGTTTGTTTCCAAGTAAAGGAAAAGTCTTTTTTCAAACCTTTCTTATTGACATGATATTTTTATGAAATTCTGAGACCTCCAGCACATTTCCTATCAATATTTGATCAATGTCTTCATTACCTTGTGCTAGAGGGCCTGGCAGACCCATATGGGATCTGATGTGTGTTTTACATATATGGGATGATTCTCATTCCTGATTATTTCTTGTAACTGAAAAAAATAATAAAGTCAATTCTGAATCATCAGGTATGAATTCAGTACTTAGAATATGCAAAACCACTCTTTCTGCATATTGTGAATCACTATGTTAAGAGGTTCCATAAAACCCATTAATGCCATGGACAAAACCATAAGGGCTTTGAGCTACTTTACTTGAATTTTCTGATTTGTAACCTGTCTTTCCTGATTTACTTGCATCAGTATAGAAGTAGGGGCCCCAGATATCGGTGTCCCATACAATATGGGCAAGGATCCACTAAGTTCACTTTATAAATTGAACTCCCTTGCTTTTGGGATATTTGTAGTTAATCACTACCAAAAATATTACTGCAAGCTCTTTGCCAAGGGTCACTTTCTGCCCATAATTTGTCAATGTCATCATTAGTAAAAGGTACTCCAATTTCTGCAGGGTCTATTCCTGCTAATTGACAACATCTCAATTTTTCTTCTAGAATCAACTCAGAGACCTTTTCCACATAAGTTTTTAAGATTTTACTGTTTATGTGGTAAAGAGATAAATTCTAAGATAATATCTTCCCTCTACATTAATATTCCTATAGGAGAAAGCATAAAGTATAAAATAACTGCAATGCAGTCAAGCTCTGGATCCCAAAGATCCACATGTGTATCCTGTAATTTCTTTTCCACCAAAGCCAATTCTCTCTCAGTTTCATCTGATTAAGTCCTTGTCACCATTTAAGGTTTTGAACTAATTACTCAGTTCATTGTGTTCTACCACAATAGTGGGTTGTAGATTGGAAATGTCTCCTAGCAATCTTTGAAAGTCATTAGAGTCCGTAATTGATCTCTCCAAATTTGCAACTTTTTAGGTCTAGCTTTTGTAGACCTATTTTATATTCTAAGTAATTTTTGCCATTTTAATTAAATTTATTTTTCATTTCATTTTAGATTCTGACCAAAGTTCTCACTCCCAGGTGTCCTCCCACCCCTCCTCCTACCCCCTTGCTTCACCTCCACCCCACCCAACCCCCATCCACTCCTCCAAACAGGTAGGGGTTCCCATGGGGAGTCAACAAACTCTGGCACATTAATTTGAGTCAAAACCAAGCCCTTCCCTCCTCATTAAGGCTGAGCATGGCATCCCCTCATAGGGAATGGGCTCTAATACCCTAGTTCATGTAATAGTGATAGATCCTGGTCCTACTGCCAGGGGATCCTCAGATAGCCCAATCTGAAGACTGTCTCCCACTTGTGGAAGGCTTACTTTGGTTCTGTGGAAGATCCACAGTTATCTCTCCAGTGTTCATGAGTTTCTATGAGATTGGTTCATCTGTCTCTATACATTTCTCCATCATGATCTTGACCTCCCTTGATCATGTATTCCCTACTCCCTCTCTGTGACTGGATTCCCAGAACTCAGCCTGGTGCTGAGTCTCTGCCTCTGGTTCCATCAATTACTGAATGAAGGCTCTATGATGATAGCTGGGGTACTCACCAATCTGATTAGAGAGGAAGGTCAGTTCAATCTCTCCTAATTTGCACCTTTTGGGGTCCAATTTTCTGTAGACCTATTTTATATCCAAAATAATTAATAGAATATTCTCTGTGTACTTTTTCAGGGGCAATTCATAATCCCCAGCAAGACAAAATTTTCTTTGCTCCTTCAAACATTTTTCCTAAAGTATCTACATTTGAATTGACGAGTAAGATGTCATCCATGTAATGGTAAAATATAGATTGAGGAAATTGCTTACATATAATCTACAATGGCTGTCATACAAATTATTGGCACATGGGCTATTTAACATTGCCCATGGAAGAACCTTCTACTGATATGTTTTTAAGTAATTTTTAATTTAAATTAGAAACAAGATTGTTTCACATGTTAATCCCAGTTCCCTCTCCCTCACCTCCTCCCCTGTCCCCCATCAACCCCCTATCTTATCTCCTTCCCCCCCAGGGAGAGTGAGGCCTTCCATGGGGATCTTCAAAGTCTGCCATATCATTTGGAGCAGGACTTAGACTCTCCCCTGTGTGTCTGGGATAAAAGAGCATCCCTCTATGTGGAGTGGGCTCCCAAAGTCCATTCATGTACTAGGGATAAATACTGATTCACTACCAGAGGCCCCATAGACCAGACCTCCAAAGTAACATCCTCGTTCAGTGGGTCTGGAACAGTCCTAAGCTGGTTTCCCAGCAATCAGTCTGGGGTCCATGAGCTCACCCTTGTTCAAGTCAGCTATTTCTGTGGGTTTCTCTAGTCTGGTCTTGATCCCTTTGCTCATCACTCCTCCCTCTCTGCAAATGGATACCAGAGTTCAGCTCATTGTTTAGCTGTGGATGTCTGCTTAAAAACCTGAGAATTATTATAAGTAGGCACTATGGAGGTAAAATTTTCTGTCTTTTTCTTGCAAAGGTATAATGAAGAAACAATCTTTTAAATCAATAACTATAAGAGGTCATCCTTTAAGTAATAGAGAATGTAAAGGAATTACAGATTGTAGGGAGCCCATTGGCTGAATCACCTTATTAACAGCTCTTAGATCTGTTACTATTCTCTATTTTCAAGATTTCTTTTTAATAACAGATACAGGAGAATTCCAAGGGTGTCTGATACTTCAGTATACTGAGCATACCAGCTGTTTTAAGGCCTGCAGTTTCTCTGTTGTTAAAGGTCATTGTTCAACCCATACATGTTTGTCTCTCAACCATTTAAAAGTTAGGACTGTTGGTGCCTTTGGAAGATCAGCAGCTATTGTGCCTTATACTTGCACAACCTAAATGGTAAATGACTGTTCTTTACAATACCTTCTAATGTTTTTCCCTGAAATATAAATTAATTTATCGTTTGTTTCTAATATTGGAGCAATGTTAATCTGAGTATTTCGTTGTTGTAACAAATCATGTCCCCATAAATCCATTGCTATGTTAGCCACATGTGACTTTAATTTTCCTCTGTCCTTCTGGCCCTATACATTTGACCCATCTTTTCCTCTGTTTTACATGAAACAACTTTCCAATCCCTAAAGGTTGAACATTTTCCTCCTGAAGAGGCCAATTTGGATGCCAAGAGTCTGGTACAATTGCTGTTACATCCACACCTGTGTCTACAAGACCTTCAGTGACACCATTTATTTGTATTTTAGATTTTGGTCTTTGTGCATTTATAGATTCTTACCAAACTACAGTTTCTTCTGAATTGTATTCTGTCTTCTATAGCTGTTCTGTCATCCAGAGAAGTATGATTTCTTATAATAGGAATTAGGTTCTTTAATTGCTCTACTCAGGAGTTCCCTCCACAGTGACAGGAAACAACTGACCAGAATTTGACATGGAGACCTTCCAGAGCCCCCTCTAGGTGTTTCCTGATGGCAAAGGGTTGGCTTGACTGTCCCTTGTTGATCTACATTTATTAGTCCAATGCCTGCCATTGCCACATCTTCTACATACTCCTGACGGGAGGGGCATTTTTTTGATTATTCTTAGAAAAGCAGTGTTTCTAGGAATGTCCTGCTTACAGTACCTTTTTAGGTGACCTCATTTACTGCAATTGAAACACTTGACATTTCAATTTTTCTTCAAACCACTGGGAATCACATCTCCTATCCATGCATCATCATACATATTGATTGTATCTCAGATTCATTCCTCCAGGGGTGCTGATCTTGCTTTAACAACATAATTACCCTTTTACATTGTATATTAGCACTTTCAAGAGCCAGAGATTCAATTGTTATTTGTCTAGCTTCTAAATTTGCTATCATTCTCTTTACTGCTGAAATCAATCTTTGTAAGGAATGTATAAGGTTTCTTTGGGGCCCTGTATAACTTTAATAAATGACTCAATTGTCTTTCCTACTTTTTCAATTCTATTGCAAGCATTCAAAGATGCTGCATGGAATAAAGCAACGGTGTGGTCATCATAAAGAGATTGTCTTTTTATATTAGCATAATCTTCAAGAGGTTGGTATTGGGAAATTTCCATACCTCCTGCCCTATTTCCTTGTTCGATGATCTTAGCCTTATCTTTCTACCAGGTCTTCCATTGTAATTGAGAACCAGGCTCCAAGACTGCTGTAACCAGTCTCTCCAATCTTGAAGGATAATTCTATTACAAGTTGACCATGAGTTTGACCTCTGCTACATAAAGGTGAATGCATGCCATATGAGATTATCAGTTTCTTTTCTTTTCTTTTCTTTTCTTTTTTTTTTTTTTTGGTTTTTTTGAGACAGGGTTTCTCTGTATTGCTTTGGAGGTTGTCCTGGAACTCGCTCTGTAGACCAGGCTGGCCTTGAATTTACAGAAATCTGCCTGCCTCTGCCACCCAAGTGGCAGAGGGATTAAAGGGGGATTAAAGGTGCCACCAATGCTCAGCTGAGATTATCAGTTTCTTGAATTTCCTCAAATCTAACATTTCCACAGGAGTCCACCCAGCTCTTGTACAGCCTTGGGGATATCTATCATTTGGCAGTTGTTTCTATAAGGTGACTGGATAAATTAAAGTTTATTGTTTGTAAACCTTAGGCTGTTCCTCTCTAACCTAATAATGCAACACTTAAAACTGGTTCTCCTTTAAATTACTGTGTCCGGGTCTGAATGTCTCTATGATCTGCTTTAATAAGGTTTCTAAAACTTGTATCTTAGCGCTCATCAACCTTTTTAGCATTAAAACAAAATTGACAAAATTAATAATGTTTATAACTGACATTACATAAATCCCATCTAAATTAGTTATCCTCTCATTTAATTGTTCCATTTTCAATTTGTCCAGTGTATTATCATACACAGAACCAATTCCTTCTATTGTAATAGTGTTTCCCATTTTTAATGTGGTGAAAAACTCAGTTTTAACTAATTCCTCACTTAATGAATTCCCAATTATCTCACCAAATCTGCTGACAATGACTATTAAGATGATGGTAAAATGTAGAGATGACTGCTGCTGCATAGAACTTAAGCTTGTGTGGGTTTCAAGGAAGCTACATAGTTTGGAAGCAGCCCAAGAAGGGAGTCCAGAGAAATCCCACAACCTACCTTCATCCACCAGGAGAAAAGAAGCCAAAGAGTCAGCCATTTGCATAGGAGAACATGCAAAAGCAGATAACTCCTGAGGCATTTGGAGGCCAAACACCTATGGAGTTTGTTGCAGAGAGGCTGAAACAAACAAACAAAAAATACCAAAGTTGCTTAGAGGTTTAGGGAAAAAAGAGTGGAGACCCTAACCAGCAAGGCATTGAGTCTTGCAGTAGACCTGAGTGCAAGACCAAACCCCTCACTCCTAAGTGGATATTAGATGTAAAGAAAGGGATAACCAGACTACAACCCATAGCTCCAGAGAAGCTAGGTAACAAGGAGGACCCATGGATCTCCCTGGAAGGATATATCTCTTTCCAGGATATTGATGATATCTCCTGGGGAAACTAGGTGTGAGGAGGGATGGTAAAGGGGGGAAAGGGGAATGAGGACATGAGGGAACAGGATGATCAAGGAGGGAAAGGACAGAATGTGAGAGCAATGAAAAAGATTATCTTGATTGAGAGAGCCACTATGATATTAAGGAGAAAGCTGGTGATAGGGAAATTTCCAAGAATACACAAAGATGAGTCCAGTTAAGACTCCTAGCAATAGTGAAGAGGGTGCCTAAACAGGCCTTCTCCTTTAAGCAGATTGGTGAATACCCCAACTATCACCATAGAGCTTTCATCTAGTAATTGTTGAGGCAGAAGAATGAACTGCTAGCCATTTCTGTACAGAGAGCATTCTGGACTCATATAAGGGTAGGGTATGTTTGGGTAGCTTTACAATAACAACAACAAAAATGGATCTTTCTTTTAATCCATTTTTAATAGTGAGTAAAAAATGTAGAGGGAAGCAAGTTGTCTAAGATGATCTGATTGAAGATAATATTTCCTGGGACTGAGAAGATTGCTCAGCAGTTAAACATACTTGCTGCTCTTCTAGAGGGTCAGGGTTCAGTTCTCAGTACCAATTTCTGGTGACTTACACCTGTTAATCTAGCTTCAGGGAGATCCAGTGCTCTATTCTGGCCTCTCCGGGCACTGAAAAATATGTGACATCAAACATACTTATATACATAATTAAAATAAATAAGCATTAATGTAAAACAATATTTCTCCATGGTATCAATATTTTGTTGTATATGCACGGGGCTTAAATCCCTAGTCGAGTTTATTTGTAGAAATTAGATTGCAGCTGTTAATATCTCTACAACAAATGCACATATTATAAGTTGCCAGAGATGAAAAAAATTTGTTTACCTTTCTTTGTAGAAAACAAACCCAGTGTGATATCTGAAACCCTTGAGTTCTACTAAGCCATAGGCTAAATTCTGCAGTTTTTTTACTTCACATCAGATTTAGTCTACATACAGACTCCTGTTACTTGTGGCTTTATTTTTTGTTGTTTCAAATTATAGTCAGCTAATCACAGTTCAAAGGTACTAAATATAAAGTTTACTAAGCTAATTATAAAAACATTTTTGCAGATTTTAAGTGGTATAATATATTTTCTCCCCACCCCACTCTATTTTTCCATGCCCATCCTTTATACCAGTGGTTCTCAAACTTCCTAATGCTATGACCCCTTAATAGAGTTTCTCATGTTGTGGTGACTCCAATGATAAAATTATTTTCATTGCTACTTTATAACTAATCTTGCCACTGTTATGAATCATAATGTAAATATCTGATATGCAGATGGTCTTTGGTGACCCTTGGGAAAGGGTCATTCAACCCCCAATGGGGGTCATGACTCACAAATTGAGAACCACTACTCTATACACTATCCACTCATTATGAGGTTATTACAGTGATTGTGCATATGTCATGTTCATTTTAGTTAGGAATTTCCCCCAAAGTGTATAACAGTGAAGTGGAAATTTAGATGTAGCAAAGCCAGACCATAAAGTTCATTCTAAATATTAGCTGACATCATTATAAGAGTAGGTACCATAAGATGAGAAAAAAAGAAAGACAGACAAGAAGGAAAGAAAGAAAGAAAGAAAGAAAGAAAGAAAGAAAGAAAGAAAGAAAGAAAGAAAGAAAGAAAGAAAGAAATATTCATCCCACTTTCTACTTCCACATGCCTTATTAAGGCTTAGTGTTATACGTTATTATCTGTTACTGGTATTAATTTCATACTGTGAAAACTTAACCATAGATATACATATACAGGCAAAAACATAGCTGAATAGGGTATGGTACTCTCTGTGACAGTGTTCTAGTGGCTCATGTAATGTACCCACCATGGCAATGTGTGAATGCTGTAAGCTCAAGCACATTTGTAAGGCATTCAGGAACTGATGTGATAATTGAGTACACTACATCTGAACAACTGAAATATCTAAAAATGTTGACACTTGTTGAGGATGACACAAGACTTGTGGCCTTTAGGGAGAGGATCCACATGAGGAAAATGAAACTAGAGTCAGTACCCCATGTGCAGGCACTGGGTCAAAATTCCCAGAATCTGGCATCATGATTTACTCTTCTTTTTTTTCAACTTTTTTTTATTTGAATTAGAAACAGGATTGATTTACATGACAATGCCAGTTCCTTTCTCCCACCCGTCCTCCCCTACCACCACCCCCCAACTAAAACCCTATCTATCACATATCCTTTCTGCTCTCCCTGGATGGTGAGGTCTTCCATAGGGTGTCATCAGAGTCTATTGTATCCTTTGGCATAGGGCCTAGGCCCACCCCCGTGTATCGTGGCTCAGGGAGTATTCCTCTATATGGAATGGGCTCCCAAAGTCCACACCTATGCTAGGGATAATTACTGAACTTCTACAGGATGTCCTGTAGATTTCCGAGGTTTCCTCACAGAAACCCATGTTCCTGGGGTCTGGGTCAGTCCCATGCTGGTATTCCAGCTATCAGACTGGGGAGCAAGAGTTCCCGGATGTTCAGTTCAGCTGTTTCGGTGGGTTGAACCAACCTGGTCTGGACCCCTGTGCTTTTCACTCATCCTTCTCTGAATCTGGGTTTCAGTTCAGTTTGGTGATTAGTTGTGGGTGTCTGCTTCTACTTCCACCAGATGCTAGATGAAGGCTATTGGATGGCATATAAGTCAGTCATCAATTTCATTATCAGGGGAGGGCATGTAAGGTAGCCTCTCCTCTGTTGCTTAGATTGTTAGCTGGTGTCATCTTTGTAGATCTCCAGATATTTCCCTAGTGCCTGATTTCTCTGTAAACCAAAAACGTTTCCCTCTATTATATCTCCATTCTTGTTATCATCTATTCATCCCCTGACTCAACCTTTCTGCTCCCTCATATCCTCTGCATTCCTCATTGTCTCCCCTTCTCGTTCTCCTAGCTCCCTCCCCCATCTTCCCATGCTCCCACTTTTCTCAGCATATCTTGACCCTTTCCCCTTCTTCAGGGGACCATGTATGTCTCTCTTAGGGTCCTCCTTGTTTATTAGCTTCTTTGGCAGTGTAGATTGTAGCCTGGTAATCCTTTACCCTATGTCTAAAATCTACATATGAATGAGTACATACCATGTGTGTCTTTTTGCGATTGAGTTACCTCGTTCAGAATGGTTTCTTCGAGTTCCATCCATTTTCCTACAAATTTCAAGATTCTATTGTTTATTTTTTCCTCTGAGTAGTACTCCATTCTGTAAATGTACCACATTTTCTCTATCCATTCTTCGGTTGAGGGGCATCTAGGCTGCTTCCAGTTTCTGGCTATTACAAATAGTGCTGCTATGAACATCATTGAACAGATGTCCTTGTATGAATGTGCTTCTTTGGGATAAATGCCTAAGAGTGGAATTGCTGGATCTTGTGGTAGACTGATTCCCATTTTCTTGAGGAGTGGCCATACTGATTTACACAGTGGCTGTACAAGTTGACACTCCCACCAGCAGTGGAGAAGTGTTCCCCTTTCTCCACATCCTCTGCAGCATGAACTGTCATTGCTGTTTTGATTTTGGCCATTCTGACAGGAGTAAGATGGTATCTCAGAGTTGTTTTGATTTGCATTTCCCTGATGGCTAAGTATGTTGAACACTTTCTTATGTGTCTTTCAGCCATTTTAGATTCCTCTATTGAGAATTGTCTATTTATTTCTGTACCCTACTTTTTAATTGGATTGTTTGGTGTTTTGGAGACTAGCTTCTTGAGTTCTTTGTATATTTTGGAGATCAGACCTCTAAGCCTATTGCCTTGCACAAAACTTAAGTCAAAATGGATCAAAGACCTCAACATAAATCCAGCTATACTGAACTTATTAGAAGACAAAGTGGGAAATACCCTTGAAATAATTGGTACAGGAGACCACTTCCTGAACATTATTCCAGTAGCACAGACACTGAGGTCAACAATTAATAAATAAGACCTCCTGAAACTTAGAAGCTTCTGTAAGGTAAAGGAGACAGCAAGACAAAACGGCAGCCCACAGACTGATCAAAGATATTCACCAACCCCACATCTGATAGAGGGCTGATCTCCATGATTTACTCTTCTTATGCAATGAAGCACAATAAAACTTTGGGGAAAAGTTTCCACATAACAGTTATCACAACAAAGCTTTAGGCATAGCTACATAGAAACTAAATTGCCCAGCAAAGTAGCAAAGTACCTGTGACATTTACATCCAGGTTGTGAGTCTAGCCCTTAATGGCAGAGCCATATCTCCAGTTCACTTGCTGGACTATGTTCATAGCATCTTTATTCATTAAAAACCAGAACCTGGAAGCAAACTGGATGTCCCTCAACTGAGGAATGGATAAGGAAAATGTGGTACATTTACACAATTCAGCTCTTAAAAACAAGGACATGGGAAAATTTAAAGGCAAGTGGATGGAACTAGAAAAAATCCATCCTGATTGAGGTAACCCAGATGGAAAAAGATAAAAATGTTTGTAGTCACTCGTAAGTAGTTATTAACTGTAAAATAATAAAAATGACTATGGTACAATCCACAGACTCAGAGAGGCCAGCTGAAAAGTAGGGCCCAAGGGAGGACACATGGATCTCCCTGGGAAGAGAAAATTGAGAAGATCTAGATGCACTGGAAGCAGGTGAGAATAGGATGTAGAAGGATCTTGTTGTGGGTCATTGAGGGGGAGAACACTGAAGAGACAACTGGAAAGAGGGAGTATTTAGGGTCATGTAAAAACCTGGCACAAGGAAATCTCCCGAAAATCTGTAAGGATGACCCCAGCTAAGACTCCTAGCAGTATTGGATAATGGCCTGAACTGGTCATCTCCTGTGACCAGATTAATGCCTACCCCAGTTGTCCTCACAGGGGCTTCATCCAGCCGCTGATGGAAACAGATGCAGAGACACAGCCAACCATTAGGCAGAGTTCAGTGGATCCTGAAGAAAAAGGGGGAGAAACGATTGTAGGACCCAGGAGGATCTAGGACTTCACAAGAAAACTCACAGAATCAATTAACCTGGGCTCATGTGGGCTTACTGAGACTGAACTGACAACTAAGGAGCCTGAATGGGACATGCCCAGGCACTATGTATATATGTTACAGTTGTGTAGTTTTGTCCTCTTGTGTGACTCCTAAAAGTGGAAGCAGAGGTTATTTTTGACTCTTACTAGGACCCCACTCACCATATTGGGTTGCCTTGCCCAGTCCCAATACATGAATAAGAGTTTAATCTTACTGCAACTTGATATACCAGGTATTGTTGATATACATGGGACACCTGCCCTTTTCTGAACATAAAGGAAGGAGGAATGAATTGGGAGGTGGTACAGCAGAGAGGTTGAGGGAGGGACTAGCAGGAAAGGAGGGAGGGGTAACTATGGCCATGATATAAAACAAATAAATTTGTAAAGAAAGAATGAATGGGTGAATTCTATTCTTTATAGTACTCAGGAAAAGGACCTAAAAGGGAAGAATTTGTAATAATCATAAAGACAGATTCTATTGGTGGGGACTGATAAATACACAGGACCTCTTTCCTTCACTGGTACACAAAGCTCAGGATTAAGGCCAGAACAATGCCCAGGATTTGGAGGGATCCAGGAAGGTTGACTTCATAGAATAGCAAAAAGATCACCAGGTTGTCAGACAGCATTGACTCCAGTCTTCTGGGTGACAGGCATCAGTCACCTCATTCCTTTGAAGAAAATAGGCCATGTGCTAACCAGGCGTAGTTCCTCGAAAGCTTTCTTTAAGCTATATCTCTTACAGAAACTGAGTACATTCATACCAGAGTCCTAAAGGTATTTCTGGGTTTCCAGCCATATGTGATGTCTTAGGGGTGTTTACAGGTATCTGGGCCCAGAACTGTCATTGTACAACATCCATCACCATTCTCAGCTTCACCTACTGAGGCCCTACTGATCTTTCAACATAACACTATATTTTATGTTCATACATTTATAACCCTAAAGCTTCATCTTTTAAAATATGAATGCCTCTGTATGTAATTCAGTTTCCGAGGCTTTCATTGTTTAGAAAGTGTTTTGAATCACATACACCTAGACTGCTTTACTGCCCAAAGATTTCCTTCAATTCTCTAAATATCAGTAGAAGGTTCATGAGCATAAAGGAAGAAAGAACATTAATCATGACACTAAAATAGTTTATGAAGGATACATGGTTCAGGAAAAGTTAGGTTTCCATGTAAGACACACCCAGGTGTAAATCCTCACTATTATCCTGTGCACATACACTGGTTTCTCCACATCTGCTCTTCAACAATGATTAAGGTAATTATACAAATGCCTCAAGCATAAATGATGGGGAATGTACTGTGTATGTTTATCGTATTGATTGTTAAATAAAATACTGTTTGACCAATGAGACAGGAAGTTAGATAGGACTAGAAGTCAAAGAGGATTCTGGGAAATGTAGTAGAGAAGTGCTGATCCAGGCAGGAAGTGACATAGCAAGGAGACTCATATTTAAGCGAAGGAGAAACAGGAAGCGTCCCTTTTTTCCCGTTCGCCTCCTCCAGCGGCAGGATGTCAGCTACCGGCAAGGAGGGATGCCAATAAGGCATCTGATAAGATAAGTCTTATAAAATATATAGATTTATGATAATTAAGACTGAGCTAACAGATGAGAATCCTAGTCATTGGCCAAGCAGCTTTGTACCTAATACAAGTTTCTGTGTATTCATTTGGGCCTAACTCTGGCGGGCGGCTGATATAAAGCTCACACATGGTGGTAGGGCTCAGACAGCTTTTGGCAGAAAGATTTATTGTAACACACAAAGTATGTGCCAGGGGGTATTCTGGTAAATAATAAACTAACTTTACAATTAATGACTAAAATCCAGAATTGGGGTAGTCTATATCAAAAGTAAAATATTTATTGGTGCTTGGTATTTTCTTTATTTACAGACATCTACTGGATGGGTAAAATAGCATGGCACATATCAAGTGTTCAGTAGATAAATATCTGCTCTTTATCTTTTCCACAATAATAGAATTTATATATGTCCAGGCTTTATAAAATTTCAAATAACCATAAACACATAGAGATGGGAAAAATGGGCAAATCAGGTCTGAGGAAGGAGTCTTTCCAATAAAAAACAAAAATATTAAAATCAACATTGATATTTCCAAGTTAGAAAAGTTGATCCACAATTTTTCATGTCATATTTATACATGAAATAATACAATTCATTGTGACTGACACTTGTATACTATGTGATTTTGCTTTTTTATTTAGCTGGAAAGAAAGCAGGGTACACTCCAGGTACAGCAATTAAAGCAGAAGCTCATGTGTGCCACTAATTCTTCCGAATCAAGCATTGTGTTTAAAATCATTTGCTCTTAATTTGAACCATGAAATCTTTCTTTGGAAGCTATCTAGTTAGTGGCAAAAAGCAACTGATATACTAGTTAAGGTATTGAAGACATATAAAGTCTATGTAAAGAAAGGGGTAAATATTTAATAAGAAGTTTGTGTTCTTAAATTAATAGGAGAGGGTGACTCAGCTAAACTACCTCCATATTTATCATGTCTATCTATTTAATATAGATTAATCTCAATTGATAGAAGGCTAAAGGATTAAACTAACAGTTTCATGAGATTTGGGGAAGTTGTTTTATATGATAAAATAAAAAAAAAACGGATGCTACAAAGCAACAAATTGTACACAGCAGACAATCTTGTCACAGCAGACAAATTCTAGATTTTCTGAATTAGCCCCACTGTCTAAGCCTCTCTGTCGCTTTGCTAGAATTTCTTCTAACTGCAAGAATATGAGAAAGAACTCATTCTCTCTGAGGAGAAATCTCGAGTTCAGAGTTGGAGAATCTACCTAATTTTCATGTTCATAGCATGCTACATACGGGCTTTTAAAGCCTACCTAGTAGGAGTCTGAACTTGCTGGACATACATGCTGATGTATTGGGGGATTTCTGAAAATTTAATCTTAGTCACAAATAAAACTGAAAAAGAGTACAGATCTAAGCTGTTCATCAGACTGAAAATTTAAATTCTAAACCATAGAACAATGTACCTAAGTTTTGAAAATTTTTCTTGGTGTTTTATCCTTTTCAAAATTTTAACTCTTTTTATAGTATAAAAATTTCAGTCAATTGCTTTGTTTGATATCACTACACAGCTTTGCCATTTTAAAATTCCCAGAATTATTTTAAGATTCCCAAAATTATGTAATAAAGAAATTTTATATGCTCTTTTTCCCTTTTATTGTAAATATTTTTTAATCACATAATATATCCTGATTATGGTTTCCCCTCTCTCTACTCCTCCAAGTTCCTCCCCAACTCTGCTCCCATCCAGACCCACTCACTTTCTGGATCTCCTTAGGAAAAAAATCAGGCTTCTAACATATATTAATGATATAAAATATAGTATGTTAAAACAAAAATGAACACATGTGAGTAGGAAAAAACACTAAACTGGAATATATATATATGTGTGTGTGTGTGTGTGTGTGTGTGTGTGTGTGTGTGTGTAAATAATGAAAAGAGAGATGAAAATATATATGTATATGCATAATATAAATAAATTTAAATTAAATTTAAAATAAAATGATGTAATAAAATATTTTAAACATGAAAGCCCTAATATGACATTATGAGAATAGGAACCTCCCAAGATGTCTTTGAATTTGTTTTCTATTGACCATCTAATGCTGGGCATGCAGCTTATCCTTAAGTGTATTTATTTTCCCAGTGAAACTGCCTTGGAGGAAATGAAATTTGCATTTTCAAGTGGTTATCAATTGAAGATTGCTTCTGGCATAAGGATGGAGGCATGAGTCATTGACTTCTTTTATCCTCAGAACCCCCTATGGTGCAGCCCCATGCATCCCTGGTATATGCTGCCTCAGTTTCTATGTGTTAATATGTGTGCCTATCATGTTGATTCAAAGGGACTTGTTTTCTTGGTGTTCTCCATCAACTCTGAATTTTACACTTCCTTCTGAGGAAACAGATTTGATGAAGACATCCCATTTAGAGCTGAGTATTCAAGGACTCTGGTTTTCTGGTTGATGCTTGGCTCTGGGTCTTTATATCTGTTTCTCTCTTCATCAGGAGGGAGCTACTCTGATGATAGTTGAGCAAGGCATTGATCTATGAGTATAGCAGTATATCCTTAGAAATCATTTTATCACTATTTTTTTTTAATTTAGGACAGTAGTATTTGATTTTTTATCCTAGTTCCCTAAGCTATATAATCTCAGATTCTTGGTCATACAAGCAGAATGGGGAATGGGTTCCATCTCATGGTTGGTATGGCTCTTCAGTCAAATCATGTACTATTTGGTTACTCACATAGTTTTTGTGCCACCACAGCCATAGCATACCTTGCAGGTGGTATACCATTACAAATAAAGCATTTGTGGATGTCTTGGTGTTAACTTTTCTCTTTTGATAGCATGAGGAGTATCTTTCTGTACAAAAAAAAAAAAAGAGTAGAAAATAGAGCCTCCATTTAGGCACAGCTCAATTTCTCCCTGTTCAATGAGTTGTATAGGTGTCACCTTCAGAAATGGGGCATTTCCTTCAGTTTGTGGAGAACAACCTAGAGTCTTTGCAACACCCTTGGTTGCATTGGGATTCCCATGGGGGTCCTTTGGCTATCATCTAAAATACATGTAGCCCATTCCAAGTACTAATTCATTTGGTGACAAGAGATAGATAGTCAGGGCTCTGTCTCCCCATTATTTGGCAATTTTTTAGTTCACCTCCATATATATATATATATATATATATATATATATATATATATATGCGCTAGTGGTGCACACTACCCCTCAAATGCCTTTTACTGTTAACTGTCTCAGTTCATATTCCCTCCACCAAGTCCATCTTCCCTTCCTATCTCTACTTAATCATTTATAATCACTATTTAGCCTTTTTGTGGTTATTTGGAAGCAACTGCTGAGGCACAAAAAAACTGCCTACAGGTGTCGTATATGCTTTTTTGTATCTTGATAGACATCATCTTCTTTAGGTTAGGAAATTTTCTCCTATTCATTGGATGAAAATATTTTCCATGCCTTTGATCTTCAATTTTCTACTTCCTCTATTTCAATTAGATTTGACCCTTTCATAGTATATTGATTTCCAGAAGTTTGTGCAAATATTTTTATTTTAGATTCAGCATTTTCTTTCATGAGGTATACATTTCCCCTAATGTGTCTACAATGCCTGAGATTCTCTCTTCCATGTCTTGAATTCAATTGTTGAGTTTTGCCTCTAAGATTCCTATTTTAGTTCCTATATTTTTCATTTCCAGGTTTCTCTTAGTTTGAATATTCTTTATTCACTCTATTTCCACATTCATGTCTTAAACTATTTTATTCATTTTCTTCCACTAGGGTTGTGTGTGTGTGTGTGTGTGTGTGTGTGTGTGTGTGTGTGTGTGTGTGTTCATAAATGTCTTTAAGTTATTCATCCCTTTCCTCTTTAAGCACTCTTTCATATTTGTAAATACATTTTAAGGTCTTTTGCTTCAGTTATGTTGCTTGTTGGCTGGTTAGAGGTCACAGTCAGTCATAGCCTAGTAGCGTACTCTTTAACTTACCAATATAAAACTTGATCTCTACCTGCCCTTTTCTGAAGAATGTCCCTGGACCTGGAGAACTGACCTTATCTAAAATCTGTCTCTAAACCAGCTGCTTGATTCATCTTTAGCTTGACCCATGGCACAGATCCCTGCTAAGACTTGTGCAAGGAGCCTTGCTGTAGGACCCTACTACCACATACTAAGCCTTGTGATAGGAGCTTACCACTTAATGCAAATTAGGGTTTGTCCCCAGGTTCTCCAATCCTATATATTATATTCTTGGATAAATTTGAGCTGATTCACTGAAGTCTGTCTCCCAGAGGCCTCCCTCCATGCTCAAAGGCCACATACAAAGCTTTCTGTTACCTCTTCTGCCTCTCATTCCATGGAGAAAAAGGACTCCATAGTTGCTATAGTCAGAGCCAACTATGCTTGGTTTGCTGGGCTCTGGTAGAAACAGTCATCTTGGCTGTTATTGATGGCATCTATATACTGACATCTAGGCCTCTGGGTTTGGAACAAATGAAATTCTAGGTACTGATATCTGAGGTTTTCTTTGTTAGCTGAGGGTTTTATCACTTGGTTTCTGCTGCTGCTCTCTGGTGGTTATGAGAGTGTGGTGGCCATCCATGTTTTGCCTGGTAGGAAATTCTGAGATCCGGAGAGATGTGGGAGAGATGTGTGTATCCAAGGTAAAATGTGTTTCTAGGTATTGGGTGCTGACACTTAGGTATAGAGATGGGCTAGGAGAGCAATGCTGAGGGAATCCACAGAAGGGAGGAAAATGGATTGTTCCACCAGGATCTACTTAGTTCCCTTGGAATTGTGGCAGAGAGTGAGAAGGGACAACAGTTCATTTGCTACAGAGTTGGGGATGGCACTAGGGGATTGGATGGGGAGAAGAGGAGGAAAAGTAAGGTTTGAAACTTTCATACCTACTTTGCACCCTACTTGTTTCTCTGACAGGCTTGGCTGGTGGGTTTCCAGAGAATTCCTTCTGGAGTTTGGGACTGGGATAAAATGATGCCTGGGGGAACAAAGGTTAAAGGGAAAAATCTGTTTGATCCACTAGAGATAAGGACAAGAAGGAAAGGTTTGCTGTACCAGGGGATCTTCTACAGGGCTGGGGATAAGACTGGAGGATTGGATTTGGAGAAAAATAAGGAAGAAGTGAAGATCTGCAGTTTGCCTACCTGCTTTCCTGTCAGGACTGGCCTATGGGTTCAAACAATGTGTTTTGGTCAGAAATTTCTTAACGAACACTCACAATAAAAACAAATAATGATTTTTCCTTTTTCATCTTTGTATTTTCCACTCATGCATTATGATTTGATTTCTAATTTATTTATTTATTTATTTTTATTTTGTGTGTATGAATGTTTTGTCTTCAGGTACACATATGCAGTATTTGACTTCCTGGTGGCGGTGAAGAAGAGAAGGTGATGGATTATCTGTGAATAATGTTACACATGGTTGTGAGCCACCATGTGGGTGCTGGGAACCAAATCAAGGTCCTTTGCAAAAGCAGAGAGACAGTCACATCTCCAACACCAAAGTGTTTTCTTTATGGGATTATTCTTGACGACAAAAGAAAATCATATGGAAAAAGATGAAATTAAGAATGTTTTTTAGCTCTTGCCCCCATGCCTTCTGCTTGAGGTGAGTCTGGGTTCTGCCCAGGCCCAACATCCCCCATCCCCTCCTTGGAACTTCCTGGGTCTGCCCTGCTTACCGACCCTGGCAGCCCAGATTATAATGAGTCTGCCAGCATCAAAGTCTTGGCCCCCCCATGACCTATGGTTGAGGTGAGTCTGGGTTCCACCTAGGCCCAACTCCCCCCCATCACCTTTTTGGAAAGTCCTAGATCTGCTCCACATGTAGTGAAACTACCCAGGAAGCCTGGACTATGCACAGTCTGCCTCATCTCAGTCTTGGGCCCCCTATATACTCAGCTTGAGCTTGAGCTTGAGTCTTGCCCCCCATGGGTGAGGACAACACCAGATGAGGTTGGTCCACTCAGAGTTGCCAACATCGAAGTCTTGGCCCACATACACTCCCCAGGAGATAAGAGGAGAGGGAAAGACCTCACCTGTACCCACTGGAAGAAGTTATGGGAAGACGATAGTATAAGAACACATTAAACAACAGAAAGACCAATATGACACCACCAGTATCTAGGAATTCTACAACAGCAAGAACTGGACATCCCAATGCAGATAAAGCAAAAGAGAAGTACCTTAAAAACAACTTCATGAAGATGCTAGAGAATCTCAAAGAGGAAACAAGAAAATCCCTTAAAGAAATAGAACAAAACAACAAACAAAATAAAAAACATATAGGAAATGGATGAAAGGACAAATCAAAAAATTCAAGAACTAAAAACATCTATTAAAGAAAGCAAGGAAAGCCAAGAAAAAACAACCAAACAAGTAAAAAAAAAATCAAACAGATCAAGGATTTGAAAGCTGAAATGGAAACAATAAACAAAACACAGAATGAGGGAATACTGGAAATAGAAAAGTGGGGTAAACTATCAGGAACTACAGATGTAAGTATACCCAATAGAATGCAAGAGATGGAAGAGAGAGTCTCAGGTGTTGAAGACTCACTAGAAGAAATAGTCATCAACCGAAAAAAAAAAATCTGAAGTCCAAAAAAATCCCTAACACAAAATATCCAGGAAATATGGTACACCATGAAAAGGCCAAACCTAAGAATAATAGGTATAGAGGAAGGCAAAAGAAAATACAGATCAAGGGTACAGAAAACATATTTAACAAAATCACAGAAGAAACCTTTCCCAACCTAAAGAAGGACATGCCAATGAAAGGAAAAGAAACTTACAGAACACCAAATAGACTTGACCACAAAAAAAGTCCCCTTGCCACATAATAATGAAAACACCAAACTTACAGAATAAAGAAAAATATTAAGAGCAGAAAAGGAAAAAGGACAAGTAACATGTACAGGCAAACCTATCAGAATTACCCATGACACCTCCATGGAAACTCCGAAAGCCAGAAGGTCCTAGATAGACATTCTACAAACACTAAAAGACCATAGATGTCAGCCCAGAATACTATGCCCAGCAAAGCTTTAAAACACTAGAGATGGAGAAAACAAGATGTTCCATGACAAAACTAGATTTAAGCAATACATATCCACTAATCCAGCCATACAAAAAGCACTGGAAGGAAAACTCCAACCCAAGGAAGTTAACTACACTCACAAAAACATAGACAATAAATAATCCCACTTTACCAAACACCAAAAGAAAAAGGAGGAATCCACACACAATTCTACTACCAACAAGAAATCAAAAATAAACAGAAATAACAATCAATGTTCATTAACATCCCTCAAAATAAATGGTCTTAATTCTTCTATTAAAAGACACAGGCTAACAGAATGGATATGAAGACAGACTCCATCCTTCTGTTACATACAAAAAACACACCTCAACTTAAATGATGATGTGAAGAGTTAGGAAAAGATTTTCCAATCAAAGGGAAACAAGAAACAAGCTGGTGTAGCAATCATAGTATCTAACAAATTAAACTTCAAACTAAAATCAATCAAAAGAGATCAAGAAGGTCATTTCATATTCAGCACAGTAAAGTCCATCAGGAAGAAATCTCAATTCTAAACATCTATGGCCCAAATACAAGGGACTCACATTCTTAAAAGAAACATTGCAAAAACTTAAATCAAACATTAAACCCCACACACTAGTAGTGGTAGACTTCAACATCCCACAGTCACCACTACACAAGACCACCAGACAGAAACTTAACAAACAAACAAAGGAACTAACAAAGTTTATGGCCCAATTGGATTTAACAGACATTTATAGAACACTCCATCCAAACACAAAAGAATGTATAATCTTCTCAGCACCACATGGAACATTCTCTAAAAATCAACCACATACTTGGCAGCATACCAAACTTCAACACTCACAAAAAAAAAAAAAAAATAAGGAATAACCCCTGTATCTTATAGGACACTATGCTTTAAAGTTAGAATTCAACAACACAGCACAAATTGCAGATATCCTACAAACTAAAGGAAATTGAACAATGTGCAATTGAACCATTGCTGGGTCAAGAAAGAAAGAAAAACAGAAATTAAGACTTCATTGAATTCGATAAAAATGAAGACACAACATAGCCAAACTGATGGGACAGTTTGAAAGCAGTACAAAGAGGAAAGTTCATAGAACTAAGTGACCACATGAAAAACTGAAAAATAGTCACACTAGAGAATAAATAGCCACTAATTAAATAGAAGCAGTAATCAAAAGTTTCCCAACCAAAAAGAGCCCAGGGCCAGATAATTTCAGTACAGAATTCTACCAGAAATTCAAAAAAGAGCTAATACCAATAGTCCTCAAAGTGTTCCACACAATAGACACAGAAGGGTCATTGCCAAACTCTTTTTATGTGGCTACAATTGCCTTGGTACCCAAGCCACACAAAGACACAACTAAACAAGAGAAGTACAGACCAATATCCCTCATGAAACTTTGATGCAAAAATATTCAATAAAATACTGATAAATCAAATCCAAGACACATCAGAAAAATCATCCACCATGATCAAGTAGGCTTCATCCCAGGGATGCAGGGATGGTTCAACATATGAAAATCCATCAATGTAATCCACTATATAAACAAACTAAAAAAGAAACACCACATTCTCATCTCATTAGATGCTGGAAAAGCCTTAAACAAAATCCAATACCCATTCATGATAAAGGTCATGGGGAGATCATGGATAACAGGAACATACCTAAACAAAATGAAGGCAATATACAGCAAACCAACAGCCAGCCATCAAACTAAATGGAGAGAAACTCCATGTAATTCCTCTAAAATCAGCAATAAGACAAGGCTGTCTACTTTCTCCATAGCTTTTCAATATTGTACTTGAAGTTCTAGCTAGATCAATATGACAACTAAAGGAGACCAAAGGGATACAAACTGGAAATGATGAAGTAAAACTTTCACCATTTTCAGATGATATGATAGTTTACATAAGTGACCTGAAAAATTCTACCAGGGAAGTCCTATAGCTGATAAACTCCTTCAGCAAAGCAGTGGGATACAAGATTAACTCAAAAAAAATCAGTAACCCTACTGTTAAAAGATGATAAATGGGCTGAGAATGAAACCAGAGAAATATCATCATTTACAATAGCAACTAATAACATAAAATGTCTTGGGGTAATGCTAACCAAATAAGGGAAAGACCTGTATAACAAGAACTTTGGGTCCTTAAAGAAATAATTTAAAGAAGATACCAGAAAATGGAAAGATCTCCCATGCTCTTGGATAGGTAGGATCAACATAGTAAAAATGGCAAGCCTGCCAAAAGCAATCTGCAGATTCAATGCAATCCCCGTCAAAATACTGGCACAATTCTTCACAGACCTTTAAAGAACAATACTCAACTATATATGGAAAAACAAAAAACCCAGGATAGCCGAAACAACCCTGTACAATAAAGGAACTTCCAGAGGCATCACCATCTCTGACTTCAAGCTCTACTATAGAGCTATAGTACTGAAAACAGGTTGTTATTGGCACAAAAATAGATAGGTAGATCAATGGAATCAAATTGAAAACCCTGATATTAACCAACATACCTACAAACACCTGATTTTGTCAAAGAAGCTAAAAGTAACAAAGCATCTTCAACAAATGGTGTTGGCATAACCATGGGATGCTGACATGTAGAAGACTGCAGATAGATCCATGTCTATTGCCATGCACAAAATGGATCAAAGACCTCAACATAAATCTAGCCACTCTGAACCTCTTAGAAGAGAAAGTAGGAAGTACCCTTGAAGGAATGGGTACAGGAGACCGCTTCCTGAACATTACATCTGTAGCACAGACACTGAGTTTTACAATTAATAAATGGGACCTCCTGAAACTGAGAAGCTTCTGTAAGGCAAAGAACACAATGAACAAGACAAAACAGCAGCCCAGAGAATGGGAATAGATATTTACCAACCCCACTTCCGACAGAGGGCTAATCTCCAAAATTTTAGAGAACTCAAGAAGCTAGTCACCAAAACACCAAATAATCCAATTACAAAGTGGTGTGCATAATTAAATAAAGAATTCTCAATAGAGGAATCAAAAATGGCTGAATGACACTTAAGAAAGTGCTCAACATCCTTAGCCATCAGGGAAATACAAATCAAAACAACTCTGAGATACCATCTTACTCCTGTATGAATATCTAAAATCTAAAAGACCAATGACAGTCTATGCTGGAGAGGATTGGAGAAAGGGGAACACTCTTCCACTGCTGGTGGGAGTGCCAACTCATACAGCCACTTGGAAATCTGTATGGAGATTCCTCAGAAAAATGGGAATCAGTCTACCACAAGCAATTCCACTCTTAGGCATATATCCAAAGGATGCACATTGATACAACAAGGACATTTGCTCAACTATGTTCATAACAGCATTATTTGTAATAGCCAGAACCTGAAGCAACCTAGATGCCCTTCAACTGAAGAATGGATAGAGGTGTGGTATATTTACACAATGGAGTACTACTCAGTGGATAAAAACCGATAGAATCTTGAAATTCGCAGGCAAATGGATGGAACTCGAAGAAACCATCCTGAGTGAGGCAACCCAGTCAGAAAAAAAGACAAACATGGTATATACGCACTAATATATGGATTTTAGACCTAGAGCAAAGAATTACCAGCCTATAATCATCACTGCCAGAGAGGCTAGGAAACAAGGAGGACCCTAGGAGAGACATACATGGTCCCCCAGAGAAGGGGAAAGGGGCATGATCTCCAGAGCAAATTAGGAGCGTGGGTGGCTGGGGAGAGGGAGCTAGGAGAAAGAGAAGGGGAGAAGAGGATGGGAATGGAGGACATCGGGGAGCAGGAAGTTTGAGTCAATTGAGTCGGGGGAGGGATAGAGGAGAGCAAGAAAAGAGATACCATAATAAAGGGAGCCATTATGGGTTTAAAGAGAAATCTTGCACTAGGGAAATGTCCAGAGATGTACAAGGATGACAGCAATTAACAATCTAAGTAATATTGGAAAGGCTGCCTTAAATGCCCTCCCCCCAAATAAGATTGATGACTACCTTTTAAGCCATCCTAGAGCCTTCATCTCGCAGCTAATGTAGGTAGAAGGAGCCACCCACAGCTAAACACTGGGCTGAGTTCCTGGAGTCCAGTTGCAGAGAGGGAGGAGTGATGAACCAAGAAGTCAAGACCAGGATGGTGAAACCCACAGAAACAGCTTACCTGAACAAGGGGGAGCTCATGTTCCCCAGACTGATAGCTGGGAAACCAGCATGGGACTGAACGTGGGTATCAGTAAGGATGCCTCAGCAATCTACGGGGCCTCTGGTAGTGGATCAGTGTTTGTCCATAGCATAAGAATGGATTTTGGGAATCTATTCCACATGGAGGGATGCATTCTCAGCCTGGACAAATGGGGAAGGACCTAGGCTCTGCTCCCAAGGATATGACAGACCCTGAAGATCTCCCATGGAAGGCTTCACCCTCCCTGGGGACCAGAAAGGGGATGGGATAGGGAGTTAGTTGGGGGTAGGGGGAAAGGATAGGGAGAGGGAACTGGGACTGATATGTAAAACAATTTTGTTTCTAATTTAAGTAAAAAATAGAAAAAAAGAAGTGTGAGCACATCAATGTAACAGATAAGGACTCTGCATATACTGGGTCTCAATTGCTCTGTTTAGAGAATTGTATGAGCTTTTGCATCTTATATAGAAATACTTGATGTGTTACTTTAAATAGGAACGACCCTAATAGACTCTTCTGTTTGAATGCTTGGTGGTTCATAGGGAATGACACTATTAAGGGGTGTGGCCTTATGGGAGTAGCTGTGGCCTTGTTGGAGGAAGTATGTCACTGTGGAGGTGGGCTTTGAAGTCTCAGATGCTAAAGTCTGTCCAGTGTGAAACAGTTTTCCTTCTGCTGCCTTGAGACCATGATGCAGCTCTTTCAGCACCATGTCTGCCTCCACGCCCTCATACCCTACCATAATGATAATAGACTATATCTCTGAAGTGGTAAGCCAGTCCTGATTAAAGGTTTTCCTTTATAATAGTAAAAAAAAAAAAAAAATACTCTCGGCATTCTGTAGTTGGTTTTCTTCCTCCACACCTACCTCACTCAGTGTTACTCATTTTGTTTCCTCAAAACTCTACTACAACATCTGGACCTTCATAATGCACCAAAGGAGACAAACTTTTGGATTCATTATTCTAACTGAGGGTACTGTTAACCACCCTTTCTTCACTAAGACTGAATTCCATCCTGTTTTCTTTATATCCTTTTCTCTGTCAGCTCATTTCTTCTTTGTACCTATTTAAGTGTTGGTATTAATATGGCCTCATTATTCTGATTCTAGATCTGCCTTCATAGCTTCTTTCCCAGAAAATCCACCAAATTGAATAAAATTCATATCTTGGAGTGGGGGATATGAGTGTCAGCCTAGATAGACATTATCACAAGAACCATTCTCCCTTCAAATCACTCAAATATCACTTGCATGATGAAAAAATTTCAACTTCATGTTCCTATATCCAATCTGTCACAGAATTCTGCCTGTTATAATTCCTTGGTCTTTGGGGGAATGTCTTTCTCTTCATTCCCACTAATTCTGCTTTCATTCCAGCCTTTTTCATTATGCCTACAAAGATAAAGTAGCACTAGAGCTAATTCCCCTGAGTTCAGCCTGTAGCCCCCAAATGAAGCATTACACAGCTACCCATGTCTTTCTCAGTTGCCAATGAAATTGCATTGATTTCATTACTGCAGCTCATTGCCTTAGGGAATCTCCATTCAGATATCTTAAAACATCATTGTGCATCTCTCAAGATCCTTAGTTTTAGGTCTTTGTCTTTCTCCAACTTTGTGTTTTCTCTGCTTGTATACATCTATCCCAAGTAAACCTTGAATATGACATGTTTTCTTGCCTTGCACTTTACTTGCACTTACTCTTAATTCTGCCTCTAATATTCTTTGCCTATTTCTCCTATTGATTACTACACAGTGACTTAAGACACCACTCAGATCAAATCTCCTCAGGAGGCTTTCTTAGAAAGCTTCTGCCACTTTCTCTACCGCACTACCATGCTTACCCCCACTTTACCATAGATAATACTATTATAGTCTTTCTGGGACTGTGATGTAGTGTCTGGCTTGTTTGCCCACTTCTTGAGGATAGGAACCACACATCTGTGCTTTGAATGCCAATGCCAAGTCAGCTTCTGACAAACTATTGATATTAATAACTTGGTAACTTAGTTGTACCTAATTTTATTAGATGGCCTTCCTGTCAACCACCCCCCACACACAAACTTTCTGTCCTTAACTCTGAACTCTCAAGATTATACTAACATATTTTCATCCAACAGATGTACATATACACTTTAGTATAACATTGTCATTTCAAGACTCAAACATCTAAAAATAAATTTGTCATCTTCACTGTGAAATAAACTCTCTGTCATTTCTATTTCTGTTCCTGGAATCACATTCTATTAATCAAGCCTCCTGAAAGCCTTCAAGTCACCTACAACTGCTTCCAGGATTCACCTTGTGTATAAAGTCTTTCTTCAAATCCAGTCATTTTTCCCTCTTACTGTTTGTTAATTCCTTGTCCATCTCTACAACTTCTATTCCAACCTTCCATACCCAGACTTGAAATGTTGTTGCTAATTTCTTCCCCATCCTTTCTGCATATGAAAATCTCTGAAGTTCTCTCTAAAGGGTGATTTTCACCTCTTCAGGACTTTTGCAAAGACAGCCAGTAGATTTCTTATGTCTATTGATTTAAGTGAAAACATAAATCTGTGTTTTTCTCCATGTATATAGCACCTGCACTAAAAAATTAGCTTTTGAAGTCCTCTATACCACAACAAAAACTGTTATGCAGTGAGTCTGGCATGATCACTTGGAGGGTTTCCTTTTAGATTGTTCTGGAGGTCTGTATAGTGTGTGCTAAGAAATCTTCTGCCTAAATACTCTTGCATTTCCTCTCCATTTTTCAGAAAGAAACCCTTCTATCCCATCATGGTTTTACATGATCATAACTTGTCAATCAAAATGGAGCTTGCAAGATAGGCAGGAGGAATCTCCAAGTATCTAGTGGATGTTATCTGTAAATGTGATTAAGAAATATACCAACTGTCTAGGAAAAGCCGTGTTAAAGATTGAGAGGCAATGGTGCTGAGAGCTTACACAACGCCTGGAATCATGCCTGTTTCAACAGACAGCCAGGAAAACCACACTTCTCACAGTCTGAACAGTAGACTAAAGAGTAAGCCTGTGCTTCAGCAGTGGAGAATAATTACCCTCAGCTGAGCTCTGCTCCAGAACCATTTGTGTAATTTAAAAAAAAATGAAAATTCAAAAGATTCAAAAAATTCATATAATTGAATCGCAAGATACATGACACTAGATTATCATCCAGAAAAGAATCTAGCAATTAACAATTAAAATTCATAAGTATTCCCATCCAATCAAAAAACAAAGATGCCCTGTAATGATAGGATATATCAGCAAATCTAAACCAGGTGTTTCAGTTAAGACAGAAAAACAAGATATTAAATGTTAAATAATTTTAGATTATATACTGCAGTGAAAAGATGGCTGAAGTCAAAGAAATACTAACAAACTATCCAAAATAAATTACTCAGATAAAAAGAAAATCAACACAAGCAGGGATAGCAGCTAGATGCAAGAAAATTTTAAAAGTATAAATGGGGGAGAAAATAGAAAAAATTAAAGAAATTGTTTTCCAAATTTATTGGAAAAAAAGAAGGCACATATATAAATTTAAATCCCCTCAAAGACAAAGAAACCCACAGGACCCATCACAATAGGCAAGTCAAAAATAGGGATGAAAAGATTCTGAAAGCAGACAGAGAAAATGTGTGCACGTAGAGGGACAAACACAAATGTAAGAGCCAGAGCCAGTTTTTCATATTCCTTTTTTTCCTTTTTATTTAAAGTAGATTGTTTTCTCATAAAGTATAACCCTACCTCTACTCCTCTCAGACCTTCCCACTTTTTCTCACTTCCAGATCCATTCTTTCTATATCTTTCATTAGAAAAGAACAGACCTGTAAGAGAAAGCAAAACATAAAATGTAAAGTATAGTAAGATAAAACAAAAGCCCTCAACATAGAAGTTGGACAGGCAAATCAACAGAAGGAAAAGAGCCCAGGAGAAGATACAAGAGTCACAGACATACTCCTTTACTATTCAGGAGTCCCATAAAAACACTACACTAAAAGCCAAAATACGTAAGTACAGAACCAGATGTAGATATGTGTCGACCCTGTGCTTGCTGCTTCACTCTCTGAGAGTTCGTGTCAGCTTTGGTCAGTTGATTTAGGGACTTGTTTTCCTGGTGCCTCCATCCCCTCAGATTATTACAATCTTTCTGCTTCCTCTTCCATAGGATTCCCTGAGCTCTGAGGGGTGGAATTTAATGGAGACATCTTACTTAGTGCTGAGTTCCCCCCCCCCCCGCTCCAAATAATATCTGACTGCAGGTCTCTTCATCTGCTCCCATCTGCTGCAAGAGGATGCTTCTCTAATAATGGCTGATTCAGGCACTGATATATGAGTATCGAAAAATATCATTAGGATATTTTTTTTCTGTGACATCTGAACCACTTAGCATTATTTTTAAAAAGAAACAATCATTTTACATATCAATCCCCCATACCATTTCCCCCTCATCCTCCCATGACCCCTACCAATCCTCCCAATTCACCCCCCACCCCCACACCAAGGACAGTGAGGCCTTCTGTGGGAGATCATCAATGTCTGTCACATCATTTGGGAGAGGGCCTAGGCCCTCATCAATGTATCTAGGCTGACATAGTATTCCTCCTTAGGGAATGGGCTCCCAAAGTCCATTTGTGCACAAGGGATAAGTGCTGGTTCCACTGCTAGAGTTCACATAGACTGCCCAGGCCTTGTAACTGGCCTCCATATTCAGAGGATTTGGTTCAGTCCAATGCTGTTTAGACAGTTTTATGACTAGGGTCCCTGTGTTCTCACTAGGTCAGGTAAGCTGTTTCTGTAGGTTTCTCCAGCATGGTCTTGACTCCTTTGCTCATCACTCCTCCCTCCCTACAACTAGATTCCAGGAATATGGCTCAGTGCTTAGCTGTCAGTGCCTGCTTCTGCTTCCATCAGCTACTACATGGAGGCCATTGGATGGCAATTAAGGTAGTCATCAATCTCATTACAGGGGAAGGGCATCAAAGGCAACCTCTCCACTACTGCCTAGATTTTAGTTGGGGTCATCTTTGTGGATCTAGTGAACAGATTTCTCTTTAAACCTATAATGGGTCCCTCTATTAAGGTACCTTTTTTCTTGCTATCCTTTATTCCTCACCTGATTCAGTCTTCCTGATCCCTCTTGTTCTCCTCCCAACATCCTCCTCTCCACTTCTCTTTTTCCTCCACTCTCCCCCTCCCTGTGTTCCCAGTTTTCTCAAGAGTTCTTATCCCTTTCCTCTTCTTTGAGGGACCATGTATTTTTCTCTTGGAGTCATCCTTGTTTCCTAGTTTCTATGGTGAGGTGGGCTGTATGCTGGTAGTACCTTGCTCTATGTCTAATATCCATATATGAGTAAGTAGATACCATGCTTCTCTTTCTGTGACAGGGTTACCTCAGTTAGGATGGTTTCTTCCAGTTCCAGCCATTTGCCTGCAAATTTCAAGAATTCATTGTTTTTTTTTCTGCTGAGTAGTATTCCATTGTGTAAATGTACCACAATTATATCATTTGAAAATAAGGTTATTTCATATCTTCCTTTTTTATTTGTCCTCAATTGATGTTCCTCTCAGATCTTTTTGTTCTAAGTCCTCAAACACTATGTCAAACAGTCATAGAGAAAGTGTACATCCTTTTCTTGTCACTGATTTTAATAGAAATACTTTCCATTTCTCTCTATTTAGAATGATAGCTATGAACATATAAGTTGCCTATATTATGTGGAGATGTATCACTCATACACCTACTTCCTCCAGTACAAAAGCCTTTGACAAAATGTAATGATTATGTATTCACTTTAGTATATTTATGTGGCAGATTACATGTTTTTGGTTTTTGTAATTTTTTGTTTATTTATTATTTGAATTAGAAACAAGATTATTTACATGTCAATCCCAGTTCCGTCTCCCTCCCCCCTCCCCTACCTTCCCCCCCCAACTAAAACCCTACCTATCACATATCCTTTCTGCAACCCTGGGGAGGGTGAGGCCTTCCATAGAGCGGTCATCAGAGTCTATTATATCCTTTGGGATTGGGCCTAGGCCCACCCCTGTGTGTCTTGGCTCAGGGAATATCCCTCTATATAATATAATACATAAAATGCCTAAGTAATCCACCAGAAAACTTCTATAGCTGACATATATGTTCAACAAAACAGCACAATGAAAAATTAACAAATAAAAAAATCAGTATACACAAACAGCAAATATATTGAGAAAAAGGTCAAGAAAACAATACCATTTGTTATAATCAAAAACAAAAATCTTAAAAATAACTCTAAGGAAGTGAAGTACTTATATAATTAAAAACTTCAAGATATTTAAGAAAGAAATTAAAAATAAAAATCAATCAAATCATGGGAAGATCTTCTGATGCTCATGGATTAAATGGATTGATAGGATTGATATTGTAAAAGTGGTTATCCTACCAAAAGCAACTTACAGATTTAATGCAATCCCCATCAAAATCAAAATTCAAGGACAATTCTTCACAGAAATTGAAATAACAAACTTAAACTTAGTTTGGAAACACACACACACAAATAAATTTAAGACCATGGTGACCAATGAAAGAAATCCTATAGGTATCCAGGTATCAACATCCCTGGGTTTAAGTTATAATACAGAACACAAGTAATAAAGAAAAAACACAGTATTAGCAAAAAAAAGACATACTGATCAATGGAATAGAATGTAAGACCTCACATAATTCTTCACACCTACAGACACATGATGTTTTTACAAAGAAGCTAAAAATACACAGTGGAGAAAAGACAGCATTTTTAAATAAATAGTACAAGTAGAAGAAGGCAATTATATCCATATATACATCACTCTGTACAAAACTCAACTCCATATGGATTAACGACCTCAATACAATACCCTGAATAAAACATAGATTGAATATCGTGGAATAGAAAATGTGAAGTATGCCTCTATTCACTGCCATGGAAAAGCACTTTCTAAACAATATTTTGGTTTGTTTGTTTTTGTTTTTACAATTAAATTACTGTTGATTTTTTTTTGTATTTTTATTGTATTCTGATGAGAGCCCAGTTGGGTTTAGTTAATAGCTAACACTTCTTTTTCTTTCATTTTTCCTTTTATTGAATATAGATTATTTTTCATACACTATATGCTGATTATAGTTTCTCTTCCATCTACTCCCTTTGGTTCCTCCCTACCTCATCTCACCTCTAGATTCCCTTTCTTTTTCTCATTAGAAACGAACTGGCTTCTAAGATATGACAATCAAATATTTAAAAAATAAAACATAACAGCATAAAACAAAAACTACCACATCAAAAGTTGTACATGGCAACCATAAAGGAGAAAAAGAGTCCCAAAAGCAGGTACAAAAGTCAGAGACCCAGTTGTATGTTCAGTCAGGAATCCCATGAAAATATTGAGCTAATAATATCCTATATATGTAGAGAACCTGGTGCAGACCCATGTATAGCACTGTGCTTGCTGCTTCAATCTCTGTGAGATCATATATGCCTTGATTAATTAATTAATTGATTGATTCAGAGATTCTGGGTCTCCTGGCGACCTTCATGCCCTCTGGCTCTTACACTCTTCTCAGCTCTTCTCCCATGGGATTGCCTGAATTCTGAGGGTAGAGATTTGATGGAGAACTCCCATTTAGACTTTCTCTCTTCATGTGATGTCTAGCTGTGGACCTCTGCATCTGTTCCAATCTACTGCTAGAAAAAGATTCTCTGATGACTGGATAAGGCACTGATTTGCAGGTATAGCAGAATATCAATAGGGGTCATTTTATTAGTACACTTTTTTAGACCAGTAGTATTTGGTGTTTACCCTAGGTCTCTAGGTTAATATTATCATTGGTTCCTGTTTACCCAGATAGTGTCAGGTTCCTTCGCATGAAGTGAGCCTTTAGTTAAATCAGACATTGGTTGGCTACTCTCACAACTGAACAAGATTTCAGTAGCACAAGCATTAATACCTATAATTAATAAATATGACCTCAAGTAACCGAAAAGCTCTATACAGGAAAGGACACCATCATTCAAGCAGAGTGGCAGCCCACATAATGGGAGAGTCAGTATCTAGAATAGACAAAGAGAACGATAGTAGGAAATAGAAAGCATATACTTTCATATACTTGTATGAAAATATCCTTATGGAATATACTACAGTATGAAATGAATATAAACAGTAAAGTTTTTCAATGTAAAAATGTTTTAAATAAGCAAAAATGATCAGACATTTTATTTAAGAAGATATATGAGCAGTGAAATAGACACATGAAAATAGGCTAAATGTAAATGGATTTTTCCTTGGGCCACCAGCTCACAAAAAAAATGGAGAATTATTATTAATTATGAAAGCTTGGTCATAGCTTAGGCTTGTTCCTAATTAGTTCTTATAACTTAAATTAATACATATCTTTTAATCTATGTTCTCTTATGTGGCTTGGTTAAGTTTTGTATGCACTGCCCATCCTGCTTCCTCTGGCTGGTGATTCAACCTTCTTACCAGCATTCACTCTCTGCCTGGAAGTTGTACCTATCTCTCCTGCCTAGATATTAACCATTCAGCTTTTTATTATACCAGTCACAGCAATACAGCTTTACTGTGTACAACTATCCCACACAGCTAAATATTATCATTCATCAAGGGAAAAAAGCATAATAAGAGACTACCTTTTCTCTTAATTCAAGAAACTATAAGCTAATCTACAGTGAAACCAAGTACACTTTGAAACTGGCAGTTTGTTATATCTCATTTAAACACCAGTAAAACTATTTTAAAGTTGTAAGAAAAAAAAGGATCTAGAAAAATTACTAGTCAACAAAGTTCCCAGTGTCTTCTTACAGGATCTTAGACTGTCTGAGATGCCAGAGTCCTGGTTTGTCATTTTGCACAGTAAATTTTGTGTAACCATAAGTACGAAAGTAAATTTGGGTCTTCCGTTGGACTCATCTTAACTTCTCTCTACCTCACTGAATCTGTTTTCTTCAACTATACACTCAGTCTGACAAAAGTTTTACCTTTGGACTATCAGAAAGATTACAGCTGAAATATCTGTTAAGCATGTAGCCAGCACACAGCCTGATATCAATAACTGTGATTATCACTAAGATACTAGCGCCAGGGAAATGAAGCGACTTGGCCAAGATTTTTGTTATTTTATAGCAATATTAGCAGGTTGTGTCTGCCTCTTAGGCTGGTTCCTTTTTCTCCATGAGTTGTGATCCTTCCACAGTTTTTATAACATCAGACATTTTTGCTTAATGACAGAAATAAAAATCAAGAGTAACTCACATAGAAATTGTTCCAGTTGTAATAGCATGAAGTCTTAGAGGCACAGTGTAAAAGTCTGCACTGCCACTAACCTGAGGAGCTAACTCACACTGTGCTTAAGACACGACACACAACACAGACTGCAGCTGGGATTCAGGTGGATATAAGACCCGGGGACAATTATGCCATTGTTTTAAATTCTTGATCTGAAGTCCAAGAACCTTAAAGGACCCAAGTACAATAATTTAGAATTTTATATGCCTCCTCAAATCATCAGGAAACATACATTTCCATTTTCTAGCCTTTTCAAATTCTTAAATAGATAAATGACTCTCTTAAAATACTAAGAACAGGTGTTATTAGCAGTAAGCTGGTTTTAGAGACAGAAATAAGTGAAAAAATTAATTATGAAGAAATCCTGTGGAAATGTAACTTGAACAGAAAGTTGGAATCCTTTCTGTTAATTACATGTGCAATGGAGTCAGGAAGCAGCGCAACCACTGAGTACTCTCAAGTAACTGAGTAACTCCTATGGTGGTTTGAATGAAAATGGTACCCACAGGCTCATAGATTCAGCTACTCTGCAACACCATGTCTGCCTGCCTGCCACCCTGTATCCTACCATGATAATGGACTAAACCTAAGAAAATATAAGGAAGTCCACAAATAAATAAATCCTTTCTTTCATAAGAGTTGCCTTGGTCATGGTGTCCCTTCACAGCAATAGAACAGTGACTAAGAAAACAGAGCTAGCACTCTGGTTTGGCTTTCAAGGTAGGCAGACAATGAGCTAAATCAAAATAAAAGCATTTAACATTTTTATTGTCCTAGCCCTCTAACCCTTTACCAAACTTTAATAAAAACCTGCCTGCAATGGCCCAGCATTGAATTAAGAGCTATTGGTGGCTCTGAAGAACAATGACCATCTTCAGTCTGAAACATGCTTCAGGCTTTTTAAACATCAAGGAAAATTTTTCTAAGTATCTAATGTTTGTGTAATGTGAATTTTTCATGGAGTAAGAAAGTGAAAGATCCATTAGATATGCTTTGTTTGTTTGTTTGTTTGTTTGTTTGTTTAAGATATACAGCAAAATGAAAGCTTCAAATTCTTTTACAGAAAGGACAAATGAAAGATTAATGATTAATGTACAAAGATTAAAATAAAAACTCAGTGACTAAAATGTCGCATGTTAAGAAGCAGTAAGGGGAAAATAGATGGAGCTAGACCTGGTTCAGGGAAAAATATCAACTGGGTTTGCTCAGTTCTTTTCCTTCTTTTTTATCTTTTCTTTCTTTTTTTTTAAATTGTAAACTTTCACTTGAACATGGGGATTTGCTTAAAAGTTATGAAAGTCAGAGGAAGAAAGAATCTCCAAATAATCAGGTTCTTTTACAGCATTCCCTTGCTCTAGGGAGGCAGAAAGGCAGCGAAGAAAGGAAGGAGGGGACAAGGAAAGGAGGGAGGGAGGGACGGAAGAGAGGGGAAGGAAAGGGGCAGGCAAGGCAGGCGAGGGAGGGAGACAGATGTTTAGTACATCTCTCTGATCTGCACTTTGCTGTCCAGGTCCCAGAACTTCCCGTTTTCTTCCCACCCCTTAGCTCTCATTCATACCATTACTCTTCTTTAAAATCCATCCCAGCTCTCCTCCAATATTTGTGTATACTTTTCCCTCCTTTTAACTAAGCCCCCTTTGAATCGCCTCCTTTTGTGTGTCTCCCGGCAGGGGGCAAGGTCTTTGCTCTCCTCTTTGGCCCGGTTTACTGAGGCTTGGGGTTTCACTGGGAGCTCTCTGGAGTACTGCGAAATTGCACCAGGGCTTTGGTTGGAAGAGCCACTCCGCAGGCCCCGTGCTGTGCCTAAGTGCATCAAGGCCACGTCAACTCCTTGATGCTGCCCCACGCTGTGAGCCTCCTTTGCACTGTGTCATATGTCAGGATGGGTTTTCCCCACAATGCATTCTTTAGTTCACTGTCAGAGAAAAAAGAACAAATAATGTGCTCCTGTGGCAGACAAACATGCTACCTGCAAGGTTAGAGAGCTGGACACATTTCCCTCCTCCACAGTGAATTCCCTGAGCTTATGCTGTCTTTTCCTCCCCATTATTCTTCCCTCTCCCTGCCCCTCCCCTGAGCAAGTCCTTTGGAAAGTTCTTGTGCCAGGTCAGAGCATTCATCCAGCAGGAAAGTCTGTAAAATATATGTCAGTGAATTCATGGATCAACATTTTCATGCTAAATGTATTTACAGACAAAATTATGACATAAGGTATTCTATGTTTTCTGTAAGAAGCTTCGTCATGAAATTTTCTGAGAATTTGATGACAAAGGCTTCCACGGGGACAAACCACTGAGAAATCATCCTTAAATACATGAAAATGTCTATTTTAATTACCAGTGCACTTGATTATCAGCTTACTATTTTTTAAATGAGCATAAAAGCACTTCTATTTAAAACAATCAAGTCCCAATTTTGTTGCCCTTAACTCTTTCTGATAAAACAAAACAAAACAACAACAAAAAAAAAAACAGCAATCTTTTCCCTAATGGTTACATTTACTACCTGACTACAAGCAATCTGTTTTTCCCACACCATACAAAGCTGAGTATAAAAACAGAGAATTGCGGTGGACACAGGAAGAGGAAAGAGCCCTATCCTGCAGTGTGACTCTCCCAAGCAGAGGAATGCGAGCACAATTAACATTCACTGTGAAGGCTGCCAACACACAGCTAAAGCTCCTTTCATATAGAAATACTTGATTTTAAAATAGCAGTGGCCCAGGCTTGAGACTAAAATGCACCTGACAGTCAGCAGGGCTTCACTCCTTTGCTCCAGATGTTTCTTAGGAATGTCCAGCAGATCTGGTAATTTCATTAACAGCAAAAATATCCTGCCTCCAGGCATCTGCATCTCTAGAACCTAGCCATTAACCTCATCAACTATAATCTTTCCAGGTAATCTCTTCAGTTTTCTTACCTATCCTTAAAAGGAAACATCTTCAAAACTCACGAAAATCCTCTACATGACTACTACAGGTAACAAAGGGTGATTCCTTTTTGAGAAGTCCCCTTTTCTTCTGAGCACCTTTCTTGCTCTGAACCCTTGTCCTTGAAGCTGTCTTTAAATGTCCATATAAACCCTTGCTCTGTGCTCTAATGTTTAGCACTGCAATCCCTCTCTGCATCATGGCCATGACCCTGGTTTGGCCTAAGTCAAGGTTCCCTAAAAGATTAAGGGAACTCCTCTGGCTGCTGAAGGTGACAGAAGCATAGTGACCTGCTTCCATGTCTCACAGCACTGACATTCAACCGTAGATAGAATTCATTACTGTTGGATGTGAAATGTAGGCTTCTTAAGCCCTTCCCACCTCATAGACTACAGGTGGGCAGAAAGGAAACAACATGTAAATCCTTACAGCCTGTGTAAGCAATGGAGACTCTTCCTATTTCTAGAGAATCCATGACTCACACACAGCGTAAATATAAAAATATCCAGCATGAAAGGGGGGGAGGGTGGGAAGAAAGATCAATAGCCAGTGGTTAAGAAGGACTCTGTTCATGACAGACCCACTTCAATCAGAAACTGACTGCAACTGTGGCCACCTACAAGCCTGCACAAAATCAAGCCAATAAACATTTCAGTGTGAGAGGGTAAAGACTGATGAAACCCCACATATCATTGAAGACCCATATGGATACTTTATGGTTTCAGAGATAGAGAAAGTCAATTTTCTTTAAGAGTATGATGCCTGGTAGGATGACTATGATCCAGAGGATGGTCCCACAATTATTATTATATGAACAATACAAATTGGACTGGGTGGGTTATTTTATTATTTTTATTTACTTTAGAATAACTCTTATTTACATATCCATCACCCCATTCACTCGCCCTCCCGTCTTCCCATGCTACCCACCAACCCTTAATCCCACCACCCACCCACTCCCCAGGGACAGTGAGGCCCTCTACCAGGGACCTTCAAAGTCTGTCACATCATTTCAGAAAGGGCCCAGGCCCTCCTTCCTGCATATGAGCTGCAATAGTAACCCTCCATAGGGAATGGACTCACAAAGTCCATTTGTGTTCTAGGGATAAGTACAGGCTCCACTTTTAGAGGTGTCATAGACTGCCTTGGCCTCCTAGCTGGCACCCACATTCAGAGGGCTTGGTTCAGCCCAATGCTGGTCCCCCAGCTTTACAACTAGGGTCTCCGTGTTCTTACTAGGTCAGGTGAACTGTTTTTACAGGTTTCTCCAGCACAGTTTTGGCTCCTTTGCTCATCCCTCTTCCCTCTCCACAACTGGATTCCAGGAATATGGCTCAGTGTTTAGCTGTGAGTGCCTGTTTCTTCTTCAATCAGCTACTGGGTGAAGGCTCTAGGAATGGTAACCAAGGTGGTCATCAATCTCATTCAAAGGGAAGGGCAACAAAGGCAACCTATCCACCACTGCTTAGTTTCTTAGTTGGGGTCATCTCTGTGAATCCTCTAACAATTGCCCTGTGTCAGACTTCTCTCCAAACCTGTACTGGGTCCCTCAATCAAGGCATCTCCTTACTTGTCCACGTCCATTACTCAACCTGTCCCAGTCCTCCTGTTCTACCTCCCTCCCCCACATCCCCTCCCCCATTCCCACCTCCCTCCTCTCTACTCCAACATGCTCCCAATTTGCTCAGGAGTTCTTGTCCCTGCCCCTTTCTTTAGGGAACCATACTTACTTCTCCTGTGGTCTTCCTTGTTTCCTGACTTCTCTGGTAAGCATTTGCTCTATGTCTAAAATCCATATAAGAGGGAGTACATACCATGTTTGTCTTTTTGTGACTGGGTTACCTCACTCCAGAGGGTCTCTTCTACTTCCATCCATTTGCCTATGAATTTCAAGATTGTTTTTTTTTCCACCCAATATTACATCATTATGTAAATGTACCACATTTTCTCTATCCATTCTTCAGTTGATGGGCATCTTGGTTGCTTTCAGGTTGTGCCTATTACAAATAATGCTGCTATGAATGTAGTTGAACATATGTCCTTGTTTTATGAACATGCATTCTTTGGGTATATGCCCAAGAGAGGAATTGCTGGATCTTGAGATAGACTGATTCCCATTTTCCTGAGCAACCACCATACTGATTTCCACAGTGGTCATACAAGCTTGCACTCCCACCAACAATGGAGGAGTGTTCCTTTATCTCCACATCCTCTCCAGCATAGATTGTCATTGGTGTTTTTGATTTTAGCAATTCAGGCCTGTATAAGATGTTATCTCAGAGTGGTTTTGAGCTGCATTCCCCTGATAGCTAAGGATGTTGAGCATTTTCTTGTGTGTCTTTCAGCCATTTTAGATTCCTCTGTTGAGCATTCTCTATTTAGGTCCACTTTTTAATTGGATTGTTTGATGTTTCCTGAGCTCATTGTATTTTAGAAAACAGCCCTCTGTCAAATGTGGGGTTGGTGAACATTTTTCCCATTCTGTGGGATGCAATTTTGTTTTGCTGACTGGGTCCTTTGCTTTACAAAACCTTCTCAGTTTCAGGAGGTCCCATTTATTAATTATTAATCTCAATGTCTGTGCTACTGGTGTTATGTTCAGGAAGCAGTATCCTGTACCAATTCCTTCAAGGATACCTCCCACTTTCTCTTCTAAGAGGTTCAGTGTGGTTGGATTTATGTTGAGGTCTTTGATCCATTTGGACTGAAGTTTTATGCATGGTGATAGATATGGAACTATATGCAACTATATGTCCACATCCACTTATGCCAACACCATTTGTTGAAGATGCTTTCTCTTTTCCATTGTATACCTTTAGCTTCTTTGTCAAAAATCAGGTGTTCGTAGGTGTGTGGGTTAATATCAGGGTTTTCAACTGGATTCCATTGGTCTACCTGTCTACATTTGTGCCAATATACAAACCTGTTTTCATTACTATAGATCTGTAGTAGAGTTTGAAGTCAAGAATGGTGATGCCTCCAGGAGTTCCTTTATTGTACAGGGTTGTTTTGGCTATCCTGGGTTTTTTTTTTTCATATAATGTTGAGTATTATTCTTCCAAGGTCTGTGAAAAATTGTGATGGGATTTTGATGGGGAGTGCATTGAATCTGTAAATTGCTTTTGGCAAGATTGTCATTTTTACTATGTTGAGTATGAGAGATCTTTCCATTCTCTGATATTTTTCTTTAATTTATTTTTTAAAGACTCAACGTTCTTATTATACAGGTCTCTGACTTGTTTGGTTTGCGATACCAGAAGCTATTTCATGTTTTGTGTGGCTATCGTAAAGGGTTATGTTTTTCTGATTTCTTTCTCAGCCCATTTATCGTCTTTATATAGTAGGACTACTGATTTTTTTAAAGTTTGTTTTGTATCCTGCCACTTTGCTGAAGGTGTTTATCAGTTGTTTGACTTCCCTGATAGAGTTTTTCGGGTCACTTATGTAAACTATCATATCATCAGCAAATAGTGAAAGTTTGACTTCTTCCTTTCCAATTTGTATTCCCTTGATCTCCTTCTGTTTTCTTATTGCTCTAGCTAGAACTTCAGGTACAATATTGAAGAGATGTGGAGAGAGTGCACAGACTTGTCTTCTTCCTTATTGTAGAAAAATTGAGTTGTGTTTCTCTTCATTTAGTTTGATGTTGGCTGTTGGCTTGCTGTATATTGCTTTTGTCATGTTTAGTTATATTACTTTTATTCCTTTTATTCCTCTCCAAGACCTTTATCATGAAGGTGTGTTGGATTTTGTCAAAGGCTTTTTCAGCATCTAGTGAGATGATCAAGTGGTTTTTATTTTTCAGTTTGTTTATATGGTGGATTACATTGATGGATTTTCATGTGTTGAACCATCTCTGCATCCCTGGGATGAAGCCTACTTGATCATGGCCTATTCTGATGTGTTCTTGGATTCAATTTGCCAGTATTTTGTTGAGTACTTTTGCATCCAATGTTCATGAGGGATATTGGTCTGTAGCTGTCTTTCTTAGTTGTGTCTTTTTGTGGCTTAGGTACCAAGGTAATTGTAGCCTCATAAAAAGAGTTTAGCAGACCACCGACTCATCACAGACCAGACCAGACCAGACCAGACATGCCCAGTCAGGGAGGAGTGCCCTGAATCTGGGTACAGGACACTCTTCCTTCCCCTTCCACTGACTCATCACAGACCAGACCAGGTGAGCGATCTCCTGCTTTTACCCAACTTCTGTCCTAAGCGCCATTCACCCAGATCCCACCAGGCTTGTCCCTGCTTGAAATAGAAATGTCCAGGAGGGAGGAGCTCCCTGAATCTGGGTACAGGACACTCTTCCTTACCCTTCCACCAACTCATCACAGACCAGACCAGACACGCCCAGGCAGGGAGGAGCTCCCTGAATCTCGGTACAGGACACTCTTCCTTCAATTCCCAGTGACTGATCCACCAGGAGGATCCCTATAGAGGCCTAACTCCTTTAGAGTGAGGAGACTACGAGGAGAGGCAAGACCATCCAGAGCTTCGGACATTGAATTCCTGGCCCACACAC